>NC_044916.1:17111068-17154528 GCF_003576645.1 Ipomoea triloba | reverse complement strand
CACCTGTCCCAAGTCAGTAACTCTGCTCTGGACGAACAGGTAGCAGCTTCGAGAGGTGAATCCGAGACCTCTGAAGCACTTGAGGTGGCTCCCAACACTGTTCTTCTTTTGCCACCACCTACGTCCACACCCTCGATTGACAACGATGAAGCTCAGATAGTTCGAGAGGGTGTAGTTCCGTTGCTCACACTGCCGGGTTTTCCTACTGCTCCTGAAATAATTATCATTCCAGACTCATCGGAGCAGACCGAAATGCAGTCCAATGAGCACTTAGAGCAGATTGCCCCAAGTCCTGCTGGTTCGAGAAGTACTGAGGAGGACGATGCGACCATCGAAGGTGGAAACCGGGAAGCACCTGTCGACACTTCGTCTCCAACCTCACCAGCAGATGACCAAGTTCCCAGCACTGGTTCGAGAAGTGACGCTGAGGGGGAACTTCTATTGGATGGAAACCGGGAAGCGTCCAATACCGAAGAACCTCCCCGGCTGATCCAATCTCACAGTTGCTGAAGCTGAGGCTCCAGGTTCGAGAGGTGAAGAGCAAGAAGTGATCCATCCCTCAGGTGGAAACCGGGAAGCGCCTGACATGGAGCTACCTTCGAGCTCTGAACCCGTGTCCCTGTGGCTCCTCAGACACTTAATCGAGAGGTGGACTCGCAACTGCAAGTCATGGGTGGAAATCTGGAAGCACCCAAGTCCCCTCCGACAAAAGGTACATCTCGATCCTCATCTCCTACTTCTGACTATGATCAACAGGCCGAAGAAGTCTTCATTGGCGAAGTGCGTCAATTCATGGCTGATCAATCTCAGAAGATGGCTCAGCTCGAAAGAATACTCGTTATTGTCCGCAATGCTGCAATGCCTGCTGCTGGCACAAGTGAATCCCAAGGCCGTCATGCCGAACTTCTCGAACAGGCAGTATGGGTTGAGGATGCAGCACGGAAAGCCACTGATGAAGCTGCTGTAGCTCGAGCAGAGGCTGCAAGTGCGAGGGCTGAATTAGCCGAGATGCGAGCAGAGCTTCGAGCCTTCCAACATTCCAGTGAACTTCGACAGGATGTGATGAAGGCCATACTCGATGACCTGTCGAACCAAGTGCCTGCCCAACTTCAAGCAATCTTCGAAGGTATGTCCATCCTCCTTTCCCGTGCTGATGATGCCACCAAGGGGGAAAATAAAGGGAAAAAGAAGGGGGAAAATACAACAGGCAAGAAAAGGGCAGCAAGTGAACCAGCTGGACCTCCTCCGAAAATACCAAGAATTATGAGCAAAGCAGTGGAGGATGCTAAACGAGCAGAAAATCTAAGGGTCCAGCGTACACTGGAAATGGAGAAAAGGAGAGAAGAGGACAGAGAAAGGAGAAGAAAAAGACAAGAACAACAGTCAGAAGAAGAAAGGAAGATCGATTTTCTCATGACAAACTTTAAGTTTGGAAACAGGGAAGATACTGAACAAATTCTGACTCTGGAGATATTCAAGCTTCTGAAAATCACTGGGATATCTACACCCAGCAATATGTCTCCAGAAGAATGCATTGCCTGGTGGAAAGATGGAGTAATTGATGGTGAGTTCGTGGGGGAAGCTTACAGGAACTACAGGCATCTAGATGTTACGGATGAATACATAAGCCTGGTAAATCCGAAAGACCCCATCAAGACACGAGAAGCCATCAACAAGAAGAGGAAAGCCAACAAGAAGTAAGCTCTCGTGGTCCAAACTCCATCTTATTCCAGTCTATTGCTGTTTATGTTGTTCTTGATCTTATTTGTTTTTGTTCAAATCTTTCTACTAAACTCAATCATGTAAACATTCCCTTAATTTTAATATATATCTTTTGCTGGGGGTGTTACGTGAGTTTGCTCATTTTATGCTTTAGTAGAATATTTGTCAAACTTACCATATGAGCTGAAAATAAAATCTACCCTAATTCTTTCCATCAAATCAGCCATATAAAGTAAGTATAAGTGTTGGCATCATCAAAAAGGGGGAAATTGTTAGGAACATCATGTAATAGGTTTTGATGATACCAACTGTTAAGTAGAAATCCCCAAGTCTCGATACATAGGCAAAACACTGTAAGTTCGACAAGTAAACCAAGAGCGAAAATACAACCGGGGAACTTTGAGCTCAACTCGGAAAATATTTAAGCTTGAGGTAAATTTGTTTGAACATCTTAGAAGTCTCGTGTTGTAATCCTATAGACAAATCAGAAGAAGGCACGGGACAACTCTGGAGGAATAAGGGTCTGCGAGACATCAACTAAGTCTCGAGACATAAGCAAAGTTCGAGAGATAGGATCTCTCGTTACAGCAATCCAGTTCGAGACATAAGCAGAGTTCGAGAGGTAGACCTCTCGATGCTTGGGTTCGAGACATCAAACAATCGAGACATCAACCTTGGTCTCGATAAACTGACACTTCTCCAGTAATGCTGAATGACGGTCAGGAAGCATACTTAAAGTTTGGAGAAGAAGAATATCATGGAGATAGAATAATGAAGAGGTGCCGAACGTGAGTTTTCAAAATGGACGGAAATGGATGACACATCAGATTTCCACCACAAACGGTCAAAAGGTACACCAATGCTGAAGTGGTCTGATTCCCCACAAACAAGGAATGATGGGAATATAAAAAGAGTAACTTTTACCAAAAGACGAAAGTGGAGCATGGACTCAAGAAAGTGAAATATAGAATATTCACTACCAGACAAAAGGTTCAAGTTACAAGACCACCACTCCATGAAGAATGTTGAAAATACGCAAGACCCATGATCGGCATGGGAGACAGATTTCAAACGGAATAATTTTCCCTCCAACGGAATTATTCCTCAAACTCTCATATATAAGGACGTGAAGACACAGTGATAAAAGAGGTTGGTTAATTCGAAATTCTAAAGAGGTGTCTGATTCAAACGTTCAAGTGCAAGCATTCAATTTGGAATATCATCCAGATATTCAATACAGCGAGAAAAACACATCTTAGTGTTTGAGAGAGTTACATAGCTTAAACTGCCACATATCTAGAAGGTGACCGAAGCTGCTCTACATTGAAATTGATTCAACGATAGCTTTTGGTCAGATTGGAGTTTGTTACACTCAACTGTGACAACCAAAGGTCCTTGCTTTGGATTAAGCAAGAAGAGGCGGAGTAACCTGGCAGCTGTCTAGTGAAGATCCTGAGGCTTGAGGCGGGCTTGGTGATCAAAGCTCAAGTGCTCGAGAGGTGGAGTAACTGGAAGCGGGGAGAAAAACCTGAGGAGAGGCGGAGTAACCTGGGAGCTGTCTTGTGAAGATCCTGAGGCTTGAGGCGGGCTTGGTGATCAAAGCTCAAGTGCTCGATAGGTGGAGTAACAAGAAGCGGGGCGAAAAACCTGAGGCTTGAGGCGGGCTTCGTGATCAAATCTCAAGCGCTCGATATTGTACTAAAAAGGGAAGTTTTTAGTGCAATCCTTCCAGGGAGTTTCTGGAAGAAGAGTGGACGTAGGCGGGTTGGCCGAACCACTTAAAAATCTCTCTTGCATTTACTTACTGCTTTTATCTCTCGCTAACCTCTCGATTGCACTGCATATAAACACACCTCTCGAACTAACTCAAACTCGTGCTAACTAAAAGGGGATAACTTTTCCGCTGCGCATAAAACTTTGTCTTCACCTCGTGAGGTATCAAACCTAAACATCCTGAGTTCAATACACACGAGAGGTCGAAAAGATTTGCAAAATCTTATACAAGTCTATTCACCCCCCCCCCTCTAGACTTGTACCCCATCCCCTTGGGACCAACAATGCATACAAACCGTTGGACTTATTCCTTTAATATCTCCTACTGTCCAACCAATTGCACTTTTATATTTTTTTAATACATCAAGCAATTTTGTTTTTTGTTCCTGTGAAAGGTTAGAGGCAATTATTACAGGATAATTATTATTTGGACCTAAGAAAGCATATTTTAAAGAACTAGGAAGCGGTTTTAATTCCAGCTTGGGCGGAACGTCAGCTTCAACTGAGGGATGGTGTTTTTCTTTGATTTGCTCCAGACAGTCTACGAGTGAACATCCTTCAACACCCCCCTCTTTTATTGGGCTTTGATTAGGTTCCTCTTCATCAGCTTCGACCTTCAACGG
The DNA here is from genome assembly GCF_003576645.1 of Ipomoea triloba. Taxonomy (NCBI): domain Eukaryota; kingdom Viridiplantae; phylum Streptophyta; class Magnoliopsida; order Solanales; family Convolvulaceae; genus Ipomoea; species Ipomoea triloba. Next base: position 17,150,410 of record NC_044916.1, on the reverse strand, counting down.
AGATTCATCTAAAAACTCAGCAGAAATTATGGAATCTAAAATGTCTACAGCAAAGCAATGATTATTATTGTTTTCAGGAAATCTCATTGATTTCAGAATGGAAAATTCAACAGTTTCATCAAGGACAGTCATGGTTAATTTTCCATTTTGAACATCAATTATTGTTTTTGCTGTGGCCATAAAAGGTCGGCCAAGCAAAATAGGCATGTCATGCGCATGATTGCACTTTTTATTTATATCTAAAACAACAAAGTCGGCAGGAATTATTAATTTATCAACTTGGACCAAAACATCTTCTACAATGCCCCTAGGATATCTAACAGAGCGGTCGACAAGCTCTAGGAACATCGTAGTAGGTTTCAATTTGTCCAGACCCAACTGCAAGTAGACAGAATATGGCATCAAGTTAATGCTTGCCCCTAAATCAAGCATTGCCTTTTCTTTCTTAGAATTCCCCACTGTAATAGTTATTATGAAACTACCGGGGTCTTCTAATTTTGGGGGCAAGTCAGTTTGCAAAACAGTACTTACAGTTTTAGACATAAAGACTTTTTCATTATGTTCATACATACGCTTTCTAGTGTTCAGTTCTTTAAAAAACTTAGCATAGGCAGGCATATTTTTAATCATGTCTAACAAAGGCAAGTTCACATTCACTTTTGACAACAAATCATAAATCTCAGAAAATGATCTATCAAATTTTGAATTTTTCAATCTACCAAGAAATGGAACGGGGGAACATATGGCTTGGGGGGCACATAAGGATCATTAGATTTATGCAATTTGGGTTCATCCTTATTGACATCATTATCAACATTCAAATTTTCAACTATTTCAGATTGTTTAGAAGTGGTATTTCCTTTCACATTACCCTACAATTTTTCGGTTTATACCCCAAACAGTTATGCATTGAGTAAATATGAATTGGGAGGCATAAAGTTTAATTTTATGATGCAAACTTTAGATCATATTTCTTAATTTACCCACAGGGATTAAAAAAAGGAACATGATTTCTTAAGTTTTATCATAATAGTTGTAATGAATCTCGTTGATTAAACTTTAGCCTACAGGCAAGTCTTATATCACTTGATTTTTCAACTCATTTGATAATTGTTTCATCATAAAATTTCAGTTGGATCTAATTGAGTAAAACCTTAGCGCACATGCAAGTTTTATGTCTCTGGATTTTTCTGTCTATTTAATAATTGAGATGAAAATATTATCATAAGGGTTTTAGTTGGATTTAATAGAAATAAAACTTTAGCCTACATGCAAGTTTTATGTCAATAAATCTCTCAACCCATTAGATAATAATTTTATCACAATATCTTATAATTTATAAATTTAGTTCAATTATAATTCTAAGTTTTCATGGTTTGCATTGGCAAAACATGTATTTAGTTACTTTCCAAAATTTAACCACTTTTATTAATTGTTTCGCGAATCTTGCTCAGTTATCTGGACTAACTGTAGTAAGTTACGTGATATATTCGATATACATCTTTTGGTTTCCAAGAATAAAATGTACCTTTTCGAGCCAAATTCCCACGTGGTTTTGTCCTCATGAGTTATTACTTTAGTTGGACTATAATTGGAACAAAAATATTGATTATTTAGTATGCCCAACTAATGGTGGGAAACTGTATCTTCATTATTTAGTTGGTCAAATCAATTTTGAGTACGTATATCATTAATTCTGCTAAAGAATATTTTAATCAGTGGGAGTGATCATTTAGAAAAAGATCATTTCATTAATTCTGCTGAAGAATATTTTAATCAGTGGGAGTGATCATTTAGAAAAAGATCATTTCATTAATTCTGCTGAAGAATATTTTAATCAGTGGGAGTGATTATTTAGAAAAAGATCATTAAGATGCTCCATTAAGAGATTCCACAAGTATTAATCTTGTATTTGTTCATATAAATTCATAAGTTCAAATTATTGAACATTTGGTTGTGCAACATATTTATGAAAATGTTGTAACAATATTAAGAAGTTTATTAGAACAAAATATTTAACTTTTGATACACTGTTATTTAAATAAATTCTTTAGCATGTAATAGAGTCTTTAGTTTATTCAAAATTGATCCTGTGCCATTTTGGTTTGTAAGGCTCAAAGACAATTTTACATGACATAAAAGAAAGACTCATAATGTTCAATTAATTATAAAGTGGATCTTAAAGTTATTTGGGAAGTTATGGTGTATATTTAAATTCTAAATTTATGGACTTTGAGTTTTGGTTTATTGCTTAAGTTGTTGGAATGCTTTTATGACTAAACTATATTTTGGCTATTTTGATGAGTGGGAGTGACAGACGTGTCAACTCCAAGCTCTTGGCCGTTAGAGGTAGTGCTTAAGTTAAGTTATAAACTAGTCATGGAATATAGCTAGTTAGCATTATGCTAACATTAAGAGATCTCTACTTAAGGCATAGTTAACATTAACAATCTTAGAGATCATTTAGTGTATTCTTTTGTACAATTTGGATGTTTTTCTCTTTTAAGTTGCGCATATATATTTTATTTTGAGAAACATCCCTTAAGGTACCAAGAATAAACGTTGGGTTTGTTCATAAAGGACTTAAGTTGGGGAATAAAAATGCATGTGATGCATAGAAGATATTATTCTGTCGAGTAGAAGACATATCGCTATGATTCATGTGTTTTGTTCTTTGATGAGAGTTGTGCTAGTATGTATTGCACCAAGTGGGAGACTGTAGGACTTTTCCCAATATAATATATATTATATATTGTGGGCCTTAATAATGTGGTGCAAGTGGACTAGGCCCATTAAGTCATAGGTTGGATTGGACATCTAGGTTTAGTCCAATCCACCATTATGCCTATATAAAGCCTGCATTGATGGGATACATGACAGACAATTATATAGCACCTAAAGATATGGTACTCATACTGCTAAGAAAATACCAGTACATCATCTAGGGTTCTGAGTTAAGTGTGAGACAAAATGACTAACACCCTGCAGATCTACCGTTCAAGAGGCAACACAACAAGACATCAACTATGGCTGGAAATTAACATGACTTATGCTTCCGCTACTATGAGTTAAGCTTCTCGTAGATTTATTCTATATGTTTAGACAATATTTGTGATCTAACAGATTTTTCATCTCTTGCCTTGCCGTTAATTTTTTATGTTTTAGCGTAAAGCTAAAACATGTATTCTTGAGATGTGTAGAATTCTCTTGATAGGAATTTCTACACCTAATAGATTGTATGCATATGAAATTTATGGCTATTTCTTGAATGTGATTTTTAATACATGAATTTGTGAATATATGCCTATGGTTCGTGTTTTCTAAAAAAAAAATTATTTTATTCATAGTTATGTACGTACAAGATGAATCCTAAAAAAAAAAGAAGAAAATTTTATATATATATATATATATATATATATATATAGTATATTTTTATTTAAATATATACCGTATGTATATGTATATGGTATGAATAGTTAGTGGTATGTATATGTGTTTAGTGAGTAGGATTTGATGTATATTTATATGTATGCTATGTATGAATTTTGTATGTGAATAATTGTATATATAAATTGAAGTATTTGTATTTATATGTGTATAATTATGTAAGTATTTAGCATATATGTGTGTATATGTATATTGCCTACTGTATGTGTATGTTTGTGTTTGTGTGTGTGTGTATATATATATATATTCCGTGTGTATATGTATATAAATTATGTATCGTATGTATGTATTTGTAATTATAAACCGATTATGTATATATACATAATATATACTGTATGTATGGGTATGTATTTATTATTATGAACACCGTATTATTATGTGAGGTATATTTGCTTGTGTAGTATTATTTATTGTCTTTAATGACTTATTAAAATATTACTATTTGAACTATATGCAATACCATTATAAAATGATTTTCTTCCTTAGGGTAAAAATTTGTTGTATGTATATATGTACGCAATGTTATATTATAATAATAATAATAAGAATAATATATATAATATTGAGTATTGGTTAGTACGAATAGTTACTATATATGTATATTTTAAATTATATTTGATTAAAATCTTCTTTTAGATGTGTATAATGATATTTAATTTTTGGAGTACAAATGTGGTTATGTTTACTTTATCCTCTTGAAGAAGTGAATTTTGGAACCTAAGGGCCATCATTTTATTTACTTATTATGGAAAAAAAATATTTTTGATGTATACTCAATATTTAAACCTAAGTGTGAGATTTTTGATAAATTGATTTTGAATCAAATGTGATTAAAGAATCTTTTTTAAAAAATGTCATTTTTGTATGATTGAGAATTGAGGATTAACCCAAATATTGCCTTGCAAATTTATTTATGAGCAAAAGAAAAGTTTTCAATCAAAATGATTTTCAAGTTAGGGAAGCTATGTGAAATTTGTGAGAATTGTGAATATATGATTTGGATTATATTTATGTTGAGGAGTGCTCGTAAGGAACAATCCTCGGTTACTAGGGAGGGCACTATGGCGTGTCCTGTTGATGCTGGTCTATGTACCCTAATTTACAGGGTAGTCAGTAGAAACGTTATCCTGGCTACTAGGGCTGTTAACTTCTCGTTGATGCTTGGAATCCTCATTCGGGGGTGTGCACACTTAAGGTTAGAGTACAGTTTCCATTGAGAATGAGAAATGTGTGAAGTGTTAGGGGTAGTCATGTTCACTAGGGCCTAAGTATAAAGGACCCTGTCCCATTATGTATGTATTGTGCTTCTATATACTTGTATTATTTTATGCTCACAACTGATTTTTCTTAAATAAAGGCAATGCATCTGATTTTTGAAGTTTGGTAAAGTATTCCCCTTTTCTAAAATTATTTTTAGGGGCAGGCAGTCCCTTACTTAGCTAGTTTTGCTAACCCCTTACTTTCTTGTTGTGTTTTGAAATCTCTATTCAAGTAACAGGTGATGTTTGACATGGTTTGCTGTGAGAGTGCGGTAGACCGAGATCCCAAGGGCTATCAAGGCTTAGGAAGTTTATGTAATAGGGATTTATGATGTTATTGCAATTAAGAATTATGAACTATATTTTATTTTGTTTTGTAGTTTTGCCTTAGCACTTAGGTCTGTTGGTTGCCTAAGTGTGACGATAATACTCTCATTTATGTATTGTGACAAAATCATAAATAAATATATAAGACAAAGCTACACTTTTATTTAAAAGGCAAACAATTTAAATATATTTTTATTTTTAAATTTTTTTATTTCTTAAATAAATAAAAAGCTTTTTTTTTTTAAAAATTAAAAAAAAAAGACGTGTTAAATTTAAGATGAGTTAACCCGCTAAACAATAAATTTACCTGATTTAAAAGATTTGAACGAAACTATTTTTACTTAGGAGACCCAATTACACTATTCTGTTGACAGAAGGGAAAATTTGATTCCTTCTCCTAGAAAAGATTACACTTTTCGTCCAATATTGTAAAATTTGTCCCTACTTAGTACTCCTATTCACTCCTGGTCATAAGCTATATAGAAGTGGGTCATGTTCATCTTTTATAGAGGAGTTAATTACCGATTTGGTCCCTCGACTATTGGGATTTCACCACTTTGGTCCTCGACAATTTTTCTTGCCCAATTAAGTCCTCAACTTTGAAAAAATTAACCAATTTGGTCCTCCGTTTATTTTACCATTTGATGTCCGTTAAATCGGGACCAAATTGGTAATTTTCAATATAGTCAAGGGACCATTTCAGTCAAAATTAATTACCGAAATGGTCCCTTGACTATAGCGAAATTACCAATTTGGTCCTGATTTAACGGCTGTTTAACACCAAAAAAAACGGAGGACCAAATTGGTTAATTTTTTCAAAGTCAAGGACTTAATTGAGCAAGAAAAATTTTCGAGAACCAAAGTGGTGAAATCCCAATAGTCGAGGGACCAAATCGGTAATTAACTCTTTATAGAGTCTTCTCCCACGTTCTCCACTGCACCCTGTCCTCTACTTTTTTATGGGACATTTAAATTATTGTTCATTTCTGGTTTTGTTTTTCTTCAACTTTTGTATGTGTTTCAAAAAAAAAAAAAAACTTTTGTAGGTGAAAGCTGAGCTCCATTTTCTTAATATATTCTCCGCACACCCACACTGTAAACTTATCGAATACTGAGCATATACATATGAACATATATATTCAAACAATAAAAAACGAAAATAAAATAACGACAGAAATTTTTGTCGCTAAGTTTAATAATGAATATTTTCGCTTCTAAACGGTAACTAAATGACACCTATAAAAACAAAATTGCGACGGAATATCAGTGGTTAAATTTAGTGACAGAATTATTTGTCGTTATTTTCTTACAAACTTTGTCATTTAAATCGTCGCAAAAAGAAATTAGTGATGGCATCGCAAAATTTTAACGATGGATAAATTTTGTCGCTAATTCGACAAAATTTTTCGTCGCTATTTTCAGATTTTTTTTTTTTTTTTTGGGTACTGCATGCATGTGCTTCAATTCATGTGTCTCCTATATACTATACAAATAGACCTGGTTACGTGTAGATTTGCATTGAAGGATCAAAACTGAACTAGTGCAACTATTTACAAATGGTTGTACTAGAATAAAATAATTTCCCTGCAGATCTATATGGCACCATTTACTATATGTTGTCTTCCTTTTATCATATATCCCTTATTAGGCTTAACTGTTTTATTTGCCTATCCGGCTATCCCTCTTACAGGTATGACCCCTCAACTGGTATTTACGGTTGGAACGCCTTGGATACCCTAGCTCGCCGACGCAGGTGCAAGTCTCACGTTGGAATCAGCACAAGGTGGCTAAGGAGGATGCAATGATGTGGTTCCAGGTCAAATATGAAGGTGTCAATGTGTCATCCTCAACAAGGCATCCAATATTCAATAATTTGGGGGGGTGAGGAATGTGAGTGAATCAGTTGTTTGCATTTTGATTTTGTTGTAGACATGAGATTATGTTACTGAATATTGAGTTACAAGTTTTGAGTACAAGGCACTATGTTAGCTATAATTGGTCATTTTCTCAAAAGATGAATGGTCTATCTTGTTGGTTTGTATGCTTAGTTTTTGTATTGAAAATTTCTCATCTGGTTTGAATCTGTTGCCCAAAGGGTAAATTTTACTGGTAATCGTTGTTCACATAGCAGCGTGGATCATGTCAAAATATGGTGTTGTTTGAAATTTTTGCGCTAATAGTGCTAGACAGAAAATTATGTTATGGTCCATATAGTAACCTCTCTAATTATTTAGTTTCATTTTATATACACTGTAATTTTATTACAGTATCACTATATATAGTATCATTTTAATTCAACTACAATTTTATTTGACAATATACACTTAATATGTAAACGCATTGTAACATACATAACTATTTTTGTTTCTTTGCATTAAGAAACAGTGTCGTGGTGGACCGTCCACTATATAATGATTAATTTGGCAAATTATTATGTGAACCCAGGTTTACCTTGCAAGGTTACGTTGATTCGGATCCAAATATACACAATTTACATATTGAGTGTTCACAATTTTACATACTAAATATTCACAATTTGCATATACGTACAATTTACATACAAAGGCTCTGTTTGGCAGAGCTTATTTAGAAGTTTATAACTTATTTTAAGCTACTAATAAGTTATAAGTTCTATTTGATAATGTTTCTCAAAATAAGCTAGTAGCTTAAAATAAGTAGCTTTTCAAAAATAAGCTAGTAGCTTCCTAACTTTTTTCCATTTTTATCCTTATTATTTTAAATAAATGACATTATTTACCCCTCCCAACTAAAACCTTTTTGATCTTTTCTTTTTAATATGTTTGGCTGTAATTCAATTTGACATTTGTGTTTGAACATTACTTTTTGTATGAACTAATTTTATGAATTATAAACATGTGTTTACTTAATATATTTTGAAATATATGTTCTTACTTTATATTTTATTAAAATATATTGATTTCATTATTTTATATTTTAATATGTAAACGAACCTATTTAAATGTTTTGAAGATGTCATTTTTAGTCTTTTAACATTTATAAGCTTATCAAAAAGTTAATTTTACCAAACACTTTTAAGCATAACAACTAGCTTAACAGGCTCTTCAAATTTCAGCTTCGAACTTATAGCTTTTCAGCTTTCAGCTACATACATTTTCAGCTAGGTTTGCTAAACATAGTCAAAATATTCACAATTCAAATTGTGAATATTTAGTATGTAAATTGTGAACATTTAATATGTAAAATGGTAAGGGGCGTAACTCAAGTTTCATTGCTCTCCTAGTTTATGTAGATGATATCCTAGTTGCTAGTGCCAATATGCTTCTCATTCAAGAGCTTAAAGCATTTCTTGACAATACATTCAAAATCAAAGATTTGGACAATCTGGGCTATTTTCTAGGGATTGAAGCACATATGGACAATTCGGGGTTGAACTTGTGTCAGCGTAAATATGCCTGCGATATTCTAGATGAATCAGGATTTCTCAATTGCAAACCGATGGCGGTGAGCACACCTATGGTTCCTGGCCATCTTCTAAACAAAGGTGGTGGTGATGCTATTCTCAATGATGTTGGGAGTTACAGAAGATTAGTAGGACGGTTGTTGTACCTCACAACAACGCCGCACCCAGAAATTGCTTATGTCGTACAACAAGTCAACAGGGCCGGCCCAAGGGGGGGGCAGCCTGGGCGCCTGCCCAGGGCCCATCCCTCTAAGGGGCCCATAGGATATATTATATACATAGTATTATAGGATATATTATAAAAAGGAAAAGTATGGCATAGGAATATAGTGTCTGCTAATGCTATGTACTTCTGCTAATTCTAATTCTAATTCTAATTCTTCTGCTAAGGCTGTCTATATTATATATGCATAGAAAAAAGGAAAAGTATGGCTGGTGGCTAGTGGGAGTAGTGGCTACGCATGGCAGATTGGCAGGGAATGATGGCAGACAAAAAAAAACAAATATCTCCACATATTTTTGTTTGTTTCCGTTGGTGGGTGGAGAATGCAATGCAACATTCCAAATTTCCACTTAATATCATAATATGCACAGATGCACTCCAAGTCTCCATTCTCCAGTTCATCAGCACTCTGCACGACTGCACTCAGCAGGCAGCAGCAGAGGTAATTCATCAATCATCATTCATCAATCATCAAAATAGTTTACCTAGGAATTTTATTTTGGTTTTAATTCTATTTATTATGATTTGTATAATTGTATGTAAAATGAAATTGAAAGTTTATTAAGTGTATAATTTATTATATATTTATATGCAGGGATTGAAGGCACATATTTGATTGACTGATTCGGATTGATTGATTCATAACTGCCAGGTGTTTTTGTTCTTTTTTTTTTTTAATCTGTTTTATTTTTTATATATATATAATGTTGAAAATTTAGAAACACCAAACCTAGATAATCTTGAACAATCTAATGAAAATATGAGTAATCAAGATCATATTGATGAGGATAATAGTCCTTTAGTTGATGAAGATGAACAAATTACTCCTTATTTTGATATATATGACCCTAGAAATTGGTCTAATCTTGATAATAAATCAAGAGATGTTTTAGTTGAAAAGGGGCCTATAAGGGAATTAAATATTGTGTTTCCTTTAGATAATACCTCTAGGCATTTTTCATATACTTATTACACAAGAAAGTTGAGTAATGGAGAAACTAGTGATCGAAAATGGTTAGTTTACTCAAAACATGTGGATAAAGTATATTGTTTTTGTTGTAAGTTGTTCAAATCCAATAACAATACAAGTGCTTTAGCAAATGATGGATTTAGCAATTGGAAGCATCTTGGTGAGAGGCTCAAAGAACATGAGAATAGTGTTGAACATATGACTAAAATGACAAATTGGAATGAACTAAAAATGAGATTAAATAATAATCAAACTATTGATAAAGATTTACAAAATGAAATTTCAAAAGAAAAAGAACGTTGGAGACAAGTTTTACTACGCATAATTTCTGTTGTAAAATGTCTTGCAAAACATAATTTGGCTTTTCGAGGATCCAATGACAAAATTTACTTTGATAATAATGGCAATTTTTTGGGATTGATTGAGATGATTGCAGAATTTGATTTGATAATGCAAGATCATATTAGACGTATTCAAAACCATGAAATTCATCGTCATTATCTTGGTCACAAAATTCAAAATGAGTTAATTTCTATTTTGGCCCAAAGTGTTAAAAGTTCTATCATACAGATTATTAAAGATGCTAAATATTTTTCTATAATTCTTGATTGTACCCCAGATGTTAGTCATCAAGAACAAATGAGTTTAGTAGTACGATGTGTTAATACGTCTAGTACTAAAATAAAAATAGAAGAATACTTTTTAGAGTTTTTAAAAGTGGACAGTACATCTGGTTTAGGACTTTTTAAGGAAATGTTAGATGCAATTAAAGCTTTAGGTCTTCAAATTGATGATGTGAGAGGCCAAGGTTATGATAATGGTTCTAATATGAAAGGAAAGCATCAAGGTGTTCAAAAACGATTACTTGAAGTAAATCCAAGAGCATTGTATATGCCATGTGCTTGTCATAGTCTTAATCTTACTGTTAGTGATATGGCACATTCTTGTGTTAAAGCAATTTCATTTTTTGGAGTTATGCAACGTCTATATGCTTTATTTTCAAGTTCTCCTAAAAGGTGGAAAATTTTACTTGATAATGTTCCAAGCTTGACTGTGAAATATTTGTCAAATACTCGTTGGGAGAGTAGAATAAAAAGTGTCAAAGCAATTAGATTTCAAGCTCCTGAAATAAGGTTGGCTTTGTTAGAATTATCTAATTCTTGTGATGATGCCAAATCAAAAAGTGAAGCGGACAGCTTGGTGAGTGCACTTGAGAATTTTGAATTTTTACTTGGAATTGTTATTTGGCATGACATTTTATTTGCTATTCATATGGTAAGTAAAAAGTTGCAATCAAAATCTATGTGCATTGAAACTACCATGAATCAAATAGAAGGTGTGATAAATTTTTTTGAGAAATATAGAAATGAAGGGTTTGCTTCTAGTATGAATATTGCCAAAAACATTGCAAGTGATATGAACATAGATTCCACATTTCCAATTAGACGGCGCATTATTAGGAAAAAACAGTTTGATGAAAATGATATTGAAGAGGAAATTCAATCACCTGAGGGGGATTTTAGAGTCAATTACTTTTTAACTGTTGTGGATATGTCAATTACTTCTTTGAATAATAGATTTGAGCAACTAAAGATATTTGAAAATGTTTTTGGATTTTTATATAATTCAAAAATATTAAAGTCATTGGATAATGATAAACTAAGAGAATGTTGTAATAATTTTGCTACTACTTTTTCTCATAATGATATGTTTGATGTTGATTTTGATTGTCTTTTCTCTGAATTAAAAGTGTTACAAATGTCTTTGCCAGATACATTAATGCCAGCAATTGAGATTCTTGAGTTTGTCAAAGTTGCTGATTGCTTCCCAATGGTTTCTATTGCTTATCGACTATTATTGACGATACCCGTGACTGTAGCATCAGCGGAGAGAAGTTTTTCAAAATTGAAGTTATTGAAAACTTATTTGAGATCTTCAATGTCACAAGAAAGATTGAATGGTTTGGCCATTTTGTGTATTGAGAAGGATATGTTAGAAAATATTAATCTTGATACAATTATTGATGATTTTGCATCAAGTAAATCACGTAGAAATCTTTTGTCATGATTACTTTTGTATTTTCGAAATTGTTGCAAATTTTGTAATATTATTTCATGTTATTTGATATTATTATCATATTTTAATATTATTAAATTTAAATTATAGTCTTTTCTAATAAGGCCCCTTTTTAAAATTTAGTCCCGGGCCTCTAAAATGTTTGGAACGGCCCTGCAAGTCAACAACTAAGTCAGTTTGTAGATGCTACAACTAGCGAACACATATTTTCAGCGCACCGTGTTCTACGCTACATCAAGATTGCGCCTGGTCAGGGTTTGTTCTATCCGAAGAATGACCACATGCAATTTAATGTCTTCTCTGATTCACATTACTGGATTCTATGTGTTCCTTGGGTTTGCCCTTGTTTCTTGGAGATAAATTAAAAGAAGCAAGTAGCAGTCTCTCGGTCAAAAAGGAAAATATGCACTTGAAAAAGGAAAACTGTGCACTCAAAGAAAATAAATATGCACTCTGAATACTAAAGATAATCTGACCTACTTAATTACTCAAAATTACCAATATCCGACCGTGCGTTTTTTAATTAATATTGAATATGGGCTATTGATTTGAAATAGATCTACGATTAGTATTTGTGCGCATTTTTTATCTTTAGAAGACTTTTTTTTTTTATCCAATATATATATATATATATTTCTCAGTCTTTATATATTATTTTAAAAATTAAAATTTGTCTTTATATTATAAAATTAATAAATTTATTTGATGTACTATTACAGCTACAATAAATCAATAATTGAGTAAATAAAAAAAGGTTATAGTTTCTCTATCAACAACCATGAGTCCATGACCATCACCGTACCTTTAATTTCCAATGGATGCATGTGACTTTCGTCGTCATCGTCCATGATATCATCCACGAACATTGTGCTTTCGTCACCCACTTGAAATTATCAATGTTGAAGAGATGATATGATAATAATTAATTAGCAATATTCTTGAATTATTGAATGATGCACTGTTTTTTTTTTCTTGGTGTCCTTTCACCTTATCTGTTTTCCTTTTTCTTCACTTTGTTCCAAAATGTTGATAGTTCGAAGGTGCCTACGTCCCGGCCCAACAAAACATCTTGGAGGATATAAATCATGATAACTCAGTTGAACACAGAAGTTAGATTATTATTTATTGTGCACAAGAAACCTCCTCACTTATCTAGACTTTTATTTACTGTGCACAAAAAACCTCCTTACTTTGAAAAGTTACTTTTACATTATCGCTGATAAAATTCAATCCCATGCCATTCCTTTTTCTTTCACTTTTTCTCTTTTCAGGCTGCAGTGCATCAAGCATTGAGGGTTATCTTCCAGTTGTTTCATTTCATGATTAGTAACTCTTTATTTAGTATAGGAAAAACAGCATTTCCCTAAATTATTTCATTTTTAAAATTTTGTATCTTTTATTATTAATTTAAACAGATTTAATCTCTTAATTATCTATTATAAAAAAGTCATTAACAAATTCTTTTTTATGAGATTACTTTGTCACTTAGAACAATATTCATTATTAAAGTTTCAATGTATCCATGCGAATGTCATTTTTAATTTATGTAATAGTGAATATTGATTCTAAATTAAATGATAAAAACAACTTCATATGTTAAAATAATTTGACAATTATATAGCACTAGGGACTAGAAGTACTGCAACATTATGAACAATTAAGGGGCTAATTTTGTTTAAATTAATTTGCAGGGATCAAATTTTTAAAAGGAAAACACTTCAAGGGCTAAAAGTGTTGTTTTCCCTTTAATTTATTTATCATTCAATTTTTTTTATAATATTTAATTTAATATTAATGTGTAAAATGTACATATTTTAAAATTACATTAAAAATATCATCAAACAAATAGTGCAAAATGTAACACGAAAGAAATGTGCAAAATATGTTATACAATTATTTAGGAAATCTAATTTTACAATACAATTAATCACCGCCAATTAAAGCACAAAGTATGACACTTTTAGGGTGTGTTTGGAAATGATTTCCGAAAATCATTTTCTAACCTTTGAGTGTTTGGCAACAGCTGGAAAACTCAGTCAACGAAAAATGATTTTCGTTGACGGGGGAAAACAAGGTCAATATGGCAGAAAATGACTTCCGCCCAATTTGAGCGGAAGACATTTTCAGCCTCTCACAGGACACACACAGCCACGACCACGTTTCTGGCGGAAGGTTTCCGCCGGAAACCAAAGTGCTCTGGTTTTCGGTGAGAAACCAGAGCACAGTGCTTTGGTTTCTCACCAGAACCAGAGCACTGTGCTCTGGTTCCTCGCTGGGGAAACCAGAGTGGTTTTCGCGTGGTTTCCACCGGAAACGGGGAGTGTTTTTATTTATTTATTTATTAAAATAAAATAATAAAAATATATAATTATACATTTCTACTCATTTTTCGGAAAATCAATCAAACACACAAAGACAATTTTCTAGGATGCAATCAAATACTGGAAATGAAATCATTTTCTAGAAAATGACTCATTTTTCAGAAAACATTTTCTAGAAGTCATTTTTCTACTCTCCAAACACACCCTTAGATGGAAAACTAGGGTCGACGTCTTGACACTGATTATTGCTTCATTGGTGAACTCTTCATTTCTCTGGAATCAAAATCTTGAATCTGCTTCACTACAACTATGGTACCATATGATAAGATTCCTTTGTACACAGCCACATTCCCACCCTTTCCAATCAAATTCCTCCGGAAAAACCCATTCATCGCTTCTTCCAACTCCGCTAGTCCAAACCACCTCGCCGCTCCTGTGTTGGAAAAAAAAATGACTCTTTACTATGCTGGTTAGGTCTGAAATGTTCTCATTCTTCTTCCAATTCTTGTACACCCTGACCATCAAAACGGTAGCTAAAACTCCCCCCAGGCAATTATGATGATACGTTAAGCGTGCGTCCTACACATAGCGCCTACACGTACGTTATTAATCGGTCCCTAGGTGCGATTTTTGCAACGATATATATATATATATATAAATAAAAGGGCGCTCTCAGAGTCTCAAGTGAAAACGAATATCTAGGAAAGAATTGAGAACTAATCGCAATCATCCGCGTGTCCAGATTTAATGGATCTAATGTAATTTAAAAAAAAAAGACACGGTGACATTTTTGTAAATAATTCAAATTTGGGTGCAAGTAACATATGTTAAAAGTACAAGTAACTGGTACACGTATGCAAGTAAAATCACTTAAAAGTGCAACCATTTTCACTTAATACTGCAAGTAATTAAATTACCTTTTTAAAATTGGTGCACACCTAATGATAACATTTTTCACATTGGTGAACTTAATGATAAGGTTAGGTGCAATTGAAGATAACGTTAGATGCACTTAATTTGATGCACAATATACATTATTTGTTGCACTTTTAATACATTTAGTTGCACAATGTAAAACTGTTACTTGCACTTTTAACATAATTTTTTTGCACATCAACTATCAATTATTTACGTATTATACTGTCTCTATGCTTTGCAAGTTTTGAAATTAAATAAATAAATTTGCATCAACGTGGCTTGTCAGTTGCCCCAGCTCTTCAGCATCCATGCTCTCAAAGTCAATGTTAGAAACTTAGAATCTTAGAATGGTTACTAATTTATTGATTGGATGGCTTTAATGTTGAGTAAATTGAATTTACACATATATTATTATTGTATATATCCTATAACTTTCTCGCTGCAACTTGTTGATTTATTATTATTATTATTATTTTTGTTGATACTTCAGGTCCTTCATCCGACTATATTTTGGGTACTCAATACTAAATTGTAAATTTTTATACACAGAGTTCATTAGTTCAAGCAGGGTGATGTTGTAGATTACAGCAAGCTAATTATGCATGTTTTATTTAAGGAAAAAGGGTCAAATACACCCTCAAACTTTTGCTAAGGATTCAATTAGGCCCTTGAACATTTGAAGGTTGCAATTAAATCCATAAACATTCTATTTTGGAGCAATTAAACCCACTGACCTGTTGGTGACTTGTGATTGCAGGTCAATTAGGTTTCCGGCAATCCTACGGCGAACATCTGGCCAAACTCCGGCAAACCTTAGGCATTTATGATAAAATTAATCACCAGCGAACGGTGGCCACCAGAGAAGCGACCAAACTGGTCGCCTTCTCCGGTTGACGTTGGTCGCAATCTCCGTCGACGGAGAAGTCATCTCCGTCGACTGGAGATGGCGATGAGTTGGTCGCCATCTCTAATTTGGTTGCCATTCCAGTCGACGGAGATGGCTTCTCCGTTGACAGGAGATTACCAATCTCCGTCAACCGGACTTCTTCGGCAGCAACCGTTTGTTCGTGACTAATTTTGACCTAAGTGTTAAGGTTTTCCGGAGTTTCCGCCGTAGGGTCACCGGAAACCTAATTGACTTGTAATCACAAGTCACCAACAGGTCAGTGGGTTTAATTGCTCTAAAATAGAATTTTATGGATTTAATTGCAACCTTCAAATGTTCAAGGGCCTAATTGACTCCTTAGCAAAAATTTGAGGGTGTATTTGATCCTTTTCCCTTATTTAATAATTCCCATGGAGTAGGCCGGAATAATAGGATGCGGATCTGAGCAAGAATAGTCTTCTGGCACTCTGTATGTTAGTACAATAATTATTTCATTTATCGAGGATTTATTAATTATAAAGTTAACTTATTTAATTATCCATTTCCATTTTATTATGCTCCTTTGTTATTGCTAAGTGCTAACAACCAAGATTTAGAACTTTAAATATTGTTGTCAACCATTATTAGCACTGTCAATACTAAGGTTTATCATAAAGATTAGAAGTTAGAACAAATTGAAGCCACGTGATTGCAGCACTATTATAGTATTATATATATAACTTTTAGACTTTTAGTCTACTGTCAATTATTTGCGAGTGCCCTATCAAGTGTCAGTTTTAAATACATTATCGTAATTATGACAATGCCACCTGATCAGATTGATTCAAATCAAGAAGGCTAATAGGCAATTTTCATATGAAGTCGAACTCAAAATATGTCAACTGTTTGATGACCAACTTAGCTACGATTATATATATAGGTCTATAATCAGGTGAGAATCAATCTTAACCTGCGAATTGTGAACTTGTAAAGGATTGTACTATACTTACTACAAGATTGCACCACACCTCGGGTACGGTTGCACCGCAAGGTCGGTTCTCTCTTTCATGTGCCATCTTTTTTGTAGCTCTAACTCGCTCCACGGCGGGTGAAGACCAGCCCATGAGTTTGGGCTTACTTTGACACCCTTACGCTGGACTAATGTCTGCCCTCTTTATAAGAAGATTGTCAATGGTAGGAAGAATTTTTTTAACCATTATACTATCTTCAATAGTGTCTCCAAATAAGATTCATCTTATTCAACATAACATATCAATAAGTGGAGAGAAATACACCGCTGTTTCTGTAGAGGTCATTTCACATCTATCATACAATCTTCTCAAATGCGTTGGTGAATCTGTCCAAGCCATCCAATTGATCACGTCGTATAGCAGCTGCTCCATCTCGTAGACGACTATATTGTATCATTAACATTTATTTCATGTCATGAGTTTCTCATCTAATTAATTAATTGGGATCCGACTATACAATATTGAAATTCATTGTCATATCTCACTACATGAAATAAATGTTAGTGATACTAAATGTTGGATATAATAAAATATTATATATATATATATATATATATATATATATATATATATATANTATATATATATATATATATATATATATATATATATATATAATATTTTATATTTGAGAGGAGAAGAAGAACATAAAAAGAAAACTTAGCCATTTTTTTTTTTACTTTAGATGATGATATTAAAATGTTTTGTAACACATTCTATATTTTTTTTTTTTTGAAAACAAACACATTGTATTTATAATAAAAGAAATAACAAACCATAGCCAAAAGAAAAAATACTAACCACTATCCCACTAACACTTACCACTAAACATTACCCTATTAACAAATACCACTAACCCACTAAAGAAATTAACAATCCACTAATTTTTTTACTTTGTTTAAGAGTTAATTCCATTTTTTGTCCTAGATTTATAGGTGACAATCCACTTTTTTAGTCATTTTTTTTCAAAGCATCCACTTTTGGTCCTAGTATTATTGTGGCATGACCATTTTTTGTCCTCTATCAACAAAACAGTTTAAATTTCATAAATAGTAGGTTTTCAATAACTTCAATTTTGAAAAACTTTTCTCTGCTGATGCTACAGTCACAGGTATCGTCAATAATATTCGATAAGCAATAGAAGCCATTGGGTAACAATCTGCAACTTTGACAAACTCAAGAATCTCAATCGCTGACATTAATGTGTATGGCAAAGTCATATGTAACACTTTTAATTCAAAAAAAAGATCATCAGAATCAACATCAGACATATCATTATGAGAAAAAGTAATTGCAAAATTATTGCAGCATTCCCTTAGTTTATTATTATCCAATGACTTCAATATTTTTGAATTATATAAAAATCGAAAAATATTTTCAAATATTTTTATTTGCTCAAATCTATTATTCAATGAAGTAATTGTCATATCCATAACAGTTAAAAAATAATTGACTCTAAAGGACTCCTCAGGTGATTGAATTTCCTCTTCATTATCATTTTCATCAAATTGCTTTTTCCTAATAATACGTCTTCTATTGGGAAATGTAGAATCTATGTTCATATCACATGCTATTCTCATGTTCATTGAGTCTCTTGCTAAGATGTTTCCAACCTCTAAGTCCATCATTTGCTAAAGTATTTTTAGTGTTGAACAACTTACAACAAAAACAATATATTTTATCAACATGCTTTGAGTAAACCAACCATTTTCGATCACTAGTCTCTCCATTACTCAACTTTCTAGTATAATGAGCATATGAAAAATGCCTAGAGTTATTATCTAAAGGAAATATAAGATTTAATTCCCTTATAGGTCATTTTCAATTAAAATATCCATTGATTTACTATCAAGATTAGGCCAAATCCTAGGATCATAAATATCAAAATGAGGGATAAGGTGTTCATCATTAACCAATTTGTATTGTCAACATTACATTCATCTTGTAAATTATCATCATCATTGAAATTAGCTATACCCTCATTATTTACTACATTATCATTATTACTCAAACTAGCTATACCCTCATTAATATGGCCTTCGTCACTTAAATTTTCTTTAGATTGTTTCAAATTTTCATTAGATGATTCTGATTTTTTGAAAATTTTATTTATAGCCCTTCTTTGTGATTCTACTAGCAGCTCTACTTTTTTTTTTTTTTCACTTCCAGATAAATGCTTTTTAGGTAATATTATATAAAACAATTTTAAAAATTGTGTATAAGAAAAGAACAAAAGCACCTAAATATTTTTAAAAAGTTCTCCTCAAGTTTTCAGTTGTATCACAAACGGCTCCACAACTCCACAATCACAATATTTTGTTCTTTTCTTCTTTCACTTTCTATCCCTATTAATAGAATGGATTAGATAGAAATGAGTAACTTAGGATAATTATAATTCAAATATATATATATATATATGTATATTATAGAATTACAGAAATCACAAAACCCATGATCCCATTACATATTTGCATTACTCATTAGAGGATTATAGATTTATATTCCTAAATCCCTAATGCCTTAATTGTAGGTGTGTTGTGTTGCCTGTGTGCAGTGTTGCAGGGGAAATAAAGACAGAACAAATTACAAATATAATAAAACTTACAAGTTACTACGGACAATCGGGCCCAAATCGGCAAACAAAAGCACAATCGTTGATAATAGATAATTAGGTGTACCCTTGTAGATTCTATTTTAAATATATTTAATTAAGCGTCGATTCCAGCTTCCTGCAGTCCCATCTATTATTAAGTTTTTGTTTTCTAATATAATTATACCACTAATTTTTTATTTTCTAATATAACTATAACACAAATTATAACACTATAACATATATATATATATACCTATATATATATATATAGAGAGAGAGAGAGGGAGAGAGATAGTCATGATCAGGTGTGACCTGGTCATTAGGTGTGGCCGTGTGGCCTATTATCAGCCATTAGATCATATCAACACGCAATATATATATGTTACAGAACACACCATTCTACGTACTAAAACACACTAGAGGACCGATAAAACACACCATTCCACACAATATACCAAATGCATCTATTCACTTAAAATTCATCAATATACTTAATAAAACACATTATTCTAGGTATTAAACTGTACCACAACATGCCTCATGTCAGATTATAAGCATACACTATTTACACATATTAGAAAACATGTGCTAAAATATGCACCATTATACGTATTAAAATGCACCACACTTATTAGAAACACATGTGTTAAAATACACACCATTCAATGTATTAAAATGCACCAGACGACGTATTAAAACACACCATTCCACAACACAGTTACACATCATTCTACGTATGAAAATGCACCGACGGATAGATTAAAACACACCATTCCACAACACAGTTAATGCACCAACATACGTGATAAAACGCACCACAACATGTATTCAAACGCACCACACTATGTACTAAAATGCACCATTCCAATTCACGTAATATAAATACTAAAATTACCATAATAACCCCACTTAAACATACACGAATTTCAATAATACTTTTATACATTGAGTATATTCACTTTCACCATATCACATTTAGTTTTTTCTTCATCTTTCATATCTGAATGAATTAATTGTAATTATTATAAAAAATCCAGCAACCCATGTTTAATTGTACGTATAATTATTATATTTCATTACACAAATAGACATGCATGAACACACGTACTGTAGTACCAACTGTAGTTTACAAAATTAATGTAGAACTAAAATTTATTGATCTATATATCAATACTAGTTATGACACGCGCGTTGCGCGATTAAACCAATTCCCAATGCGTATTTTTAAATTAGTGTTCCTTAATTGGTTAAAGTAGTCATATAATAATGAGAGAAAAAAAATGCTAAATTAATAAAAATCAAACAAATAGTCTCGATGCTTATATATTTTAATAAAACATAACGAAATTGTAAATAGCTAATTAAATTGCAACTAAAGTAAGTAAAAAGAAATAAACCACTTACATGGGAGCAAATGACGTGTCATCATTGTCACTTGTTTGGACACCGGTCCGACCATTTAAAATCCATGTGTAATTGTATTTGTGATCAAGTACTTTATAGTTTGTTCGGACAAGTTTGACAATGACATTTGAGATGATGTACCATTTGTTGTTTGTAAAGTGATATCATACACTTCAATGTCATTATCAAACACTATATATTGATTGAACCCGAGTTCCTTGCATTTACATATAACATTTACAATGATGTTGATGGTGAATGAGACCATGCATCTTCATAATAATAATGATGATGATGATGATGATAATAATAAAAGGGAGAAATTTTTTACTGTTTACTTATTGTTTCATCTTCAAGTACGATGAGCATATACTTTTTCTCAGGCGTTCCAATAGCGTTTTTTGGTTCGTTTTTCTTAATGACATGAACTGTACAACTCCACCCCATAGTTTGTGTGTCAATATCAATTAACTTTACTGTATTTGTCATAACTAATATTCTTGTGCCATGAGAAATATGTTCATAAAGGATTTTATGAAATAATATAATGGGAACCATAACATAAATTCAAAAACCATAGATTAGAGAGTTAGGAGTAACTAAAATGGAGTTAATTCCAGCAATGGTCCCCCGAGTATGTTGATTTTCCAAAATTAGCCCCGTCTTTCAATTTGGACAAAATATGACCTAGACTATCAAATTTCTTCCACCAAAGGTCCTTCCGTTAACATGGTTGTGAAGTGGCGTTAACATAAGGGGTAAAAGAGTACTTTCAAATACTATCTGACTGGTTGACTATCTAAGACCCAAAATCCCCAATTTTGAATGAAATTTCCCTTAACCCTAGATAGATAGCGAGAACGAAGTAGAAGGTAAACAACGAAGAAACACGAAGAAAACTCTGAGTCCGTCGTACTGGGATATAAGCAACGAAGAAAAACGAACTCAAAAGCAGGCAGAACGGATGCTATGGGGATGGTTTCGGCAAGTATGTTGTTCATTGCAGTTAATTTTGTCTCGTTGTCTAGCTTTAGGAAAACATAAAGCATGGAAGTAGGGACCAAATTTAAGATTTGTACTGTGTTGTTCATTGTAGAATGAAATTCGCAGAGGTAGGGACCATTGTTGTTTGTTTATTGCTAGTACTTTTCTTCTTTTTTAGTGTATACACATGTTCTGTGTTGGAGACCATTGTACTATAAAGTATTTGTTTTTGCATGAAAAATTACTTAAAGTCTACTGCATTGTTGTTTAGTGAATATTATGTTCTAGAAAGTAGGTGTTCTTCGTTTATTGCAGTGTTGTTCTTTGTTTATTATTTGATGGCCATCACTAGGTTCACCAATTCCATAAAGCTTTGAGCCCTTAACATGTGGAAAACAAAAGGGAAAGTGACAGGAAAAGTTCAATGCACTAATAGTACTATCATATCACATGTTTGTATTAGTTTTTAATTGCCAGTTTTGACCATTTGATCTGGGGTTGTCCTCTGTTTGTATTCAATGCACTTCTTGTATTAAATTGCTGGATAAATTCAATTCAATGTTTGCTCTAATGTTCTTAGATGTTTACTAATTTTGCTGCATTTCTATATAAAACATCATTGTAGTGTTGTTCTTTGTTTATTATTTGTCCTAAGTAGTGCACTGTCTTTATCATTAAAAGCAGGACTATTTACACTTACTTTAAGACATGGTGGAAGGATTGTTCAAAGTGTACCACCTAAGTATATTGGTGGGAATGTCAATTCATTTAAAAAATGGTAGAAGATGAGTGGGGAATGATTTCTTTAAAAGAAAGGGTAATTGAAATATGGTATAACATGGATGACCCTTTGAAGTACTTTAGTGTCACTGGAAATGGGCTGCAAGAATTGGTTGAAGATTGTGAAGTTTGGGATTTAGTAAACCAATGTGGTAGTCCCAAGGTGGTAGAAATCTGGATTATAAAAGGAAGAGTTGGTGATGACAGTAATGGAGAGGGGTGTGGTGGCAGTGCAGTGAACTATGAACAATCTGATGGTAGTGAGATAGTGGGGAAGAAAATGATGGTAGTGAAGAGGAATTAATTTCAGATGCAGTAGGTAATGATGATGAAGAGTTTGATAATAACATAGATGTGAATGTAGAGTATGGAAGATTAGAGGATGTAGAGGTCCAACACCAAGAAGCTAGCTTGGCTGTAGTACCATATGATGAAATCACCTACTCTGATGAAGGGAGCATTGCAGGCAGTGATGGTGAGACAAGAGGAAAGAAACTGCCCAAATCCAACATGAAGCCCAAGTCCAAGAGGAAGCCCAAGTCCAACAAGAAGTCCAACCTGATGTAATTACTCAGCCTGAGATGGAAGCTAACCAATGTGAGATTCCAGATGACATATTAGATGCTCACTAGCATCAAGTAGTAGTTCATAGTGAGGGCATCGAAGGAGGTAATTGGTTGTTCATGCACTATTACTGAAATTCAATTATCAAGAACTAATCCAATGGAAGTTTTGTAGGAAATTCATTAACTACCACAAACAGAATTGCAATCCAAGAATTAGGCCAGAATCAGCATGCTCAATGTAAGTTTGACTCCATTAATTACATTTCAATAAGGCTGAAACTACCATTTATTAATTACTTTTATTATTAGCCGTTCAACAAGGCATGGCAAGTGTAGAAGCTGCTAGAGGAATTCAATGATCATCTAGAGGGAAACAAGTCAAGCCACCAAAAAAACCAAGCAGGAACAAACTACCTATCAAGAGGTATGGTACAAGATCAAGGGGATTCAGGTCGCTATTCTTTGGGAATGACAAAGATACAATCAATTTGGATTAACTCAGTGTTTAGTTCATGGTTTTTAGGATAAGAAGTGCTATGGTTTTGGTTATTAGAACAAGGCAGCAGATGTCTATGCTTTTTTGCAAACTGCTATGCTTTTGGATAAGAAGTGTTATGCTTTTTTGCAAACTGCTGAATAGTAGAACAGTGTAGTAGATTGGTGTATTAGCCATTTTTTGCAAACTGTTGACTATTAGAACAATGCAGCAGATTGATTATGTAATGTTATTGCAAATGTACTGAAATGGTATTTGTTATGAAATGCAATTAGGCAATTGTTTAATGGTATTGCAAGTGTAGTGTCTTTTGGTTATGAAATGCTACTGCAAATGTACTAAAATACAAAAGCAAATTACACATAATCATTTTCTTTATTTTCAACAACACCAACATTCTACTTTCATTACACAAAACAACTACTATTGCCCAACACATGAACCTTATTTTTCCTAGGTGCATTGACAACTATAACTACCAACAACAAAATGCATATCACAATCACTGCAATCACTATCCTGGTACACTTCCACTGTCTACCATTGCTTCTTTGCCCATCAACCATAGCATGTAGCCTCATTTTAAGCATTGTTATTTCTTCTTCATCTCGATTTATCCTTCTTAATAATCCTGGAATAATTCTTCTTTCACCTTGCACACATCGGGGGATCATATCATCTCACAAAACCACCCATTTGCCCCCCTTACACAAAAAATCACAAAATTGAAAAAAAAAACAGTTATGATTCGTCCAACAATGGAAAAAAACCCTAACAAAAAAATTAAGACTCACATGATCGAATCGGCACTCCCAATACCTTCTACCTGGATTCTCATTGGTCCAAGAAGTTTGTAGCTTCAATCATTGGCCACATTGACAATTTGGAATGGTAACCAACTCCCCATAGATGTATTCTTGATTCCTAGAAAAAGATGAGCTTTCACTTGTAAACCTTGTAGACATTTCAATAATAGAGGAAACACCCTATATTTTGGTCTATTTTGAAGAAAAATGAGGTAGACGAGACAAGAAGGAAGAAGAAACAAGAAGGTAGAGCTTTGTGTTTGGTTGGAGATGGAGTTCTGTGCGCCTAAACAGAGCTTATATTCGACCAGCATAAAGGAATAAGAAAGCCAAGACTGGAAAGTACTCTTTTACCCCTTATGTTAACGTCACTTCACAGCCATGTTAACGGAAGGACCCTTGGTGGAAGAAATCTGATAGTCTAGGTCATATTTTGTCCAAACTGAAAGACGGGGGCTAATTTTGGAAAATCAACATACTCGAGGGAACATTGCTGGAATTAACTCAATTAAAATGTGTAGATTATAGAGGAATATAATGAGAACCACAACATTACATACAATTATACAAGTATAGATGAACAAATTATACAATAGATCGATATATTTACATAATGATATTGAAGTTATACTAATTAATGAGTATACCATCATTGATTTAAAAAAAAACTGTAATCATTATGAGTACAAATACAAATAATAGAATTAGCATGATAATATTTTGACAATCATACCTATAGAATGTCAAGTAGATGGTGTGTTACAGAATATGTTAGGTTTAGTTTTGGGTGAATACCCGTGAGAAGGGGAAGGGTTTATATACTGTTGTTTTGGGTAGAATAATGGTTTAGTTAGGAATCTATACAAAATTGTATTATAAAATCCTATTAAGACTGCAATATTCTAATTTTAAGTTAGGAATCTATACAGAATTGTATTATAGAATATTGCCAATTTGTTTGAAAACTAAAATAAATAAACAAATTGCCTAAAGAATTTAATGATAAACTTCCGTTATATTTAACGGAAAAAAAATTGGTAAAATTATAAAGGATTAGGATATATTAGGAATTTAATTGGAGATTGCACAATAAGAAGAACACAAAGTACAATATGTTATAGCAGACTATTACACCAACATTTTTTTAGTTCCAGTTAGGGGTCTAACATTATTGGCTCTTATTATAAGTGTAGATATATCACAATCCAAATTTGTTTCAGTTATGAATAAGTACTAGTTATAATGGTTTTAAAAAAAAGGAGTACTAGTTATAATGCTTTTCTCAAAAAAAAATAGTAGTTATAATGCATGCATTGCGCAATTAAATTGATGCACAACACAAAAAAAGTAAAATAAGTAAATAATTTTTAAAAATTTTAAATATAAAATAAAAATATTTATTTTTAATATCATCAAAATGAGTATTGTTTTTCCATGATCTGTATTACTTGGAATTGTCAAGGAGCGGGTGGCAAAGCCTTCTACCGCATCCTTTCTAACCTTATCTTGGTCCATAAACCGACCATTCTTGGACTCATCGAATCCAAAGTCTCTGGCTCCCAAGCAGATGCTATTTGCATGAAACTGGGGTTCTCGGCTGGGTTAGAGTCGAGGCGGTTGGGTTCAGTGGAGGGATCTGGGTGTTTTGGAACGATTTAATCCATGTTTCTATGACTTATATGCATATATCCACAATTTGTGCTTTTGCAGGTGCAGGAGGCGAACCAGGAGGATTGGTACTATGGAATTGTCTATGCCAGTCCAACACATCACCTTCGTCGCCGACTCTAGAGCGAGTTATCAATGATGAAACGAGGTATCATAGGTCCGTGTATGGTAGTTGGGGACTTTAACTCGGTGGTTAGTCAGGAGGAGACAAATAACTACAGTTCCTACTCTTCGCGGCGTAGTTCGGAGTTTGTGGACTGGATCCAAACGGAGGGCCTAATCGACCTGGGTTACAGCGAACCAAAGTTTACTTGGACTAGAGGCGAATTCACCAGGCACGCTATAAGGGTGCTAGATTAGACCTGGCCTTATGTAACGCCGAATGGAGACAATGTTTCCTAGAAGCTAGTGTTACCCACCTACCGAGGGTTACCTCAGATCACACACCAATTCTCATTCGGCTCAAGGAGGATGTCACAACTCGAGGAAGATCTTCGTTTAAGTTCCAAGCTGCGTGGTTGACCTCAAAAGATTTAAAGGAAGTGGTGCATAAAACTTGGCAGAGTAACAAAGCCATTCACGAAAATATTCCTAGGATGTCGGAGGAACTTATAAGATGGAATAAAGCGGTGTTTGGTAATATACATCGCTGCAAAAAAATCGCCTTGGCTCGGCTAGGAGGGGTGCAAAAATGCCTTTCGAGAGCTAACCATGGGGGACTGGCTAAGTTGGAAAAGAAGCTGACCGAGGAGTACCAAGAGATCCTCTACCAGGAAGAACTCATGTGGTTCCAGCGCTCTAGGGAGGATTGGATCGTCTCGGGGGACCGAAACACGGCTTACTACCATGTGGCTACCACCATCAAAAAGGGTCGAAACACTATAAAGAACCTAAGACGAGACAGCGGGGATTGGATTTACGAGTTAGACCAACTTAAACATCAAGTGTGTGGTTATTATGTTAATTTATTCTCCAAAGAGTCAGTCAGCCCGCAGGTTACTAGGCTAGAAGGGGTCTTCCCTACTATTACTGCTGCTGAGTG
The DNA here is from genome assembly GCF_003576645.1 of Ipomoea triloba. Taxonomy (NCBI): domain Eukaryota; kingdom Viridiplantae; phylum Streptophyta; class Magnoliopsida; order Solanales; family Convolvulaceae; genus Ipomoea; species Ipomoea triloba. The sequence goes on along the minus strand of NC_044916.1, from coordinate 17,123,192 downwards.
GAGTGTTTTCAATGCTCGAATTACTAAAGAAGAGGTGCATGGACCGCTGTCTAATATGGCGTTGTTCAAAGCCCCAGGCCCAGATGGTTTCCATGCGGCCTTCTACCAACACATGTGGGAGGTCATTGGAGATAATTTGTTTGCGTTGGTGACGAAAGCGTACGAGACCGGCGAATTGCCCGACGGACTCAATGAAACCCTTCTGGTCCTCATACCAAAAGTGAAAACACCGGAGGCCATCAAACAACTCAGGCCTATTAGCCTGTGTAACGTAAGCTACAAGGTTATCACCAAGACAATTACGAACATGCTTAAGCGCATTCTGCCTAAGATAGTGAGCCCCTTCCAGAGTTCCTTTGTCCCAGGAAGACAAATTTCTGACAACGTGCTCATCTATTAGGAAGTCATGCATACAATGAGAGTTAAGCGAGGATCAAAAGGCTACATGGCTATAAAGCTGGACCTCGAGAAAGCGTATAATCGGTTATCATGGGATTTCATCCGTAACACCCTATGGGAGATTAGATTTAGTTCTAGCTGGATACAGTTAATTATGTGTTGTGTAGAGACACTGATTGTAGCATATTTTTATAACAATTCAAATACCCGGAGTATTGCGGGGTATCGATCCACAGGGAAGCGGGGCGCATTGAGCACTAGTTACTAATATACTCATGTGAAGCTAATCCTAACGAGAATGGTGGTTGAACGATTTCGAATATGCTAATGAAATAGAATAATGAAAGCTAGTTGATGAAAACAAAAAGAGAGAGAGATGGGATTTCCGGGTTTAGGTGTTTAGTCTCCTAGTGCCAAGCTACGGTGAGATATGTAATTCGGGTTCTAACAAATGTGGATGATTTCTTTCACAAAGGGGAAGGAATTACTCCCATAATTCAAAACCCACAATAAAGAACTAATCAAAAACAAGCAACCTAGATAAAATCCCTTAACAAATTTGTCATCTCCCAAGGTGCAAAAGTCAAGTGCAAGAGTGAGTGCTCTAGTCTATGCCCTAACTCCCATCAAGACACAACTATAGCAAGATACAAGTAATTTAGGCCTTTAATCACAAGCATCACAATAGAAATCACAATTGCATCATAAGTTATAAAACCCAAACATAAACATATCATTAAACATGAAGAACAAGGCAAATAGGATTCATAAACACCTATCACCCAAAAATCCCAAGATTACTTTAGCCAATCATGGCTAGAATAGAATTTAAAGCACATGTAATGAAGAGTTTACAAAGACTAAGAAAGTAAAGGAAAGGAAAGGAAATTCTCCCGAATATAGCTTTCCAAGTCTTCCTTCTTCCTCCCTAAGCCTTTGTAGCTCCTTGAAAGTGAGTATCTTCTCCAAAAGTGGTAGATCCCTCCTTGACTCCTTGGAGAGGAAGACACCTTTTACTCTCACCCTTTTTGCCTCCTCAAAATGCAGCTTAGGTCTAGGGTTTTGGGAAAATGAGCTTTATATAGTGGGAGCACAAAATAGGGGCAAAATAGGTAATTCCGCGCAGCAGATTCTGGGCTGTCATAGGATTCTCGACGCGTCGAGCCTTCGATGATTTTTCGAAAATTCCTACTGCATGGACTTGATGCGTCGAGCCTAGGGCTCGACGCGTTGAGCCCTGACCTTGCTTGGCTCAAAATTCTGGACGCGTCTAATTTGATCCTGGACGCGTTGAGGCCTCAATGTAAGCATTCTTCATCCATTTTTACTCCCAAACATGTCTTTAAATGTTCCCTTGCTTTGCATTTGATTTAAAATGGTTTCAAAAACACTAACAAACACCATTAAACACTCAAATCAAGAATGAAACCATATCTAATTGAGAAAGCAAGGAATATGCATTAGAGATGGCAAATTAATACATTTAAGCTCAAAAGTTGATCCAAAATACTTAGAAAAATATGCACAATTGAGATCATATCAAACTCTCCCACACTTGAGTCTTTGCTTGTGCTCAAGCAAACAAATGGGTAAATTTCAAGTCAAGCACACAAGTCGCGCATACCTCTCTCGCACAACCAAACATCCACAAACCAACTTGTCACACGACAACATGCTTCAAGAATCATCTCAGATTCACACACAAGATCCATTCGCAGGCCAATATCCAAACACCAAATTATTTATAGTGAGAAATTTAGTGTGCACACATACTCAGTTAGGTTTATGCAAAACTTGGCATTAGAAATAGATCCCACAGGCTTGCCTTTCGTACTCCTCCTAGTATAGACCTAAAGTTGCATGCAAAGATCAAATAGGTCTTTTATTAGCTTATAACGGGGCTAAGGGTTTAGGCTAACAAAGAAGGGGTATGGAAAAAATAACAAAAGAGAGAGAATGTCACAAATATCTATCTTATAAAATCCTAGAAGAGATGGGAAAAATATGACCAAAGGAGCCAAATGTAACTTTAAGAACTAGGCAACATTCTAATGAAGTGGGGGTCGAATACAAACTTTCCAAATCTATTTACAACCTTCAAACTATTCAAACTTTTATTCTTCAATACTTTTCTTTTTGATTTTTCTCAAAGACAAGCAACAACTTTTCAAAGAAACAACTTTGGGATTTTGATTTTTGATTTTTTTTTCTTTTTTTTGACTTTTTTTTTCTTTTCTTTTTTTTGAATTTTTTCAAATATAGAGGCAAACTTTATTCGAATGCTCGCAAACTACCCAAGTAGTAAATGACTATATACAAAGGATCTAGACCCCCACACATAGACATTTCAAAGTAAAATGTTACTTTCTAACTTCAAGCTCCAAAGAAATCTCTTCTAAGAATATAAAGATAAATGCTAAATTCTCTCTAGGGTGGAAGGGAACATATTTGGCTAATGGCTAAGGGTTTGATGATGAGGGTTACACAAGAAAAATTCACTATGAGGGGTTAAGTGCTTAGCACGTATTAAAGAAAAAGGCTCAAAGGGGACACAAGGGATAAAAACATATGATGTAGGTAGGTTTAAAGGCTAAAGGTGAACAAAAAGGGCCTAAATCATTTCTAAACATGCGAACAATTAGACTACATTTTGGAGGAGTATTGAAGCAAGTTCCATAAAGCCAATTAATGAGGCAATGTCGGAATTCCACATAAACTTTCACTAGCGAAGCACAAACCACTAGATTAGGAATTATTTCATTTATTAAACGGTTATCAAGGACATTGGCAAGAGAATAGTTCAATCATATGCTTCACTTTGATTTCATCAATGGCACATTGGAATGCAACAAGTTCAACCAAACAGACCACAAACCGGCAAGAGAGAATAATTGCAACTAGGTGCCATGACAAGTAATTTATCAACAAGAAGATCATGAATCATCCAAGCAAAAGCAAAACATATTTTCAAAAGTTCAAGTGGGAACCCAACAAGCTAAAGAGCATATATTTCAACATTTAAAGCACAAATTTTTATTTTTTTTTAGAAACCCCAAAGAACAAGAGAATAAGGAGTAAGAGTTCAAAATAAGTTCAAGAGAAGATCCAAACGTAGTCAAAACTAAATACTAAAATAAAGCTGAAGAAATAAAAATATAAAAGGGAAAATCAATTCAACCACACTTCTCCCCACACTTAAAGAGTTGCATTGTCCCAATGCAACAAAATAAATCGGGGGAAAGGGATTGAAAGGCATCCCTTGACCTGCTAATGATGATCGCCTTCAGGTGGTGGAGGAAAATAAGAGGAGGAGGCTCTTGAGTTTGTTGTGATGACGCTCCTCTTTGTCTTTTATTTGGGAGCCTAACTCTTGGAGGCATTTCTTAACTACAAAATCATAAAGTGAGGATAATATATACTTGCAAGCATTGATTAATATGAAACATAGAGCAATATGCAAGCAAACAATGCAAGAAATATCAAGAACTTTATTGGAGCATTTCATCAAACACCTTGTGTGCAAGAATTTGAACAAAGAAGCTTAGAGCAATTGGTGTCTCCATTCAACCCATTTCAACACAACAAATATCACCACCCCAAAAACAATCAATCATGAGCATTTGTAAAATAAAGCTACACTAGTCATTAAACAAAACTAAAATAACTAATCACGGAAATTCATAAGCAAGTAAAGAGAGTAAATCTATTTTCTTCATTCAAAATTCAAGTGGAAATGTAATATGAACAAGTAAGAGCAACACTTAGAGCAAAAAGATGCAAAGAAACACTAACCCAAAGTATTTTAATCCATAAAATTTGAAAATTAGCCAAAATTCGTGGATTAGGTTTCGTGCCCAAAAACTATGAAAATTTTGAACAAAAATAAGAGAAATTGATGGAGAAAAAGGGTGAGCATGCTACCTTGAAGTCTAAGGAATAGAGTTGGAGTGAATGTGAGTGTGTTTTGAGAGCAAAAGATGAAGATAATGCAAAGAAAACGCGTGTAGGAGCTGATGTTCGAAGAAGACCAAATGAAAAATTTCTGGGTAAAAAGGGTCTAAAACACTCGGTCAAGAGTTGACCAGGGGGGGGCTCGACGCGTTGAAGCAGGGCCTTGACGCGTCGAGTCTCCCAGAATTTCGTAAAATCTTACGGCACATTCTCGACGCGTCGAGAATCATCAGAATTTTTATAAAATCCTACGGCAGATTTTCGACGTGTCGAGAATATAGCTCGACACGTCGAAAATATCAAAAGTTCTTCACCATATTATCAACTGTAAAACATGAAACTAACTTCCAACACGAAAACAACACTCAATAAGCAAAAATTCAACTCCAAAACCATATAAACGTAAGAATTTAAGCTCAAATATTTTTGAAAACATCATGTGATATCAAGATAAAGCAAGTAACACCCAAATTCATATTCAATTTCTATCATGCAAAATAAACTAACAAAAATTAAAATGCAAGAAATTAAAAGGGCTTGGGTTGCCTCCCAAGAAGCGCTTGTTTAAGGTCATAAGCTCGACCCGTTTTTCTTAGTTCATCCGGGTTGATCCTTGAGGCTACCGCCATCTCTAGCCTCATTGAAGTTCCTATCACAAGCTTTGCATCCCAAAAGACATCCTTTGTCGACTTTCTCCACATGTGTAAAATTAGCATCTCCATCACGAGTCTTGCTACGCATCACATCGGCCCTGTAACACATTTCAATAACACAAGAATTGGGATCTTCAAGGACATTGAATGCCACTTTCTCTTCTTCAAAATCAAAGATCATTGATCCTTTCCGTGCATCAATTATTGCTCCCGTTGTGGCCAAGAAAGGTCTCCCCAAAATGATTGGAGTGTAGGGGTCTTCTCGAATATCCATTACTACGAAGTCACAAGGCACAAAATACTTGTCAACACGAACGGGAACATCCTCAAGAATTCCAATAGGATTTTTGGTTGACCGATCGGCAAATTGAAGTGTGAATTCGACCGGTTGTGGCTCTCCCAAATTGAGCTTTTGGCAAAGAGATAAAGGCATTATATTAACACTTGCTCCTAAATCACAGAGTGATCTACTAATTGTAGAGCCACCAATAACACATGGGATCGTGAATCTTCCCGGATCTCTAAGCTTGGTAAGAAACCTTCCCTCTTCACGTGTTAAGGCCCGGTACTCTTGTGCCATTGCAATTATTTATTGATCACCAAACTTTCTCTTTTTAGATAGAATCTCCTTTAAAAACTTCCCATAAGAAGGTGTTTGGGTGAGCAAATCAAGCAACGGGATAGAGACGTTCAAATTTTCAACAATATCCAAAAAAATTTTCCATTTACTATCTTTGGTTTGCCTTTGAAATTTTTGAGGGAATGGAAGTGGTGGCACATACTTTCTCTCGGGCTTTTCTTTTTCATCTTTTTCATGACTTTGAGGGCTCGCATTCAAAACGGGAGGGTTAGCCTCTTCTACCTAAAGTTTCTCTTCAATCTCAACATCAATGATTTTACTAGGCTTTGGTTTGTCAACCGGAAAAGTTGGTTCTTCAAGTTTCTTGCCACTTCTTGTTACAATGGCATTGACATGCTCTCTTGGATTCTCGGGACAAGCGGGCAACTTCCCGGTGACTTTGGTGCTAGGAGTTGAGGCTTGATTTGCTATTTGGTTCTCTAGCATCTTGTTATGAGCACTCAATTGGTCCAACCTCTCCGTCACTTGTCTAAATCTTTCATCACTTTGCAATTGAGATTTCACCATCATTTCCATCATAGCTTCCCAATTCGGTGGAGGTGGAGCTTCCAAAGTAGGTAGTGGTGGCCTTGGTTGAATAGTCGGAGCATGGGGTTGAAATCCTTGAGTTGGCCTAAATTGTTGTGGTGGGGCTCCTCTATAATTTGATTTCCCTTGAAATCCCAGTGGAGATCCTCTATTACCAAAATGTTGGGGATTTGCCGCCCCCATTGGGTTGCTCCAAGAAAAACTGGGATGATTCCTTGAGGTATTAGGATTATAGGCTCCTTGAGGTTGAAAAGATTGTTGTGGCCTATTGTATCCCACCAAATCAATATGTTCCACGGAAGGTTGAGAATTGGTGTCTTCATTAAGGCATTCACCCAAGTTGTGCCCTCCACCGCAAAGATCACAAATCAACACTTGTCTCGTGGGAGTAGAAGGAGTAGAAACGTAGCTCACGTTTTGATTTTGAAGAGTGATTTGAGCTAGCTTTTGCACCATTGTTGCAACATTATCCACTTTAGCCGATAAAGCGGATATTTGCTCCACTTCATGAATACCTCCTCCCAATCTTTGTGAAGATCTATCGGAGTACCAAGTAGAACCGTTCATTGCAATTTTCTCTAACAATTCCTCCGCTTGAATGGGTTCCAAAACCGTGAATGAACTTCCCGAGGATGCATCAACCAAAGTTCTTGAAGTGTCAAATAATCCCTCATAGAAAGCCATCATTAGATCCCAACTTTGTATACCATGGTGTGGACATTGTCTTCTTAAATCTTTAAATCTTTCCCAAGACTCGGCTAAGGACTCATTCGGCAATTGCTTGAAGTTTTGGATTGCTCTTCTCATCCTTTGAGTCTTTGAGATTGGATAGAACTTCTTCAAGAATTCTCGGCAAAGTTGATCCCAACTGTTAAAATAATTAGCCGGAAAGGAAATGAGCCATCCGTGAGCTTTATCCCTCACTGAAAATGGAAAGAGTCGGAGTTTGATTGCTTCAGTAGGAACTCCGTTCATCTTAAAAGTGCTACAAATTCGGAGGAATTTAGTGATATGAGCATTTGGATCTTCCATGGGTGATCCTCCAAATTGATCCGATGCAACCATTTGTATTATCGCCGGTTTGATTTCAAAATTTTTGGCCTCAACACCCGGAATATTGATACTATCACGTTCTTCCAAATCGGGTGCAATATAATCGAACATTGCTCTTCTAACCGGTGGGGGTTAATTAACACCATTTCCATCACCGTTTCCATTTCCATTGCCATTTCCATTTCTATCTCCATTAAGGTTTAAATTGATGTTTCCTTGAGCTTGTGCCATCTTTCGTTGCTTCCGAAGGTACTTTGCACTCTTTTCAATTTCAAGGTCCAAAGGCAATAATCCTTCTCTCCCCAATGACCGTGTTTGCATGCAACAAGTACCTAAAACACAAGATCAAAACTAACAAAGCAAATTTGTTATGGGTAAGTAAAAATAAAGAAAAAGAAATGGATTAGACTCCTAGAATAAAACTTTCACTAATGCCAATACTTAAACACCACTTCCTCGGCAACGACGCCAATTTGATTGTAGCATATTTTTATAACAATTCAAATACCCGGAGTATTCTAGGGTATCGATCCACAGGGAAGCGGGGCGCATCGAGCACTAGTTACTAATATACTCATGTGAAGCTAATCCTAACGAGAATGGTGGTTGAACGATTTCGAATATGCTAATGAAATAGAATAATGAAAGCTAGTTGATGAAAACAAAAAGAGAGAGAGATGGGATTTCCGGGTTTAGGTGTTTAGTCTCCTAATGCCAAGCTAAGGTGAGATATGTAATTCGGGTTCTAACAAATGTGGATGATTTCTTTCACAAAGGGGAAGGAATTACTCCCACAATTCAAAACCCACAATAAAGAACTAATCAAGAACAAGCAACCTAGATAAAATCCCTTAACAAATTTGCCCTCTCCTGAGGTGCAAAAGTCAATTGCAAGAGTGAGTGCTCTAGTCTATGCCCTAACTCCCATCAAGACACAACTATAGCAAGATACAAGTAATTTAGGCCTTTAATCACAAGCATCACAATAGAAATCACAATTGCATCATAAGTTATAAAACCCAAACATAAACATATCATTAAACATGAAGAACAAGGCAAATAGGATTCATAAACACCTATCACCCAAAAATCCCAAGATTACTTTAGCCAATCATGGCTAGAATAGAATTTAAAGCACAAGTAATGAAGAGTTTACAAAGACTAACAAAGTAAAGGAAAGGAAATTCTCCCGAATATAGCTTTCCAAGTCTTCCTTCTTCCTCCCTAAGCCTTTGTAGCTCCTTGAAAGTGAGTATCTTCTCCAAAAGTGGTGGATCCCTCCTTGACTCCTTGGAGAGGAAGACACCTTTTACTCTCACCCTTTTTGCCTCCTCAAATGCAGCTTAGGTCTAGGGTTTTGGGAAAATGAGCTTTATATAGTGGGAGCATAAAATAGGGGCAAAATAAGCAATTTCGCGCAGCAGATTCTAGGCTGTCACAGGATTCTCGACGCGTCGAGACAGGGGCTCGATGCTTCGAGCCTTCGATGATTTTTCGAAAATTCCTACGGCATGGACTCGACGCGTCGAGCCTTGACCTTGGCTCAAAATTCTGGACGCGTCTAATTTGATCCTGGACTCGTTGAGGCCTCAATGTAAGCATTCCTCATCCATTTTGACTCCCAAACATGTCTTTAAATGTTCCATTGCTTTGCATTTGATCTAAAATGGTTTCAAAAACACTAACAAACACCATAAAACACTCAAATCAAGAATGAAACCATATCTAATTGAGAAAGCAAGGAATATGCATTAGAGATGACAAATTAATACATTTAAGCTCAAAAGTTGATCCAAAATACTTAGAAAAATATGCACAATTGAGATCATATCAGACACCCCGAATGTCGATCCTCTGGAATGGGGAACGCCTGCCGCATTTCTCGCCGAAAAGGGGCATCCGTCAAGGAGACGACATGTCTCCGGCTTTATTTGTTCTATGTTTGGAGAAGCTCAGCTAGATGATTACTCTCAAGGTCGAGTCAGGTGGATGGAAAGGCATCCAATTGGATCCCATGGGACCTACCCTGTCCCACCTCTGCTTTGCGGACGACATGGTTTTGTTTACTAAAGCTACTATAGAGCAAGTTGCGATTATCCGGGATTGCCTTGACAGGTTTTCTGAGGCATCGGGGTAGCGGATTAGCTACAACAAGTTGCAAGTATTCTTCTCCAAGAATACACCCCCTGGATTAGCGGATGACATTGCCAATCGACTTAGCATCGAGAGAACGGGAGACATGGGGAAGTACCTCGGAGTACCATCAATACATGAACGAGTCACCTGTCGAACGTTTAATGATCTATTGGACAGAGCCAATGCCCGTTTGGAGGGATGGAAGGCCAAGCTATTGTCATTGGCGGGTCGGGTTACGCTGGCGAAATCAGTTCTCAATGTTATACCGATTTACACAATGCAAGCAACCGTCTTGCCAGAGGGTATATGTCAAGAGATAGAATAGCGGACCAAATGTTTTATATGGGGAACTGATGGTCTAGGCACCAATAAGCTTAGCCTCGTCAACTGGGAGACGGTTACTAGTCCTAAGGAAAATGGTGGACTTGGTGTGCGCAGACTCCAAGTGGTAAACAAGGCATGCATGGCCAAGCTTGGATGGCGCCTAAAGCAAGAAGAGGGTAGTCTATAGGCGCAAATGATGTTAAGGAAATATGCACAGGCTAACCATGGAAATCATAGTAGTGTTTCCAATGCTTGGAAATGAATTGTCGCAACTAATCCCACTGTAGTCCAAGGGTTGATGAAGTTGGTTCGGAACGGAAAAAACACACAGTTTTGGATAGATAAGTGGATCGAAGATCAACCACTGTATAAAAAATTGCAGGTTCCTTTGAGCCTCCCGGAGCTTTGAGCGTCAACTATTATTGGGAAGAAGGAAGGGGCTGGAAGTGGGAACAACTTCTACACCTCATCCCAAACAGCACTAAATTCAAGCTGACCAGTTTTGTGTTATCTATGACGCTGATGCTAAGGACGAGTTTGGTTGGAGCTTTGAGAATAGCAGAACTTTCTCTATGCGGTCAGCATATGAGGCTATAATAGCGACCACTTAGAATGTCAGCCAATTCGACTAGCAGTGGATTTGGAGCCTGAAAGTTCCTCTTAGACATTGCATGTTTTTGTAGCTGGTGAAACATGGCCGAATACTAACGAATATGGAGAGAGATAAACACGGCATCACTTCTAATATTTTTTGTGGTTGTTGTGCAGGTCAACCAAAGGATTGCAACCACATCTTCTGGACATGCAAGGAGGTGAGGACTATTTGGAGTGCAGCACTGGACAAAGCCACCGTGGCTAAACTCGACAAGCTTCAATGGGATGACTGGTTGACTGCTAAAATTGTTGGAGACCACCAAATGAGTCTTGAGGAGAGCTGGCCGGAGAGGTTTGCTCTTCGAGTATGGTGGATTTGGAGGTGGCGTAACGAAGAGGTTTTCAAGGGTCGGACGCTCGCAATGGTTCACAAATTACACTGGGTTGACCAACAGGAGATTGAGATTATCGCAGCTTTTGCGAGGTGACATGCGATGGGTCCGACGAATGGGTAGAAAGGGAATGCACTGCTGCAATGGAAAATGCCGCCTGTGGATTGGATGAAGGTGAACGTTGATGGCAGCTGTTCCTCGAGCACGGGGATGGCAGCTTGTGGCGGTGTGCTCAGGGATCCATCTGGGTGTTGGGTGAGCGGGTTCCGGTTCAAACTTGGTTGTTGTACAATCCACGAGGCGGAAGCTTGGGGAATTTTGCAAGGGTTGAACTTGGCTTCTCGGCATGGGGTCCAAAACCTTATCGTGGAGAGTGATTCAAAGGGTACGATTGACCTTCTCAGAGGCTCAAGGCAGGTGCTTGGCCTCTGTAACAACGTCGTTCCTAGGTGTATCACGATGGCAAAAAAATTTCGCCAACATACGGTTCGTTCATGTTTACAAATCAGAGAGCAGAATAGAATTGCGAATACTTTAGCAAAACAGGCGCTCTCTCAACCAATGGGTCTTACTATGCTGGATGAAGCTCCTAATGAGCTGCGGGATTTGGTAAGGGAAGATCAAATGGGTGCTAGAGTCCAGCGTAGGATCCTCGCCGGAGTAGATGCGCACAACGGAGTTTAGTGTCTTCTTAGGTGTCCCCCTCCCTTCTGATTAATATATATATATAGGCAAAAACTTGTGTGAGACCGTCTCACCATGAGACGGGTCGGGTCAAGATGCAAATGTAACACTTATATGCACAAATGTCATACTTATATGCTCAAATGTAATACTAATCAAGAATAAAATTTTTGTTACTTATTAGGGTAAATGTAATACTTTTAAGGGAAAATACAATACTTTTACATTTCGATTTAAAAGTATTACATTTTTCCTCAAAAGTATTATATTTGCCCTTATAAGTGAGAGGTACCTGTCAACATTACTTATTATGAAAAATGTATTACTTTTTCTCTTATAAGTAACAAAAATTGTATTTTTGATTAGTGTTATATTTGAGCATATAAGTGTGAGATTTGCACATATAAGTATGACATTTGCATGGTGCTTTGACCCGACTAGACCCGTCTCACGAATAAGGATCTGTGAGACGGTCTCACACAAGTGTGACCCATATATATATATATATATATATATATATATATGACTATTGTTGCAGATAATTATAAACGAGAATAAAAATGGTGTCCTAACGATTTTCATATTAAATAATTAAATCTTCTTAATGCGATATTGATGAGTTACTAAAATTTAACTTATTTTTTGTTTAAAGTGACATGATTATAATAACATCGTTGATGTTGTCAATAGTCATTAAAGAGTTATGCAATTAAATTATTACATATGAATACATATGTTTTCGTTTAATTTGTATATGATTGAGATCTCAA
>NC_044916.1:17043568-17108568 GCF_003576645.1 Ipomoea triloba | reverse complement strand
TTATTATGAAAAATGTATTACTTTTTCTCTTATAAGTAACAAAAATTGTATTTTTGATTAGTGTTATATTTGAACATATAAGTATAAGATTTGCACATATAAGTATGACATTTGCATGGTGCTTCGACCCGACCCGACTCGTCTCACGAATAAGGATCCGTGAGACGGTCTCACACAAGTGTGACCCTACCAACATATAGTAAAGAGAGTGCAACTTCAGAGGCTGAAATGCAACAAGGCAGAAGTTCCATCAAGACCCTTTGCATAAAAATGGGCTAAAAACTCCTTAACTGTGGTTTCCCTATACTTGGGTGGATTCTCCTCTGATAGTAGTTCCTTAATCGGTCCATAAAGCCGTGGCAATGGCAACAAGAATGTATTAAAGAAACATGCCACTGATATCCTCGGACCACATTGGCTAGCCAGCACTCTGTGTTCCGAGCTCTTGAACCTTCCATTTGTCACAAGCTGCGGGCCCACCAGAAAAATAAAATACAGCAATTTGTTTGTTTCAAAAAATGAGTCAATAAACTTGTTCAAATTTAAGCTTCAACAAAAATTTAAATAGACAAGTTCAAATTAAACAGTCCTGCTTGCCTTGAGAAGATCTCCAATGTTGACAACTAGAACTCCTGGAGTAGGGGGAACATCAACCCACTGGTTCTGGTGAAGAACTTGAAGCCCACCTATGTGGTCATCTTGTAGCAAAATTGTGAGAAAACCGTTATCAGCATGTTGGCCCATGCTTAAAGTGATGTGTGGTTCTGGACAGGCTGGGTAGTAATGCCCCAAAGTAGCTAGCCCCTTGTTGCACTCAATGTCTTTGAGATAGTTTGGATGTAGGCCTAAAGCTTCTGATAGTAGTTCAAATAAAACACCCCCCAGTTTTTCAACTTCTTTTGAGTATTTGATAACAATGTCCCTGCATATATATATGGTATGGTAATTGGTTTAGAAAAGAAGGGGCTAATATAAATAGAGATACAAAAATCACCTAGCTTGGCGTGGTCGTGCGCTCTCATACCTTAAGAGAAGTCGGGAGTTTGAACCCCTCTCGTATGGAAAACTCAATCTAGCTAACTGCCCCTTAATTGGGCCAGTCTGATGCGAATGGGGATTAGTCTGAGTATGGTATAAGCTTAAACGTGTTTCTTACCATTAGGGCCTACTCAGAACAGTTCGTGGTCTAATTAAAAAAAAATAGAGACACGGAATCTATACATTCCTTCTTCACCTCCGTATCTTGCTCATGGAATCCTCGTACCCCTCGTAGGATTTCCTCCAAAACATTACCTGGGATCCCGTGATTCACCACTTGGAAGAAACCCCATGTTTCAGATGCTTCTCCAACTGCCTCAACTACTTCTCTACGCTTCATCTCATTCCCATGAAGGCCTTGGAGGTCTATGATTGGGATGTTGGCAGTGGAAATATTGGATGAATTTTGGGTTGTTTTTGGATGAATGAAGATTCTTAGGAGTTTGGTTATACCAGCATCAACAAGACCTTTTGTCAACACATACAGTTCAGCACCCTGAATCCAACTCAAATATTAGTTAAGTTTGTTAGCATTAGTTTGTTAGCTTTCTGTTTGCATTCTGTTTCTGTAAACTACCTCACAACAGCTAGCTTGTATATAAGGCTACATCTCCTCTTCTGTAATAGTTTACTTCATTCAATCAAATACACTTTGCCTTTTTTCTCTGTTAACTCCAACATGGTATCAGAGCCATGAGATCATGGCCTGGCGTACACCAATGGTGAACACAACTCGTCCTCAAATGGCAGCAACCAATCCAACAGTAGCTCAAGCAGAAAATGCAGGTTTCGTTCCGGCTCCAGTCTTCACAGCGTATGATCCAAAGGATCGGACTGATCCTCTTCACCTTCACCCCAATGAGAGCCCTTCGTTGCAGCTCGTAACAGTTCCATTGATAGGCATATCCAATTATCATCCATGGGCGAGAGCCATGGAGATGGCACTAAGGTCAAAGAACAAGATGGTTCTAGTTAATGGATCTCTGGCAATTCCTGGCGTAACGGACCCCAAATACTTCTACTGGGATCAATGCAATACCATGGTCCTGTCATGGATTCTTAGGGCTGTCTCCCCCACCATTGGACAAAGTGTGCTCTGGATTAACACTGCCGAGGGCGTATGGAAGGACTTGAAGAAGCGGTTCAGTCAGCAAGATGAGTTTTGCATTGCGAACATCCGATCTGAAATTTATAGAACAAAACAAGGTACATCCTCTGTGAATGACTACTTCACTCAGATTAAATTGTTATGGGATGAATTGTTTGTGTTGAGACCCATACCTGCCTGTGAACGTTCACCTAGATGTGAATGTGGCAGTAAAATTTCTGAGAAGGTTAGGGCACAAATAGAAAGTGACATGTTATCATCCTTTCTTACTGGCCTAAATGATAATCTCAACAATGCTAAGAGACAGATCATGTTAATGAAACCATTACCTGACATTGGAGAGGCTTTTGCTATGATTTCTCAATAAGAAAGGGAAATCAGTGGAGAACCTAGTGTTCTGGATGAAAACTTGACAGGGGCAGGAGTTTTTTTTACAAAACATGAGAACAAGAGATTCTTCCCCAATCAGAAACAAAAACCAGTGTGCAGCTTCTGTGGATACACTGGTCACACTATAGAAAAATGTTACAAAAAGCATGGATACCCCCCAGGTTGGAAGCCAAGACCAAAAGGGATGGGGAGTGTCAATCAGGTTCAGTCTACCCTGCAAGAACTCCCCAGTTCAGAGGCTAATCCTTCCTCTTTCAACCAAGAGGATTACAATAGATTCTTGGAATTCATGCAGCATAATAAAGCCATCAGTTCTCCTCTTCAGGCTGGGCCCCAAGTCAATGCCATAGCTACAAATTTCATTCCAGATGCTAAACTGGAAGGTAAGATTATTGCTTTTAATAATACCTTGACAGAACCAGAACACATATGGATCTTAGACAGTGGTGCTACACATCATATTGTGTGCAGTGTAACCCTGTTAAACAATCCCAGGAAGGTCCATGGAATATCTGTTGATCTGCCTAATGGACACCAAGCCCAAGTATCCCACATTGGGACAGTTCAGTTGACAGCAGACTTGGTTTTATTCAGTGTTCTCTCTGTGCCTATTTTTCACTACAATCTAATATCCTTGGGTGAACTTATAAGAAGATCTAAATGCAACATCCTATTCCATTCTAATCAGTGTGTTATACAGGATCAACTCCATGGGAGGATGATTGGTATGGCTGAATTGAAGAGAGGACTCTATCAGCTTGCTCTACCTGCCTATACTTCTTGTAAACCTACTGTAATAACTGTAAATTTTGGCATGCTAGGTTGGGACATGCCTCTGAAGGCAAAATTAGGATTCTACATTCTATTGATAATGAAATTTGTAATGACAAACCAAACATATGTGATTGTTGTCATTTCTCCAAACAAAGAAGGTTACCTTTTAAGCCTATTTCTAATATTTCAGCTAACTGCTTTGATCTTGTGCATGCTGACATTTGGGGACCATATCAAATTCCCACTATCTATGGTTACAAGTATTTTCTTACATTGGTGGATGATCACAGTAGGGCTACTTGGGTATACCTAATGAGGTGCAAAAGTGAGGTTAAACAGTTGATACAAGCCTTTTGTGAAATAATTAACACTCAGTTTGACAAAAAAATCAAATGTGTGAGGTCTGACAATGGGAAGGAATTTATCTTGAAAGAATTCTATCAATCCAAGGGCATTCTCCATCAAACATCTTGTGTATACACTCCTCAACAAAATAGTATTGTGGAAAGAAAGCATGGCCATATCTTAGCCATTGCAAGGGCCCTTAGAATTCAAGCTCATTTGCCTGAGACCTTCTGGGGTGACTGTATCCTTCATGCAGTCTATATAATTAATAGACTTCCATCAACTGCCCTAGACAACAACATACCTTACCAGCTCCTCTTTGGCAAGGTGCCACAATATCAACATCTCAGAGTGTTTTGTTGTCTAGCCTTTGCTATGATTCCCAGCTGCCAAAGAAGCAAGCTCTCTCCAAGAGCCAGAAAATGCATGTTTTTAGGATTTGCCAATGGGGTGAAGGGGTATAAACTGTATGATCTGCAAACTAAAGAAATATTCCTATCCAGGGATGTTAGCTTTTATGAAAATTCATTTCCATTCCAAAACAATCAAGATGAGTTGAATGATGAAACTAGTTTGGAAACTGATATTGTTTTACCCTCTGGAGGAGTTATTTACTCAAATAATGAGGAGCAGGTGCAAGACACCACCATCAGTCCAGAGAGCCATCAGCAAAATCAAGAAGACACTGATATTCAAACCCAATCAGTGCCATCAGTTCAAGAAGGGGAACCCATTGCAGAATCAGCAATTGAACCCCAGCCAAGGAGATCCACCAGAATCAGGACCATTCCTACTTATCTCAGTGATTATGCTTGTCAGAATACTACTGTTAAGAGAACATCTCCACACAGTATCTCTAATGTTCTATCCTACAACAGTCGATCTCAGAAGTATAGAGCATTTGTTGTTAATGCTCTAGTAGCCAAAGAACCCAAGACATATAATGAAGCAATCAAAGAAGACTGTTGGAGAAAGGCTATGGAAAATGAAATAAGTGCTCTGCAAGCCAACAACACATGGGTACTATCAGACCTCCCTCCTAATAAGGAGCCCATAGGCTGCAAGTGGGTGTATAAAACCAAACTCAAAGCTGATGGCACCATAGAAAGGCACAAAGCTAGGTTGGTTGCAAAAGGATACATACAAACCCCTGGTATAGACTACTTGGACACATTCAGTCCTGTTACAAAGATAACTACCATCAGAATGCTATTGGCAGTAGCTGCAATCAAAGGATGGTCTCTGCACCAACTAGATGTCAACAATGCCTTCCTCCATGGGGATCTAGTTGAAGAGGTTTATATGAAACTCCCTCCTGGTTTCACTCCCCAAAAACCTGGTCAAGTGTGCAGATTAGTTAAGAGCCTATATGGTCTGAACAAGCAAGCAGACATTGGAATGTGAAATTGTCCCAACAGCTGCTGCATATGGGCTTCAGGCAAGCTTCATTTGACTCTTCATTATTTCTTAAAGGAAGAGATGACAGTTTTATTGCTTTGCTTGTGTATGTTGATGATGTTGTGATAACTGTTAGGAACATCATGTAATAGGTTTTGATGATACCAACTGTTAAGTAGAAATCCCCGAGTCTCGACGCATAGGCAAAACGCTGTAAGTTCGACAAGTAAACCAAGAGCGAAAATACAACCGAGTAACTTTGAGCTCAACTCGGAAAATATTTAAGCTTGAGGTAAATTTGTTTGAACATCTTAGAAGTCCCGTGTGTTGTAATCATATAGACAGATCAGAAGAAGGCATGGGACAACACTGGAGGAATAAGGGTCTGCGAGACATCAACTAAGTCTCGAGACATAAGCAGAGTTCGAGAGGTAGGACCTCTCGATACAGTTATCCAGTTCGAGACATAAACAGAGTTCGAGAGATAGACCTCTCGATATTTGAGTTCGAGACATCAAGCAATCAAGATATCAACCTTGGTCTCGATACACTAACAACTCTCCAACAAAGCTGAATGACGGCCTTACTTAAAGTGTGGAGAAGAAGAATATCATGGAGATGGAACAATGAAGAGGTGCCGAACGTGAAGATTTCAAAATGGGCGGAAATGGATGACACGTCAGATTTCCACCACAAACGGTCAAAAGGTGCACCAATGCTGAAGTGATCTGATTCCCTACAAACAAGGAATAATGGGAATATAAAAAGAGTAACTTTTACCAAAAGACAAAAGTGGAGCATGGACTCAAGAAAGTGAACTATGGAATATTCACTACAAGACAAAGAGGTTCAAGTTACAAGATCACCACTCCATGAAATATGCTAAAAATACGCAAGACCCATGATCAGCATGGGAGACAAATTTCAAACGGAATAATTTTCCCTCCAACGGAATTATTCCTCTACTCTCATATATAAGGACGTAAAGACACAGAAGAAAAGGGGGATAGTGAAGAAGTTCGAAATTCTTAAGAAGTGTCTGTCTAAAACGTTCAAGTGCAAGTGCTTAACTTGGAATATCATCCTGATATTCAAAACAGCGAGAAAACACATCTTAGTGTTTCAAGAGAGTTACAAAGCTTAAACTGTTATACATCCAGAAGGTGGCCGAAGCTGCTCTACATCGAAGTTGATTCAACGATAGCTTGTGGTCAGATTGGAGTCTGTTACATACAACTGTGACAACCAAAAACACCTTGCTTTGGATTAAGCAAGAGAGGTGGAGTAACCTGGCAGCTGTCCGAGTGAAAGAAACCTGAGGCTTGACGCGGGCTTGGTGATCAAAGGTCAAGTGCTCGAGAGGTGGAGTAGCTGGAAGCGGGGAGAAAGACCTTGGAGAGGCGAAGTAACCTGGGAGCTGTCTTGTGAAGATCCTGAGGCTTGACGCGGGCTTGGTGATCAAAGGTCAAGTGCTCGAGAGGTGGAGTAACAAGAAGCGGGGCGAAAAACCTGAGGCTTGAGGCGGGCTTCGTGATCAAAGCTCAAGCGCTCGATATTGTACTAAAAAGGGAAGTTTTTAGTGCAATCCTTCCAGGGAGTTTCTGGAAGAAGAGTGGACGTAGGCGGGTTGGCCGAACCACTTAAAAATCTCTCTTGCATTTACTTACTGTTTTTATCTCTCGCTAACCTCTCGATTGCACTGCATATAAACGCACTTCTCGAACTAACTCAAACTCGTGCTAACTAAAAGGGGATAACATTTCCGCTGCGCATAAAACTTTGTCTTCACCTCGTGAGGTATCGAACCTAAACATCCTAAGTTCAATACACACGAGAGGTTGAAAAGATTTGCAAAATCTTATACAAGTCTATTCACCCCCCCCCCTCTAGACTTGTACCCATCCCCTTGGGACCAACAATTGGTATCAGAGCAAGTTCTCTGATCGATATAAACCTTGGGACCAACAATAACAAGCCCTGATTCTGAGCAAGTTCAGCATATCAAAAGGCAATTAGATAATGTCTTTCATATTAAAGACTTAGGGCCTTTAAGGTTCTTTCTTGGATTGGAGATTGCAAGGAACAGTTCAGGCATTTCCTTGACACAAAGAAAATATGCATTAGAGCTTCTTGAAGAAACATATTTCATACACTTCAAGCCAGTTAGAACTCCCATGGTTACTTCAAACAAGTTCAGCAGAGAAACTGGTAATAAACTTGAAGATGTTTCTCAGTACAGAAGGCTAGTAGGAAAGCTTTTGTACCTAACCATTACAAGGCCTGATATCAGTTATGCAACCCAACAACTGTCTCAGTTCTTAGACTACCCCACTGATGTACATATGCAAGCAGCTCATAGAGTCCTAAGGTACATCAAGGCAGCCCCAGGTCAAGGTATCTTCTTCTCAGCAAGCTCCTCTTTACAATTGAAAGGATTCACTGATTCAGATTGGGTTGCTTGCCTAGATACTAGGAGATCTGTCACTGGCTTTTGCATATTTCTTGGCACTTCATTGGTCACTTGGAAGTCCAAAAAGCAGGTTACAATCTCCAGGAGTTCTTCTGAAGCAGAATATAGAGCTTTAGCCTCTACAGCATGTGAGATTCAATGGCTACTGTACATCCTGCAAGATCTAGGGATAGCAGAAAATTCTCCAGCCCTACTCTATTGTGACAACAAGTCTGCTATTGCCATTGCTGAAAATCCTGTTTTCCACGAAAGGACAAAGCACATTGAAATAGACTGTCACTTGGTGAGGGAAAAGCTACAGAAAGGTGTCCTAAAGCTGCTACATGTATCTACCTCTAATCAGCTATGCAGAGATCAGCTTCCATGTTTTTGTTTTCAAGCTGAAATTAATAATATGTATCTTCCAGCTTGCGGGGGGTGTCAACACATACAGTTCAGCACCCTGAATCCAACTCAAATATTAGTTAAGTTTGTTAGCATTAGTTTGTTAACTTTCTGCTTGCATTCTGTTTCTGTAAACTACCTCACAACAGCTAGCTTGTATATAAACCTGCATCTCCTCTTCTGTAATAAGCCTGCATCTCCTCTTGTGTAATAGTTTACTTCAATCAATCAAATACACTTTCCCTCTTTTCTCTGTTAACTGCAACACCTTTCACACCAGCTTTGGTCTCATCAAAGGCTTTCAACTCACTTTGCCTGTCTCCATTATCATGGTGAAATTGGTTCAAATTTGTTTCCATTTTAACACTCGAAGAGATCAGATGTAGTTTGCCCTTGCCCTCATACTCAAGGAGAAACTTCCTTGTAGTATGTAATAATTACTTCCATGGCTATTTATTAGCACAAATTTAAAATAAAAAAGAAATTAAAGCAAAACAAAAACTGTACGTATTCGATGTGGTTAGTTGGTATTATTCTGTAAGGTATCTGGTTCTGAATAAATATATAATTCAATTTTTTTGGTATAATTATTATCATAAAAAAATAAGAATATAAAGTATTATATATATATATATATATATATATATATATATATATATATATATATATATATATNTTATATATATATATATATATATATATATATATATATATATATATATATATATATATATTATTGAAATTTGTTTAAATTATGTTTCCCTTATTGCGTTCACATGATGAGAACACTTTCTACATTTGCGAACACTTTCTACATGAGAACATAAGGACAATTGTAGCCATTCAAATTATAAATTTGGATGGATGAGATGGTTTCAGAAATATTGAGATTAATTAATAGAGAATGAATTAATAAGGGCAAACACAGAATGTGAAAGAGCAATTAAGGGTGTGTTTGGAAAGCATGAAAATGACTTCTGAAAAATATTTTTTGGAAAATGAGTTATTTTTCGGAAATTGGTGTTTGGATGTACTTTGGAAAACGAGTGAGTTTTTGGTTCTTTTTCTAGAAAATGAGTAGAAATGTATAATTATATATTTTTATTATTTTATTTAAAATATAAAAATATATAAACTAATAATATTTATTAGAAATTAGAAATATTTTTTTTTTACAAAAAAAACGTCGCACAAAGCCATTTTCTGTTTCCGGAAAATGACTTCCGA
Source organism: Ipomoea triloba (assembly GCF_003576645.1). Taxonomy (NCBI): domain Eukaryota; kingdom Viridiplantae; phylum Streptophyta; class Magnoliopsida; order Solanales; family Convolvulaceae; genus Ipomoea; species Ipomoea triloba. The sequence goes on along the minus strand of NC_044916.1, from coordinate 17,099,434 downwards.
ATTTTTTGTCCAAAAGTCATTTTCCGGAAAAATGAGCTCGTTTTCCGTGGTCAACGGAAAATGTTTTCCGTTGACCACATTTTCCAGATGTAGCCAAACACCAAAAGCCCGGAAAATGATTTCCGAAAATCATTTTCCGGGTTACCAAACACACACTAAAATAAGAAAATTATTTGTTTTGGATGAATATGTATATGATTTTAGGATTGTATTTATTTTATTTTTTTTTGGGTAAATGTACAGGGTCTTTCTCTCCGTCCGTTTTAACGGTCCGGGGTCCACCCATGTTCACTCCGAGAGGTACGGGAGCTGGCCCAGGGGGAATCGTCACTTGTGGGAATTGAACCCGGGTTCTCCCGAAATTCCTCCCCACAAAGAGAGCTCACTTGCAACTTGAGCTACCCCATTGGGTTTTTAGGATTGTATTTATGGTAGAATAAGATTCCCTACTTTCATTTATATTCTATTATACTTGTATTATTTATTTATTTATGGGTCATACTTGTGTGGGACCATCTCACGGATAAGGATCCGTCAGACGGTTTGGATCGAGTTGGGCCATATGCAAATACAATACTTAAATGTAATACTAAATTATGAATAAAATGTTGGTTATTTGTAAAGAAAAACGTAATATTTTATACCTTTGAGTACAAATGTAATACTTTTATATTTTGATATAAAAGTGTTACTTTTTTCATTAAAAGTATTATATTTTTTCCTTTATAAGTAATGTTGCACTTGGAAATTAAAGGAAAATATAATAGTTTTAGGTAACACTTGTGTGAGACCGTCTCACAGGTCTTAATCCGTGAGACAGTCCGGATCTTTGATTAATGGGTCAGATCTTTGACTTCATTAATCAAAGATTCGACTCATCTCACACAAATTTTTACCAATACTTTTTTGATGAAAAATGTAATACTTTTACATAAAATGTAATTTTATGTAAAAGTATTACATTTTTCATCAAAAGTATTACATTTTCCAATATAAGTAACAAACATTTTAATCCTGATTTAGTATTACATTTAATTTGCTAGTATAAGTATTNTTATATATATATATATATATATATATATATATATATATATATATATATATATATATATTATTGAAATTTGTTTAAATTATGTTTCCCTTATTGCGTTCACATGATGAGAACACTTTCTACATTTGCGAACACTTTCTACATGAGAACATAAGGACAATTGTAGCCATTCAAATTATAAATTTGGATGGATGAGATGGTTTCAGAAATATTGAGATTAATTAATAGAGAATGAATTAATAAGGGCAAACACAGAATGTGAAAGAGCAATTAAGGGTGTGTTTGGAAAGCATGAAAATGACTTCTGAAAAATATTTTTTGGAAAATGAGTTATTTTTCGGAAATTGGTGTTTGGATGTACTTTGGAAAACGAGTGAGTTTTTGGTTCTTTTTCTAGAAAATGAGTAGAAATGTATAATTATATATTTTTATTATTTTATTTAAAATATAAAAATATATAAACTAATAATATTTATTAGAAATTAGAAATATTTTTTTTTTACAAAAAAAACGTCGCACAAAGCCATTTTCTGTTTCCGGAAAATGACTTCCGAATTTTTTGTCCAAAAGTCATTTTCCGGAAAAATGAGCTCGTTTTCCGTGGTCAACGGAAAATGTTTTCCGTTGACCACATTTTCCAGATGTAGCCAAACACCAAAAGCCCGGAAAATGATTTCCGAAAATCATTTTCCGGGTTACCAAACACACACTAAAATAAGAAAATTATTTGTTTTGGATGAATATGTATATGATTTTAGGATTGTATTTATTTTATTTTTTTTTGGGTAAATGTACAGGGTCTTTCTCTCCGTCCGTTTTAACGGTCCGGGGTCCACCCATGTTCACTCCGAGAGGTACGGGAGCTGGCCCAGGGGGAATCGTCACTTGTGGGAATTGAACCCGGGTTCTCCCGAAATTCCTCCCCACAAAGAGAGCTCACTTGCAACTTGAGCTACCCCATTGGGTTTTTAGGATTGTATTTATGGTAGAATAAGATTCCCTACTTTCATTTATATTCTATTATACTTGTATTATTTATTTATTTATGGGTCATACTTGTGTGGGACCATCTCACGGATAAGGATCCGTCAGACGGTTTGGATCGAGTTGGGCCATATGCAAATACAATACTTAAATGTAATACTAAATTATGAATAAAATGTTGGTTATTTGTAAAGAAAAACGTAATATTTTATACCTTTGAGTACAAATGTAATACTTTTATATTTTGATATAAAAGTGTTACTTTTTTCATTAAAAGTATTATATTTTTTCCTTTATAAGTAATGTTGCACTTGGAAATTAAAGGAAAATATAATAGTTTTAGGTAACACTTGTGTGAGACCGTCTCACAGGTCTTAATCCGTGAGACAGTCCGGATCTTTGATTAATGGGTCAGATCTTTGACTTCATTAATCAAAGATTCGACTCATCTCACACAAATTTTTACCAATACTTTTTTGATGAAAAATGTAATACTTTTACATAAAATGTAATTTTATGTAAAAGTATTACATTTTTCATCAAAAGTATTACATTTTCCAATATAAGTAACAAACATTTTAATCCTGATTTAGTATTACATTTAATTTGCTAGTATAAGTATTACATACATACATACATACATATATATATATATATATATATATATATATATAGAATATTAATCAAATGCGGCATTGCTATTAGGTGCGGTCATGTGGCCTAGCGTGCGTCATTGGATTGTGTTGATCTGACGATGGAAGTTATATATTAGGATTCAGGAAGTTTAATTCGTGTAACTTAAGTGGGGGCTTTATGGTAATTGTAAGTGGGAAGGTAATGTGTAGAGTACATAATGCACCAACAAACGTATTATTGAAACACACCATTCAACGTACTAAAATGCACCAGTTCTTAGATTAAAACACACCATTTAACAACCACACACCAAATGCAACTACTCTCGTAAAATTCACCACTATGTGTATTAAAACACACCATTCTACTTTATAAAATGCACCACTTGACAAATTAAAACACACAATTCCCCACCATACCGAAATACACCACTCAATTCAAATGCACCAACAAAATTAAAACACACCATTCAACGTACGAAAATGCACCAGTTCTCAGATTATAACACACCACTTAACGACCACACACCAAATGCAACTACTCTCGTAAATTCACCATGTGTATTAAAATTTAAAACACACGATTCTACGTTATAAAATGCACCACTAGACAAATTAAAACACACCATTCCCCACCATACAGAAATACACCACTCAAATTCAAATGCACCAACAAAATTAAAACACACCATTATACGTTATAAAATGCACCAGTTCTCAAATTAAAACACACCACTTGACCATCACACACCAAATACACATACTATTGCGAATTTCACCAATATTATCTCAAATATGAACCAGATTAATGTTGATAATGCACAGACTATTGCGAATTACTCCATTCTTGTTCCTCTGTTGGATTCGACCTGTGCGTTTTGTTCGGAACGGAGCGCTCGTTGCTGGTGATGGAGTCCCTTCTACGCTCGTCAGGTGTTTGTTGCTCAGTGCTCGTCAACTTCAAGTCTGATCTCCATCGTCGTCTGATCTGGTTTTGAAATTGTAGTGAACTGTCAACATTATCCTTCTCGTTCGCGTAGCTAAAGATGAAGCGTCTGTATTGTTTGGATTAATATGAAGCCTTAGATCATGGGATCTAATGGTGTAGATCAGGCCACACAGCCGCACGGGGGAGACAGGCCGCATCTGATGGGGCCTCTATATATATATATATACGATTAGGATCAAGTGCGAAAGCATCTTGAACATCGAACAAAAATGCAGATAAACATGACTAATGACTATTTTAAAAGAAATCTTATACGAAATGTGCACTTGAAAGCACATAACCATGCACTTGGAGGTACAAAGTATGCACTTAAAAGCTAAAACTCTGCACTGGAAGCCATAAAAATGTGCAATCGAAGCAATTTATGGTACAGAGAAAAGGTAAGTTATTCAACTTAAGTGTTATTGAAGCAATAATTATCCATTGATAGGGATAAAAACCGTCTACATATCCCGAGCTCCCGGGCTGTGTGCCCAGTTAGGGGTTGACCAGACCTTCCGGGCTCCTCCTCCCGACCTACCAGGCCGGGCATCCTTGCGCTCCGGGCTGTAGTAAGGGCCTTTGCGGAGGTTCGAACCAGGGACCCCGCACCCGCGCACCTATCCGCTGCCATGTTGGACCGACAGAGTGACCGGTGCATGACCGCCACGCGTCCTACATGCCGCCAGACCGGAAATCTTACTAGAGCCACTATAAAAGGCGCATTTAATGCAGTAGTGTGGACTTTTGGCTATTTCTTCTAATACCGTAGCTAAAGAGACCGGGAACCTCTGACCCACTGTCATGTAGCTCGGTCTTGCTTAGGGTATTCTTCCTTGTACCCGACCCAGTATAAATACAAGTACTTTGCTCCGTATTTTGCTATATCACCCATACAAATTGTTTGTAAATCTTACAACTAAATTTTAATTAGATAGCTAGTTATACATTGTTGAAAAATAACTTAGGTTCCAAAGGGTCCAAAATGTGAAGAATAACTTAGGTTAAAAATAGGGTTTAATCTCATCCATTAATCCATTCCAGATTAAGGGTCCAAAATGAAGACAATTAAATAACAAACATTTTGGCATTATGGTAATTTTGTATAAGTAAGTCAGATGGTCTTTGTTTGCTAGTGCAAATTTTTCTTTCTTCGAGTGCATGTTTTCCTTTCTTCAAGTGCATATGTTTTGTCTCAGTAAATAGTTTTCTTTTAAGTGCACATTTTTGTGCTTCTTCGAGTGCATGTTTTCCTTTCTTCAAGTGCATATGTTTTGTCTCAGTAAATAGTTTTCTTTTAAGTGCACATTTTTGTGCCTTTGAGTGCACATTTTTGTGCCTTTGAGTGCACATTTCTGTGCCTTCAAATACACATCTTTGTATTTTCAAGTGCACAATTATGGTCAATTAATGCTTATTATCTCTTTTCCCTTCCTTTCAATAACGTATAACTTAATTTCTAATGAAATTTGTGAGATTTACAAACGATTTGTAAGTGTAATTGCTTCAATAACCACTGGAGTTGAATAACTTTGATCACCTTTTTTGTACCATAATTGTTTCAATTGCACATCTTTGTAGATTCGAGTGCACATTTTATATATAAAAAAAATTTAAAAAGCCATTGATCATATTTATTCGCACTTTCGCACAGAAGCTTCCATTCACACCTGATTGTGATTATATATATATATGTATATAGGGATGCACTCCCATGCGAACTGCCGCCCATGTAAGAAATGAGAACGCTTCACAGCCGTCCACGTGTCTAGATCAACGAATCAGATGCAATTTTAAAAAAATGACGCGGTGGCATTTTCGTAAATAACCGGAACTTTAATTGGTGCACCTAGTTTTACTTACAAGTGCACCTATTTTCGCACCTATTTTCACTTACAAGTGCAAGTAATTTACCTTATTAATATTCATGCACCTATTTTCGCAAATACTTTCACTTACAAATGCAAGTAATTTACCTTGTTAATATTCATGCACTTGGGTGCGACCTAGGTGCACCTAGTTATAACATAGGTTGCACCTAGTTATAACATTAGGTGCACTTAGTATTGATGCTCAATGTACAATTCACTTGCACCTGTAATACATTTTACTTGCATCTACAATACATTTTACTTGTACTTGTGCAAGTAATTTACTTTGTTAACATTCATGCACCTAGTTATAGCATTAGGTGCACCTAGTTATGACATTAGGTGCACTTAGTATTGATGATCATCGTACAATTTACTTGCACTTGTAATACATTTTACTTGCACGTGTGCACCTATTTTCACTTGCAGGTGCAAGTAATTTACCTTGTTAACATTTATGCACCTGGGTGCACCTATGTGCACCTAGTTATAACATGACGTGCACCTAGTTATAACGTTAGGTGCAACTACATTCCGGACACGTGGCGCACTGTGGTTCGTCCGCATTACTACATTCCGGACACGTGGCGCACTGTGGTTCGTCCGCATTTCTCTCCTGGGCGGCCAATACGCATTTGAACGCGATATATATATATATATATATAATATGCATATTTTACTCGTGANTTGTAATACATTTTACTTGCACGTGTGCACCTATTTTCACTTGCAGGTGCAAGTAATTTACCTTGTTAACATTTATGCACCTGGGTGCACCTATGTGCACCTAGTTATAACATGACGTGCACCTAGTTATAACGTTAGGTGCAACTACATTCCGGACACGTGGCGCACTGTGGTTCGTCCGCATTTCTCTCCTGGGCGGCCAATACGCATTTGAACGCGATATATATATATATATATATATAATATGCATATTTTACTCGTGAATATATATATATATATATATAATATGCATATTTTACTCGTGAACAGTGGTTTCGTATAAATTATGGTTGTTGGCTTTGTGATTGAGTTCAAGTTAGGTACTGTTTGTCTATGCATGTAGTTTTAAATGATATAACTCAAATGATGATAAAATGCATATTTTACTCGTGAACAGTGGTTTCGTATAAATTATGGTCGTTAGCTTTATGATTGAGTTCAAGTTAGGTACTGTTTGTCTATGCATGTATTTTTAAATGATATAATTTAAATAATGTTTTGAGCAACAAACAAAACATAATGAATAGTTGCCAACATGGGAGATTTTGGATAAGATCTTACATACTAAATACAACTTCAATGACAAAAAAAAAAAATTTAAAAATAAAAAAATTGTAAAATTACATAAACAAATAGCAAACTATTATAGTTTCACAATTATATTGATAATTTGTTTAAAATTTTATATCAATTTAATATAATGTATTCCTATAGCATGTCAAGTAATTGAAGTCATTACCAATCATATTCAATACTCCAAAATTTACATTTCAAATAATAATCTATAGCTACTGAATAAATTATTTCATTTGTTAAAATTCAATAAAATAAAAGAGATTTTTCTTTTTTTTTTTTTTTTTTTTTTTTTTTGGTTTTAACCCCCAAAAGTAGACATGAACTAAAAATTTTGTATCACCAACACCATATATAAAAATTATGGAATTACACAATACCAATTAGAAAATAATTAAATTTCAACACAACGCATTAAAAAAAAAACTTTTAATGAATATTTATGATTGCTAAATTTGTTGACATAACTAAAAATATAAGAGCAAAATATAAGAAAACTATTATATGCTTTCGAGTCATGCATGATAGGGAGCCATGGTTAACAATTACAAACACCATCAGCTCATGAAAATGTTATTATTTAGATTTCCTTGATTCTATCTATCTCAGACCAATGGAAAGTTTCAATACAACTTCTCTAGAATAATTGTGAATACTTTTTCAATAAAGTATTGATAGAATTGAATTAGTGTTGATGAGAACTGAATGAATTTTATTGAATAAGATTGATCCAAAGATACAGATTACATGGATATATATAATGAGAGAATTCTAGGGAGACTAGAATAGGGAATCACTAGAATAGGGAGTCAGACTCAAATACATAGAGTCCTAATACTTCCCATCAAGCACAGGGGTAAGCTAGTAACATGTACCTTGTCTCTAAAAAAAAGAAAATCTATGACCAGGTAGAACTTTTGTAAAGATATCAGCAAGTTGATCTTTGGTTGAAATAAAGTTGACTTGAATATCTCCAAAAGCAACTCGGTCGCTAACAAAGTAAAAAAAATAAAAATAAAAATAAAAAATTAACCTTCGATTTTTCAGTCGATTTTAGTTTTCTCTTGAAAAACCGATAACCAACCGAAAAACCAAAATAAACAAACTTTTTTTTCTTCCTTAATAACCGAAATATTCGGACGGTTCGAATTTCGGTCGTTGGTTTTCGATCGGTCTAGTTTTTTTGCTCACCCCTACATGCATCAATGTAACTTGGTTGCTGCTTTATATATACTATTTTAGTCAAATTTTCATTTAGAAAAGCATTTTGGACATCAAGTTGCGATAGCCCAATCAGAGAAAATAGCTAAAGACAATAATAATCTGACAATAGTGGGTTTGACCATAGGGCTGAATGTATCAAAGAAGTCCTGCCCTGGAACCTGATTAAAACATTTTGCTTCTAACCTGACCTTATGTCTCTTAATTGTACCATTAGCCTTTTGTTTTGTGCGAAATACACATTTGTATCCAATGACATTCATATAAGATCTAGAAGGAACAAGACAGCATGTTTAATTTTGAAGAAGAACATTGAATTCTTGATCCATTGCCTCACGCCATTCGGTGTGCTTAACTGCTCGAGTGTAACAAGTGGGTTCAGTAGGACAAACCTCAGCAGTTAGAGCTGTAGGAGGAAGCCTGAGACTGGCTCCGAGTAGTCATGGCGTGAGCGCGAGTTAATGGCCGAGCAGATTAGCCACGTGAGTGGCCACATGGGTGAGGAGTAGCTATAGGAGGTACGTATGGTGATGGTGTGACAGGAATGTTAGACTGCATCACATATTCAACCCATAGTGTATCGCAAGTGTCCGGCAAGAATGTTAGACTCCTAAGGAACAAACGCCTTGTAGACGCGTCTGATCTGTTTATAGACAGACGCAAATTGCAGTTTTTGTCGTACTTATAAAAATAAAAGAAGGAAAGTACAATGAAAATGCAACCAGTTATACTAACACAATTTCAATGTCAGTTAATAGTAAGCTTGGTAGAGCTTATTTAGAAACTTATAGCCTATTTTATACTACTAATAAACTATATGTTATGTTTTGTGAAAAAAAGATAACTTGAAATAAGAGTTTATTTTGAAACACTAATCCAATTACGAAAATTAGCATTAAAGAAGTAAATCCTAACTGCCAAAGGCCTTGTGATCAAGCGGCATACCTGTGGCCCTCCTAAGTGAGAGATCACAGGTTTGATCCCAAGTGGGGGCGTTGGCTCTTTGTGCTTCAATAGGTTGAGAATATACTACATTATAATAGAGTCAATAGTATTCAAAAAAAAAAGTAAATCCTAACTTTTTCTCTTTTTTTTTTTCTTCATTTGTATCCTTGTTTAAACTAGAACTATCGAAATGGGTTGGGCCCGTTTAACCCGGGATGGGTGGTGGGTCATATGGGTTGGCCCATGTCCGTATAACCCACTTCCCACACCACCTAAATTTATTTAAATATATATTTTGTGTAATTAAGGCTTGAATTAGTGTTAAAAATTAATATTCCTAGATTTAAACCCCTAACCACCTTTCAATTAGCCCAACAACATTGAAACCAACCATGCTAATAATGATACCATGCTAATTAATGATACTTTGTGAACTTTTTTATATACCTATTTATTTATTTATTTATTTATTTAAGGCATTCACAAAATGCATATACATACAAACATGTAATATATATATATATATATATATATATATATATATATATATATATATATATATATGTAACTTAATCATATTATGTTTATTACAAGTATTAATTAATATATAATTGTAACTTATAATACGATTATTTATTACCTAAACTATATAAAGTTATGAACATTGTATAAACTTTGTAACTAAATAATATTATAATTATAAAATGAAAACATTACATATAAACTATATTTTTGCTAAATATAAATTAAATAAATTATAATTACAATTTAATTACCTAAACATAAATTAAAATCTAATTATCTAAATAGACATTATATATAATTACACATAAAGTTTGTTCAGAGTTTAATGTGTATAGTTGGTAGTGGTTCTAGTTCTTAACAAAAAATATGATGAGGCTCGGTCACTCACTTATGCTGAGTTCCCTAGTAAGTTTGTTTGGAGACAAGATCTCCGTGAATGACATCCGAGGAAAAGAGGCTACTCCATAGGAGGATTGTTCTATGTTCTGCCAGGGTGTGGAGAGTTATACTATCTTATATGTCTTTTAAATTTGGTACGCGGACCTTTTAGCCATGAAGATATTTGCACTATTGCAGGAGTCATTCATAATTCGTTTAGGGATGCGTGTTATGAATATGGATTATTAGATGATGACAAGGAGTACATTGACGGCATTATTGATTCGAGTTACTGGGCATCCGCGTATGCTTTGCGAAGGTTATTTGTTACGCTTCTCACTTCAAGTTCACTTAGTAAGCCAGAAGTAGTTTGGAATGCCGTTTGGGAATTTCTTGCCGAGGATGCACAGGTTCAATGTCGACGTGTCTTGCAAAATCCAAGTATATCGAGCTTCAATCTATTTATTTGACTTTGTTATTTGCTTTTCATTATTTATAAATAAACTAATTTGTTATTTGTTTTTGTTTCTTTTATTTTTTTGCCTTTTAAGAGTTGATGTTATTGGATTCAGATAAAAAACAGTTTCCTCTGATGGAGTTAGAGAATTTGCTATCTTCGTGGGGAAAAAGCCTGAAAGACTTTCCTGAAATGCCAATTCCAGACGAAAGTAGCATGGGTTTGAGTGAAAACATGTTGATAGCCGAAGAGTTGGCGTAAGACAAGGAATCTTTGAAGACAGAGCATGAAACATTGGTAACACAATTGACCGATGAACAAAAGAATGTTTACAACTTTGTGATGAATGATATTGATTCAAATGGAGGTGGATTATTCTTTGTGTATGGTTACGGAGGAACAGACAAGACATTCGTGTGGAGAACGTTATCATCAAAGATAAGGAACCGCGGCGATATTGTTCTAAATGTTGTTTCCAGTGGAATAGCATCTTTGTTGTTGCCGGGAGGCAGAACGGCGCATTCCAGATTTGCTATACCACTTTCTTTGAACGAAGATTCCACATACAATATATCGCAAGGTAGTGACCTTGCTGAGCTTATAATAAGGAGCAAATTGATAATATGGGATGAAGCACCGATGACGCACAAATACTGTTTCGAGGCTTTAGACAAAACCATGAGGGACATATTGAGGTTTGCCATACCGGGTAGTGCTGAAAAGACTTTTGGTGGAAAGACAGTAGTTTTGGGCGACGATTTTAGACAGATCCTACCTGTTATTCCAAAAGCAACAAGACCAGAGGTTGTCGGAGCAACTATTAATTCTTCATACCTGTGGACAAATTGCAAGGTATTAAGGCTGACCAAGAAGTTGAGACTACGGACCTTAGCTTCAGAGGAAGATAGACATACAGTTGATTGGTTTTCAAAATGGATTGCAGACATTGGAGATGGGATTGCAGGGGTTGTAAACAATGGTTCATTTGATATCGATATTCCGGCAAGGTTTTTGTTGAAGTGTGGACGCCATCCCATAGCAACTATAGTTGAGAGCACATTCCCAAACTCGAGATATGACATGCTTGATGAGTCGCAGCTAGAAGGCCAAGCGATCCTCTCGCCGACTTTAGATGTCGTTGATCAAATTAATTAGTATATGTGTGACATGAATACTGCAGAAGGACGAACATATTTAAGTTGTGACTCTTTGTGTAAGGCAGAATCAGACGGTGAAAATCTATCAGAAGTGCACACTCCTGAATTCTTAAATAGTTTGAGATTGTCGGGTCTTCCTAATCATTCATTAACATTAAAGGTCGGTGCACCTGTTATGTTATTGCGGAACATAGACCACTCTCTTGGTCTTTGTAACGGAACGCGGCTCATCATCACAAGATTGGCATATCACATTGTCGAAGTAAGAATAGTTAATGAGACACATGAAGGGACCAAAGTTCTTATCCCCCGAATGTCTCTTAGTCCTTCTGATACGAGATTGCCCTTCAAGTTCCAACGTAAACGATTCCCGTTGATGCTTGCATATGCCATGACTATAAACAAAAGCCAAGGCCAAACACTAACTCATGTTGGGTTATTGCTAAAAAAACCGATCTTTAGTCACGGTCAATTGTATGTGGCTTTCTCCCGAGTCAGTCATCCTAATGGCCTGAAGGTGTTAGCGGTAGACGAGGATGGACAAGATTGTGTTGTGACTTCCAATGTCGTCTACAAAGAGGTTTTCAATAATGTGTAAATATAATCGATGATATTATGTTTTTTTTTTCAAAATGATAAAGTTGCTATATATCTAGACAAAAAATATATCATCCATACAAATGAATTAGGATAGCAATTCATTACTATAACTAAGTTGCCAGAGAACGAGCACATTGGCCCAATTTCTAAAAATTCCTAACAATGATATATAAAATCTCTAAAGTTACAACACCGCATGCCTACATCTACACATTAGCTGTTAATTTGAGCAATTATTTACTCGAATTCAAGCAATGGTAACATCAACAAATATAAATGACCCAACTCATATCTTCACTCGCACTATATAATATTTGATGTTATAATTTAAATAATTGTATATCCATTCAAATATTCTTAATATATTATAACAAACCCATTCCGTGCATCGCACGGGTGAAAATACTAGTTATATATAATTACACATAAAGTTTGTTCAGAGTTTAATGTATATAGTTGGTAGTGGTTCTACTTCTTAACAAGAAGGTTGTCGGTTTGAACCTTGGATTATGCAAATAATTATAAATATTTTAAAATAAATGATTAAATAATAAAAAATTGACTGGTGAGCTTGTCCGTTTTAACAGCTCTAGTTTAAACAAAAAGAAAATACCAAATACCTCTCTTAATTAAAACTCATCACCACTCTATTTATTTATTTTCTCATTTTCAACGCCATTTTTCTTTCTTTTTTTTTTCTTTTTTTTTTTCTTCTTTTTTTTCATTATTCGCATTTCCTTCCAACAATAATGAATAATATATTTTTAACATAAAATTTTTAATTGACTTAATCTTTCATATCCTTCTTTATTTTATTTTATTTTTTCTTTTCTATGACTTTTATGTCTCTTTCATTATATTATTAGTTTTTCACGCGAATTGCATAATAAGATAATGCCCAATGTTTATTTTTAAATAAGTACTTCAGAGTATATTAATGCAAGATTATATAAGAGATGTTCATGCATATGTAATTGAATGTTGAATTTGTTTATTTAAATCGGTAATTCAAAGTATATTAATACAATATAATATATGAGAGAGATTGGTTATAATTGTCATTAAAATAAATATTTGCAATTCTGTAAAAACACTAGTATAAATACTTAGTGTAAAAATGATAGTGTAAATAAATACTACTTTTGGTTTGAATTTTTCTAAGTCTTTTTAATTATATTCTCTTTCGGGTAGCATTATCATTATCTTCGTTTTCAGTACTTGCTTTTTATTTATTTATTTATTTATTTATTGGTAATCTGTCATGTGCAATTAGATTACTGGTGATAGTATAGAGGGTAGCGTCATGCAATGAGATTATAGTGTAGGAAGTTGTGGATTTGCCTCATTGTGTTTGTGTATATGACTGAGATCTTAGTTGTATAAACTCTTAGCTGTTTTTTGTTGCTTAAAAATTTTAATTGACTTAATCTTTCATACCCTTTTTTTGTTTTATTTTTTCTTTTCTATGCATTTTATTAGGGGTGGGTGTTTCGGGCTTCGGTTCAGTTTTTTCGGTTTCGGTTTTAAAAAATTTAAACCATTCGTTTTAACATTAGAGTTCGGTTCGGTTTCGGTTCGGTTTGAAACGATTCGATTTCGGTTTAATTCTCCAAATTTCAATGCTTCCTAATTTTCTAAACATACCATCACATTATCCATATCCAAAATCTAAACATTATATAACAAAATAGCAATTCAAAGTCCAAACATACTACTAAGTACTAATTGTGAGGTAAAGAACAATTGCAGCAAACAACAAAATCGCAAAGTAGAGAACAAGCTATAATGAAATATTAGAAAAAAAAAAAGAGATACCAGTGAAAATAGGAATTAAACAACAGAGCAAGCATCAAGCATCAAGGGACTTAGATTTACTTCTTTAGTATTATTTTTATTGGGACTGGGACTTAGATTTACTTCTTTAGTATTATTTTTATTGGGACTTAGATTTACTTCTTTATTATTATTTTTATTGTAGTAGTAGTAGTAGTAGTTTATTGGGACTTATATTTACTTCTTTATTATTATTCTTATTGTAGTAGTAGTAGTAGTAGGGTTGCTATTTTAGGGTTGGGCCATTTAAAAAAAAAAAAAAGGGCTAAGATTGGTTGGGTCACTAACCATAGTCTATAAGACTCATATATGCATAATTACTTGGGTTCTATAATAAATATATTTATAGGTATATTGGGCTAAGGGCATTTTGACTATAAAATAATAGGTTATATAAAATTATATTATTCCAAGCCCATTATAAATTATAATTATATTTAAAAATCATTTTAATAATTACTTAATAAGAAAATAACCCCTTATTTTAAATATTTATATTTAAAATAATAATAGGGAAATATGGGGTATCACAACGGCCCATAAATATAAAAGACCCAAAATATATGACAATCAAGTTCATACACGAAGCCCAATCAAAATTACAACTCAGTCCAAATTAACCCCGGAATTATTGTATTATTGATGTATAATTATATCCCGAAAGGTCAAATGTCCCTTGTAAAAAGTAAAGGTCAAATGCCCCTATGAATAGTAAGGGTCAAATGTCCTTATAAATAGTAAGGATCAAGTGTCCATTGGAGAATATTATATTATTGAAAGGTCAGGTTCTACAACTATATAAAGGGCCTTAACCCTTCATTTCCTTCCGGCAATCTCCTGGGCTTCACTTTATAGAAATCTTTAGTTCATTCTCTAGCAGATTCATAGCTTTGTAACGAACCCAGCTTTGTACAAGTTACATACAAAAATAGTTGAATTCGGCCTGATCGAACCCAAAAAAAGCTCGTGGTTTTTATCTTTCCGATTTTCACGTAAAAATTCTTGAGTTTCTGGTTATGTTGGTCTGCCGGTGATTAAGCTCAAAAGTCACAAAACTAACAATAATAATAATTTATTTATAAACATGATATATGAGGAGTCTTGGGAGCCGCATTCCACCTTATTGAATGGGAAAACAATGAGTCTTTAAGAGTTAAAAAGTTAAAACTCCTCTATAAACGACATTTTTGGAGATGAATTTATTTTATTTTTTCGAAATCGTCCACCTAAACTACTCTAATACTCAGTATAATTTTAGCATTTGGAGGTCCCAGTAACCAAACAATGCAATTGCAGGTTTTCATTTTTGTTCCATTTATGCTATATTATATTATCATCAGAATTGCAGTGGGCTGTGGCCAGACTCAATTCAACATTAACAGCAAGAGATAATAAAAGAAATCATAAAGCCAAGTGGGCATAACATCTGTACAGGTGTATTAATTAGCGCGTGCAAGTGCGACGTAATGATCTACTGCAAAGTCAAAGAAGCAATTAAGTAGTGGACCACATTCTACATTTCAATGTAAGATAGCATATACGAGGAGTGATGGGAAATTTGGAAAGGCTTTGAATTGATTTTCATATATATATACAATCACATTACATTATAAGTAGTGGGACACATTCTACATTTCAATGTAAGACAGCATAGACGAGTGACGAGAAAAACGCTTTGAACTGGTTTCCATATATACAATCACATTACATCATAAGTAGTGGGCCACATTCCACATTTTAATGTAAGACAGCATAGACGAGTGATGAGAAAAAACGCTTTGATGAATTGATTCCACCTTCCACATTTCAATGTAAGACAACATAGACGAGTGATGAGAAAAACGCTTTGAACTGGTTTCCATATATACAATCACATTACATCATAAGTAGTGGGCCACATTCCACATTTCAATGTAAGACCGCATAGACGAGTGATGAGAAAAACGCTTTGATGAATTGATTTCCATATATACAATCGCATTACATCATAAGTAGTGGGCCACTGGGTCACATTCCACATTTCAATGTAAGACAGCACAGACGAGTGATGAGAAAAACGATTTGATGAACTGGTTTCCATATATACAATCACATTACATCATAAGTAGTGGGCCACATTCCACATTTCAATGTAAGACAGCACAGACGAGTGATGAGAAAAACGCTTTGATGAATTGATTTCCATATATACAATCACATTACATCATAAGTAGTGGGCCACATTCCACATTTCAATGTAAGACAGCACAGACGAGTGATGAGAAAAACGATTTGATGAACTGGTTTCCATCTATACAATCACATTACATCATAAGTAGTGGGCCACATTCCACATTTCAATGTAAGACAACACAGACGAGTGATGAGAAAAACGCTTTGATGAACTGGTTTCCATGTATACAATCACATTACATCATAAGTAGTGGGCCACATTCCACAGCACAGACGAGTGATGAGAAAAACGCTTTGATGAACTGGTTTACATATATACAATAATCACACTACATCATAAGTAGTGGGCCACATTCCAGATTTCAATGTAAGACAGCATAGACGAGTGATGAGAAAAACGCTTTGAACTGGTTTCCATATATAAAATCACATTACATCCATCTCGATCTTTTAAGTGTTACAGCGGAAGCCACCATGAATTTGAACAATGAAAATGGAGAGACATATGATAGGCAAAGTGAGGTGAAAGCCTTCGATGAGTCCAAAACTGGTGTTAAGGGCCTTGTGGATGCAGGCATAACCAAAGTCCCAAGAATATTCATTCATCCAAAAACAACCCAAAACTACTCATCAATTTCCAGTGTCAACAAACCAAGCATCCCAATCATAGACCTTCAAGGCATTCATGGGAATGTTGTTGAGGCAGTCGGAGAAGCATCTGCAACATGGGGATTCTTCCAGGTGGTGAATCATGGGATCCCAGGTAATGTTTTGGAGGAAATCATGAGCGGAGTACGAGGATTCTTCGAACAAGATACAGAGGTGAAGAAGGAATGGTATTCACGAGATCAATCAAAGAGGGTAACCTACAACACCAACTTTGACCTGTATACTTCACCAGCCGCTAATTGGAGGGACAGTCTCTTCTGTATCATGGCTCATAATCCCCTTCACGCTCAACAACTTCCTCCTGTTTGCAGGTTTAATTTAATTTCTCTGATCTGTGTTTGCTATATATATATTGGATAAATACTACCCGGGTCTACCACCGACAGCCCCGGAGCGGAAATAGGGGGCCAACCCGGCCCACATGACTGAGCCGTATTGGGCCCAAGTCGGCCCCTCGGGGTCGACTTAGCCAACTCCGGCCCATGGCTTGACCCCTCGTGGTCGACTCATGGGCGACCCCGGCCTATGGGTCAACCCCGGGGTCATCCTGGCCGAGCCCCGGCTCGGCCACGACCTCGGGGTCCCGGCTTGATGCGGTCTTTTCGGCGCAAAACTCAGTCCTAGGCCGTTAGAGTAGTTCTCTCCGAGCGGTTAGGCCTAGGAACTAGTATAAAAACATGCAACATTGTCCAATTGAGACATCTTCTTCATAGTTTGTCCTAACGACATTCTTGTCCTATTATTACACAATCTTGTAATAGCTTTATCCTTTATTCAATATATAAAATACCTCCGAGGTGCACTTTGATCCATACTTGTCATAACCCCTATAATCTTATCGGGTTTATTGATTCGGGCTACCCGGGTTAATTAAATCCATCAATATATATACATTATTATTATATATGTAAAGTTAACATTTAATTTGATGCAGCGATATTCTTATCAAATACTCAAAAGAAATGGAAAAACTAGGTGGTGTTTTGTTTGAACTATTATCAGAGGCTTTAGGCCTCCATCCAAACCATCTCAAAGACATTGAGTGCAACAAGGGGATAGCTCTTTTGGGGCATTACTACCCACCCTGTCCGGAACCAGATCTGACTTTAGGCACCAGCAAGCATGCCGATAACGATTTCCTCACAATTTTGCTTCAAGATCATCATATAGGTGGCCTTCAAGTTCTTCACCACAACCAGTGGGTTGATGTTCCCCCTTCCCCAGGAGCTCTAGTTGTCAACATCGGAGATCTTCTCCAGGCAAGCATTACATCTATCTCATCACTTAATTCTTTATTTAAATCTCTACTCAAGATTATTATATTTTGAAATATACAAGTTAAGGAAAAATTGTAATTTTTTCCCTTATGTCACCCCTGAATTATTAGTGGTGTAAATGTTGCCCCTCAATTTTAAAAAACGGTACATATATTGCCCCTCCCGTACCGACCAGAGGGGCAATATTTACACCACGGGAGGGGCAATATATGTACCATTTTTAAAAATTGAGGGGCAATATTTACACCATTAAAATTCAGAAGTGACATTGATAATTGGCATATTATGGAGGGACATAAATTACAATTTTCTCACAAGTTAATTACTCTCTCCCTCTCTGATCTATGTGTATATATATTTGGGAGCAGCTTATATCAAATGGTAGGTTCAAGAGCTCGGAACACAGAGTGTTGGCTAGCAAAAATGGTCCGAGAGTATCGGTGGCTTGTTTCTTTAATACATACTCAGTGCCATCGTCACGGGTTTATGGGCCAATTAAGGAACTATTGTCGGAGGAGAATCCACCAAAGTATAGGGAAATAACTCTTAAGGAATATGAAACCCATTTTCTTGAAAAGGGTCTTGATGGAACTTCTGCCTTGTTGCGTTTCAGCCTCTGATCTGAATTAGCAGCCAAATTTTACTGTCGAATATATATATATATATATATATATATATATACTTATTCCAAATAAGCCATTCTATATGGTATAGAACTCGAAAGTTATTTGTATTGGATGATTGTTATTATGAACTATGTGCCATGAAGGCATGACTTCTACTTTATTATATGGTTGAATATATTAATTTAGACACCTTTATTTATATATGAGTTTGAGATTTTGTTTCTTGTCGCAATGTCGAGCAAGTTTACAATATAAACGGGAAGGAAATGTTAGCAACATGGGTCTCTGTAACAGAACCTGAGGTTCAAAAAAAGGAGAATATTTAATCACAGACTTCAAGCGTGTGAAAAGCACACCGTCTTAAAAGTTTTTTATTTTCCTTACTAAGCAACAATGTGAACAAATTCAAACCGATTTGAGAAACAAGAAGAATGTCAAACTTATCAAAGTTGCTTTTGTGAGAAATTTATCAAGACAGTAAGAATCATTATTCTTTCCTAAGTACTGCAATTATTATTCGAGGCCTTGCACTACTACACAGACGGCTTTTAACGTCGGATAAGTAGACCTTTTAACGTCGGCTAAAAGCCGACGTTGATCTGGCCGACGTTGTAAGTGTACACATACAACGTCGGCTAAAAGTTAGCCGACGTTGTAAGGTACACATACAACGTCTGCTATATGTTACCCAACGTTGTAAGGTACACATACAACGTCGGCTATTTACAAATAGCCGACGTTGTAGGTACCCTACAACGTCGGCTAATTACAAATAGCCGACGTTGTAGGTAATTTGAAAACTACTAAAATACTCTACAACGTCGGCTAATTACAAATAGCCGACGTTGTAGGTAATTTAAAAAAAAAAAATTACCCTACAACGTCAGCTAATAAGACTAGCCGACGTTGTAGGGTAATTTTTTTGTTTTTAAATATTCATTTTATTTTTTCTATTTACACCCAAAACCTGCTCAAATATATATAGCAATCACAATCACATTCAAAACCTGTACAATTTATATTTATAATATCAAAATTAATAAAAACAATAAATCTCACAATTGATAATAATTAATTAGCGTAATTAATTAATTAGCGTAAATATTCAATTGATAATAATTAATTAGCAATCACAATCACATTCAAAACCTGTACATATTCAAATGCTTCTCTTGTCAAGATGACTACTAATTAGACTAAAATTACTTCGTAAATATTTCAAAAAATTACTCTTCATAGAGGCACAATAAATAAAATTATAAGGACAACGCTTTCCGCTTATACAGGTTGATAAAGAGTGAAACCTTAAGAAAAATCATATTCAAATGCCTCTTTTTATGTGTGCTTCACGAACTTCTTCACACGAATTACAACAATCATCATCTGACTGCAAAACGAATACAGGTTGATAAAGAGTGAAACCTTAAGAAAAATCATGCGTAGAATATACGAATTACACTCCTTCATGCGTCAAGGTTACTACTTGATGCACAGCATGAATAATCCACACTTATTGTTTTCCCACTCTTAAATCAAGACAAAATAACTAATGATGATGAACAGTAGATGTCACAATAAGGAAGATTCCCATCTATTCCCGCCGGTTAGAGAATTTATCACCTTGACAAATTTTTCAATTGTCAAATATTTTGAAATCAACCTTTAAATACTAGTCCCTGTAGATAAACTAAGAACAATTTCTTTGCCAGAACAATGAAACAAGAATGTACAAGCATAGCAGTATGATAAAAACTGTACCATTTCTGCTCCAAAGCATGTACCACAGTATGTCTCATTATGCTCCAGTCTGCCACCATGCTTCTGTAAAGGCTTCTCAACCTGCATTTAATTATAATGAAACCATGAAATGATGAAATGAAGAGAGAAATGTAGGAACTTCATTCTACCAAGTAGTCTGCAGCAAATGGATATTAGAAATTAGAAGTGGAAATTCAAGTTTAGAAAAAGTTGCCAACACATCCATCAAGCTTTAGCTCATGACATCTTGAGATATATGTAGATGGTGATATAGAAATAGTAATGTAAACCTTCAAAGATAAGTATAGATCAGGAAACAAACTTATTGTTGCAAGTGCAAGTAAAAAACCATGATTGGAGGCCCATGTTAGGCAAAAACATCACAATTCACACACCATGAATTTCATAGAAATAAAAAAGTACTAAACTTTACACCCAATAGTGCTTCACAGATACAAGGTTTAACCAGAGGAACCATTTCAATTTCAATATTGCATAAAGTAAGGAACTTTACATTGATATGCAATTTTTCTCCTATTGAATTGTCTACAATAAGCCTAGTCTCAGTAACAGTATGGAGATACAGTCCTGCAATTCAATTCAACAACCTCCCAATCAAAAACCAAATATTCCATAAAATTAACCAAATATAACGATCAAATTGCTTCTAGCCGCAACGTTTCACTGACCAGAAATATCGCAACGGGTAAATCGAGCTGGGAGAAGAGCGAAACATACTGAACTCGGAGAAGAAAAGCAGGAGCATAACGATGGAGGAGACGAGGGTGATAACACCGCCGGAGAGAGTACGGTTGTAGAAATCCTCATTGATTTTGGGGTAAGCATCCAAGTTCCTGAGCTTATTGAATACTTTATCCATTCCTGGAACTATCTAGACCTCTCTTCTGTATCACATACGCATAAATATGAGAAATCTCTTCTCTTTAAGTGGCTCACCGGCTTCTGCAAAAGGTAGACGACGGCGAGGAAAGGGGAGTACGGAACTTGGTGCGGTGTCGGGTTGGGAATATAAATGGGGATGGATTCGGGTCGGGTCCGTCAACGCGACAGAATCGACAGACGGCTTGCAGCGGCGGAGGCGCTTTGCGGGGATGGGTCGGCGACGGCGGTCGGCGACGAGAATGGGAGGCGACGACTTGGATTAGGGATGGGGGGCGACGGCTTGGACGACGTTCGAATTATTTTGGTGAGGTTTATTAGGGATTGAACTTCCGAATGTTAATTTGGGGGCGACGGGTTGGATTTATTAAACCCTTCCACGTCGGTTATTTTAAATAACCGACGTTATAAGTCAATCCTATACAACACGGCGCAATACGACGTCGGCTAACTTCCTAGCCGACGTCGTATTGCGCGGGGGCGGAGTCCGTTTGGTGATACGACGACGGCTAAAGATGTAGCCGTCGTCGTATCACCCGTCGCCGGTGTAAAACTGCGATACGACGTCGGCAACCTAGCTAGCCGACGTCGTATCGCGTAGTAGTATTAGGTTGAGACTTTACACGTCGGTTATTTCATGAAAACCGACGTTAAAGGTTTTACGTAACATATAACGTCGGCTAATTACTTAGCCGACGTTGTATGTGATTTCTGTAGTAGTGGTGGTCAAGCGTCATAGCTGTGGCCCTCCCCAATTACTGTATATATATTGGGGTATTGCTATTTGTACCACCTTGAGTGTAAATAACCTTGAAATTTTAAAAAGATTACAAATTTCAATAATTTCATAGGTGATGTAAATAGCAATTAGGGTGTCAATATGGCTATTTACACCATCATGGTCAAATATAATTTAATTACACAAAAATTAGGTATTAGAATTAGAGTTAAAAAAAAAAGATATTTGAAATAGAAAAATTATTTTAATAAAATTAAATTAAATAATTATTTAAAATTTTTAAAATGAAAACATTAAAAAAAACAACAACAACAACGCCGGCGAGAGGTTGTTCTGTTTTTTTTTTTTTTTTTCTAATATTTAATTTAATTTTCATCATCATACATCCCCTCTTTAATCCTCTTAAAGAATAGAGTAATGAAGAATATAATGTTACATGAAGTTTTTGTAACTTCCATGATTGCTGTAACTAATCAAGAATTCATTATATTAATAAATATAATATGGGTGTTGCTATTTATACTACCTTGGACGTAAATAACCTTTGAATTTTAAAAAAGGTTACAAATTTCAATAATTTCATAGGTGGTGTAAATAACAATTAGGGTGTAGAATTAGAGTTTTCAAAAAAAAAAGATATTTTAATTAGAAATATTATTTTAATAAAATTAAATTAAATAATTATTTAAAATTTTAAAACTGAAAACATTAAAAAAAAAAAAAAGAAAGAAAGAAATACAACAACTCATCGCCAGCAAGGGGTTGTTTTGTTTTGTTTTTTTTTTTTTGATTTTTTTTTCTAATTTTTAATTTAATTTCCATTATCAGACATCCCCTCTTTAATCCTCTTAAAGACTAGAGTAATGAAAAATGTTACATGAAGTTTTTGTAAGGGAAAATGACACTTTTTCCCCCTGAGTTATATGTATATAGCACTTTTTACCCCCTGAGTTATTAAAGTGGCGATTTTTTTCCCCTGTGATGTTAAATTTACATTTTGTTAGGAACCCCGAGTCATTGATTTTGATGATACCAAACTATCCGAGGAGACCCCTAACTTTTGTGTAAGACTTAAGAATAGATTATGCTTTGTATCTTAGTCTTACAGGGTAACCGAATCCTTAGTATTTTTCTGATCTCTAAGGATTTGAGTCTCATATACCGAAGACATGAAGACTTAAACCGAAGAGTGAATTATGCGAGGAGGTGAAGCTGCGAAGTAATGAAGACTTGAAGAACCGAAGACTGGGATCTTAGGTCGAAACATGGAAGGGCCAAGCTTTTATAACCAAGCAATCAAGAGTGTGATTGACTCGAGGAATTTAAGAGAAATGATAAGGTCAATCATTCTCTCTCACAACCAAGGCAAAGACATTCTCTGATAAGTTGTCTTATCCACTGCCTTGAGAATGGGTATAACTGAATGTCATTTTGGGTCCTATGCAACGATCCCAAAGAGCATTTAATGATTGTCACCTTTTGAGGGACAAAAGACAAATTGTCTTTGCACAAAAGTGGACAAACGGCTAGAAAGTACTGACATTCTGAAAAAGAAGAAAACACTACCCATTGGATATTACACACTGGACAATAGGTTTTGAATTTCATTTTCCCTCCAACGGATCTAAAATTTCACCTATAAATACCCTTGTCCCATCTCACTTTGACAAGGTTGAAAAACGCGAAATATTGTCTATCAAGTGAAAAACTTTCAGTGTGATATTAATAAGCTTACAAGTGATATTCAGATCTCTTTAGAAGTTCTTGTGTGATTAAGAAGTTGATCAAGGAAGCAAAGCACAAGAATTTCAAGTTGGAGAATCATCACAATCTTTCAACCATCTCTACAAGTGAAGTAGAAAGAGGCGGAGTAAACTTGGAAGAAGTTGAAAAACCTACAACAACAAGGCTGCCGGGCTTAGTGATCAAAGGAGCTTGTTGTAACGGAAATTGTACTATAACGGGGAATATAGTGCAAACCTTCACGTGTTGTGAAGAAGAGTGGAGTAGGCTTAGTTAACAGCCGAACCACTATAAAAACCCTCTCTCTCTCTCTTTATTTATTTTACGTATTGCATTGCATATATCGCTCAAACTTAATGTCTTTTACGAGAAAATCCTAAGTGCAAAGTGAAGATAAAACTTGATATATTCTTTCCACTGAGATTATCTGTTTAGACAAAAAAAAAATTTCAAAAACCCCTTGTGAGTCTATTCAACCCCCCCTTCTAGACTCACATCGCTACTACCGGGACCAACAAGTGGTATCAGAGCGAGTTACCTTGAACGGTGAACACTCTGTGTATACTACCTGGTGATCCTTTTTGAAAAATTTATCAAAATATTTTCAAACTTTGCACTATGTCTAAAATGGAACATCATAGGCATTTTCTTATGTTTAACTTGGACAAGTTTGATGATTGGAAAGTGCGCATGCAGGCTCACTTGTCTGCCATGCATGATGAGATGTGGGACGTGATAACTGATGGACCCATCCAGATACTTCAACTGAACCCTAATCGAGTTGCTACCGATCCGACATCACCAGAAATGATTCCAAAGGAGAAATCCTTGCTGACTACCGAAGAGAGAACCCGAGTAAATCTCGACAATATAGCCAAGGATATACTCTACAAGGCATTGGACGAATCATTGTTCCCGAGAGTAAGAAAGTGCAAGAATGCTAAAGACATCTGGGATGTACTTAT
Source organism: Ipomoea triloba (assembly GCF_003576645.1). Taxonomy (NCBI): domain Eukaryota; kingdom Viridiplantae; phylum Streptophyta; class Magnoliopsida; order Solanales; family Convolvulaceae; genus Ipomoea; species Ipomoea triloba. The sequence goes on along the minus strand of NC_044916.1, from coordinate 17,074,641 downwards.
GCTCATAGGTGATGGAGACGAACAAGAGAAGGAGAACAAGCTGACGATTGCCATGAAGAAGTTTGAAGACTTCAAACTCAATCCAAAGGAGTCCATAACTGAAATGGAAGCTCGGTTCATAAAGTTATTGATGGAAATCAATGATCTTGATGAGAAAAAGCTAACACAAAAGGAGATAAGCTTGAAGATTCTCCGAGGACTACCCAAAAGCTGGGAAATGAAAGTAGTTGCTATGCGTGATCATAGAGATCTCAAGGCCACGAGTACTACTCAGATCTTTAGTGATCTGAAAGCCTACGAGTTCGAGAAGGAAGCTCAAAATGATGAAGAACCTGAAACGAGAAACATAGCCTTAGTTGCAAATCATCAACCTTCATCATCAACACCAAGGTCGAATACTAACCCCTCATCTAATTTTTTCACTGACGATCAGCTTGCTTTGTTCATGAGAAGGTTCAAAAGATTCATGCGAAAGAATCAATCCTATGATAACTCTGACAAGACGAGAAGAATGAAGTACCGAAGCAATGACAAGGCTAGCGGATCCAGAACACATGAGAAGGATGAAATACAAGTGCTGTGTTATAACTGCCGAAAACCTGGACACTTCAAAGCGGAATGTCCATATCCCATCGTCAAGAAGCATCAGGACGAGCACAACTACAAGAAGAATTCGGGAAACTATCACAACTCGAAGAGTGCATCAAACGATGCCGACGAAGAGCCAAACAAAAACCAGAGGAATGATAGGCGAAGGAAGGCTCTAGCTGTAGAAGAGAAGTTAGGAGAAAAGAACGACGAGTCATGCACTTCCAGCTCTAGTTCAGAAAGTGACAGTTCGGAGGATGAAAAAGGACTACAATGTCTTTTCAGTCAAGAAGACTCAGATGAAGAGCTGTGCCTTATGGCAGATGAAGAAGAGGTAACTTCACAAAACCACTCTTCTAATTATAGTTCCGAATCAACATATCATGAAAACCCTAGGGAAGCATTCGAAAGAATGATGAAGAGTTTTGATGGTATTGAGGATTCACACCTCAAACTCAAAGAAGAGAATGCCAAGCTATTGGCAGAAAGACAAGATCTCGAGGACTTAAGGTCCAAAAATGCTGAGATGCTTGAATCTATAAGCCAGCTTGAGAAGCAAGTTCATCTTCTTGAGGAAGAGTGTAAAGCGAAGGATGATAGAGAGCAAAATTTGCGTGCGGTGCTTGCGAAATTTACAAATTCATCCAGATTAATGGATCGAATGGTAGATGATCAACGACCATCAGGGAGTAGAACCGGACTCGGTTATAGCTCCAGCTCTTATCAACATGTTCTCTTAACACGACCAACTGATCCTTCTACTAGTGGAGGTTTAAGTTCTGTCTTTGTCCAAGGACAAACTGAAAATCTTGAGCCAGTGATTAACGCCACAAATGGAACAGAACCACAATCAACGAGTCGATCTAATGATTCGACTGAAACACGTATTGTGGAACCTACGAGAGGGAATTTCCAAAACGGTAACCCGAGAAGTCGTCAGACCCCTCGGTATAGACCTCGCGTACCAAACCATCATGGTCATATCGCAAATGGTCAACCACTTGGGAATAACCAATCTAAAGGAAAATTCCAAGGCAATAAGAGGCTACATTACTCACAGAAGCAACGCAAGGGTATGCCTCAGGGAAGACCGAACTCTTACCCGCAACGCAAGGGTATGCCTCAGGGAAGACCGAACTCTTACCCGAGTAATGTCAAGAATTTCAAAGGAAGACCGAACTCTTACCCGAGTAATGTCAAGAATTTCAAAAAGTTCCCTAGCAAGCATAGAGGTGGAGAAGGTACTCTATATCCTAGTGATGAGGACTGGATAGGTGGAGAAGGTACTCTATATCCTAGTGATGAGGACTGGATTATGGACTATGAACCAATGACAAGAGCAAAGTTTCTGCTCCATCATAGACATAAATAGACCTCATACACTAGAGTCAACACGAATAAACCAACACCTCCTCTTCAAAAGGTTTATTCACCGAAGTCACCTCAAGCCTACTATGCTATCCCTTATGATTATCGCGTGTTTAACGGGTATCGTGGACCGAGGATGAACCTTACGAGTTCTAGGTATGCATGGATGCCCAAGCTCACCGCTAACCGCCAAGGACCCAAAAAGGTATGGGTACCTAAAAACACTTAATCTTTGAATGCAGGAAAATAGGACCATCTGGTATGTAGATAGCAGTTGCTCGAGACACATGACTGGAGATAAATCAGAATTGAGCAATTATAAAGCAAGGAATGGTCCTAAAGTAGTTTTCGGTGGGAACTCAAGTGGACGAACCATGGGCACCGGAGATGTTATGAAGTAGGTTTAATCATCCAAGAAGTTTCTTATGTTGAAGGATTAAAGTTCAATCTTTTAAGCACAAGTCAGTTTTGTGACAAAAGATACAAATTTATATTCTCACGAGATCTATGTCAAGTTATTTCAGAACTATCTCATGAAGTTGTTTTAACAGCAAAACGAAGAAAGAATATGTATGTTGTCACGTGGGAAACAGTAAAACCGAATACTTGCCTAATCGCCAAAAGCAAGAAAGATTTGAGTTGGGAATGGCATCATAAACTCAATCATCTCAACTTCAAGGCCATCAACAAGCTTGCAAGAAAGGAACTGGTTGAAGGATTACCGAATGTAATCTATGACAAGGATAAAGTATGTGAAGCATGTCAAAAGGGAAAGCAGATCAAGTCTTCGTTCAAAATGAAATCTCTTAACACCAATGCAAGGCTATTAAGTCTACTCCATATGGACTTATTTGGACCAGTTGATCCAGTTAGTCTAAGCGGGAGAAAGTACACTCTTGTGGTAGTAGATGACTACAAAAGATATACATGGACATCTTTTCTAAGAAAGAAGAATGAAACAGAGAAAGTCCTTCCAGACTTGCTCCGAAGACTTCAAACCGAAAAGGATCTAAGTATTGTCAAAATTCGGTCTGATCAAGGAACTGAATTTGTAAACAAAGTCATTCAGGATTTCTGTGGACAACACGGTATACTGCATCAGCTTTCAGCAGCAAGAACTCCTCAACAGAATGGTGTAGCTGAAAGACGCAACAGAACCCTCAAGGAAGCAACAAGATCCATGATTACTTTCTCAGGCTTGCCGAAACGTTTTTGGGCCGAAGCTATAAACACAGCATGCTACACTCAAAATAGATCTCTTATTCATAAAGATCATGGAGCTACACCCTACGAACTCTGGAAAGGCAGAAAACCTGTTGTAAAATACTTTCACATATTTGGAAGTAAATGCTTCATCCATAACAACGGGAAATCACATCTAAAGGCTTTTGATGAACGTGCTGATGAAGGAATATTTATGGGATATTCTGAAAAGAGTAAAGCTTTTCGAATACTGAATAAGCGAACCATGGTGATAGAAGAATCAATACACGTAGTCTTCGACGAATCATCAAAAGAGGGCGTGGTGATCTCTGAGAAACAAACTGATGAAGAGACGAAAGATAGAGAAGTTGAAGAATTATCCAAAGGATCAGAATCAGAAGACGATGATTATCCACTCTTTCCTAATCACCTACCGAATACTTCATCTCCAACCGAAGTATTACCGAATGATGGAAATAGGCCAAATCAATCAATAGTACAACAAGATGGAAACAATCAAGACGAACCCTCTATCGATGAAGGAGCACCACCTACCACCTTCCAACCGGATCTAAAATGGTTGAGAAATCATCCTCAAGATCAAATCATCGGTGATATACATGATAATGTACGAACTCGTGCATCCATTCGGGAATGCATGATGGCATGTTTCATATCTCAAATTGAACCGAAAACCATAGAAGAAGCACTAAATGACTCGGACTGGGTCATTGCCATGCAAGATGAACTACATCAATTTGAGAGAAACGATGTATGGGAACTGGTTCCACGACCAACTCATCAAAACGTCATTGGAACTAAATGGGTTTTCAGAAACAAGATGAATGAGCAAGGAGTCATTGTTAGGAACAAGGCTTGGTTAGTCTCAAAACTCATGCAAGGAAAATTTGAGATGAGCATGATGGGAGAATTAAACTACTTTTTGGGTCTTCAAGTCAAACAAGAATGAAATGGGATCTTTATAAATCAAGCAAAATACACCAAGGATCTCATAAAGAAATTTGGAGTTGATGGGAAGTCCTCAGTGAAAATACCCATGAACACTTCGTTACGAATGGATATCGATAACGAAGGGAAGGATGTGGATTAGACGAAATATAGAGGAATCATCGGTTCTCTATTATATCTTACGGCTAGTCGACCAGACATATCGTTCGCTGTAGGAGTATGTGCTCGGTTTCAAGCCAATCCGAAGGAAAGTCATTTGAGTGCTGCCAAAAAGATACTAAGATATCTAAAAGGGACTCAAAGTGTGGGACTTTGGTACCCGAGGAGTGACACCTTTGATCTAGTTGGATATTCTCACGCAGATTTTGCTGGTTGCAAAATTGACCGAAAAAGTACATCAAGGACTTGCCAATTCTTAGGGGGAAGGCTTGTCTCTTGGTTCAGTAAAAAGCAAAATTCCATTGCAACAAGAACTGCTGAAGCCGAATACATAGCGGCTGGCAGTTGTTGTGCACAAATACTATGGATGATGCAACAACTCAAAGACTATGGTGTATCTGCCAAAGAAGTAAGCATTATATGTGACAACACAAGTGCGATCGCCATAACTCAAAATCCTGTATTGCACTCAAGAACCAAGCATATTGATATAAAATATCACTTCATTCGAGATCATGTGGAGAAAAAGGATATCAAACTTGAGTATGTGAATACCGAAGACCAGCTTGCGGATATTCTCACTAAACCGCTTGCCGAAGCAAGATTCTATACCTTGAGGCATGAGCTCGGTATGATAGAGATGAATTGATGGAGAGACANTGGTGATAGAAGAATCAATACACGTAGTCTTCGACGAATCATCAAAAGAGGGCGTGGTGATCTCTGAGAAACAAACTGATGAAGAGACGAAAGATAGAGAAGTTGAAGAATTATCCAAAGGATCAGAATCAGAAGACGATGATTATCCACTCTTTCCTAATCACCTACCGAATACTTCATCTCCAACCGAAGTATTACCGAATGATGGAAATAGGCCAAATCAATCAATAGTACAACAAGATGGAAACAATCAAGACGAACCCTCTATCGATGAAGGAGCACCACCTACCACCTTCCAACCGGATCTAAAATGGTTGAGAAATCATCCTCAAGATCAAATCATCGGTGATATACATGATAATGTACGAACTCGTGCATCCATTCGGGAATGCATGATGGCATGTTTCATATCTCAAATTGAACCGAAAACCATAGAAGAAGCACTAAATGACTCGGACTGGGTCATTGCCATGCAAGATGAACTACATCAATTTGAGAGAAACGATGTATGGGAACTGGTTCCACGACCAACTCATCAAAACGTCATTGGAACTAAATGGGTTTTCAGAAACAAGATGAATGAGCAAGGAGTCATTGTTAGGAACAAGGCTTGGTTAGTCTCAAAACTCATGCAAGGAAAATTTGAGATGAGCATGATGGGAGAATTAAACTACTTTTTGGGTCTTCAAGTCAAACAAGAATGAAATGGGATCTTTATAAATCAAGCAAAATACACCAAGGATCTCATAAAGAAATTTGGAGTTGATGGGAAGTCCTCAGTGAAAATACCCATGAACACTTCGTTACGAATGGATATCGATAACGAAGGGAAGGATGTGGATTAGACGAAATATAGAGGAATCATCGGTTCTCTATTATATCTTACGGCTAGTCGACCAGACATATCGTTCGCTGTAGGAGTATGTGCTCGGTTTCAAGCCAATCCGAAGGAAAGTCATTTGAGTGCTGCCAAAAAGATACTAAGATATCTAAAAGGGACTCAAAGTGTGGGACTTTGGTACCCGAGGAGTGACACCTTTGATCTAGTTGGATATTCTCACGCAGATTTTGCTGGTTGCAAAATTGACCGAAAAAGTACATCAAGGACTTGCCAATTCTTAGGGGGAAGGCTTGTCTCTTGGTTCAGTAAAAAGCAAAATTCCATTGCAACAAGAACTGCTGAAGCCGAATACATAGCGGCTGGCAGTTGTTGTGCACAAATACTATGGATGATGCAACAACTCAAAGACTATGGTGTATCTGCCAAAGAAGTAAGCATTATATGTGACAACACAAGTGCGATCGCCATAACTCAAAATCCTGTATTGCACTCAAGAACCAAGCATATTGATATAAAATATCACTTCATTCGAGATCATGTGGAGAAAAAGGATATCAAACTTGAGTATGTGAATACCGAAGACCAGCTTGCGGATATTCTCACTAAACCGCTTGCCGAAGCAAGATTCTATACCTTGAGGCATGAGCTCGGTATGATAGAGATGAATTGATGTACCTTGAGGCATGAGCTCGGTATGATAGAGATGAATTGATGGAGAGACAAATGAATCGATCGTATGATAGAGATGAATTGATGGAGAGACAAATGAATCGATCCAATGATAGAGATGAATTGATGGAGAGACAAATGAATCGATCCAAAACTGAAAGGACTTATCAGTTATGACATCTTGAAATTAATGCTCATCAGAATCAGAAGTTCATGGATTCATATTAATGGATACGCCCAAAACTCTTGGACGGTTGCAACTTTGATTGGTCACGTCAAATGGATCTCAGCCAATCACAGCGCCACAATTTCTCTATAAATAGATCACAACCGAGGAAGGGAGAGGTACCCTAACACCTAATCCTTTGTGTTGTCTTCTATTTTGCAGGAATGGATAAGGGAAAAGGCAAGAAGGCATGTTCTGAAGAGAAACCCGTCAAGAAAAGGTTCTCTTTTCGGCTGTTGTTGAAAGAAGGAACTAGTAAACTCAACAAATTGAGAGAAGAAAAGGGAGAACCTCTCCAAGGGGACACATCTGCACATCCACTAGAACTCTCCGATTCGGACTCTGAGGATTACGTGCCCAAGCCACCTACCATGTCTGTCCCAGGCTTCTACTCTGGAGGTTTAGCTCCACCTAACGAGGAACCCTACTGGCTGGATCCAGACCTTGTGCCAAGGCCAACTCCTCCACCCTCCATGAACTATACCGGAGATGATGCTTGGAATGACATCCAAAGATGGTACCAACAGGATCAGGCTCCAAACCAGCCAGTAAATGCAGACTATGACGAGGACTATCTTCGCTATCTTGCGATGCTTGACCCAGATGATGTATCTGACAAGTCCTCGGTGCTTGAAAATGAACCAGATGATGTATCTGACAAGTCCTCGGTGCTTGAAAATGAACCTGGTTATGGACCTATGGCTCCATCTTGGATCCCTGACGCTGCCCCAAGTGCTCTACCAGCTCCATCTTGGATCCCTGACGCTGCCCCAAGTGCTCTACCAGCTCCAAGCCCTCCTACCACGGAGAGCAGCCAAGGACAAAGCCTTATGTCTACTGCTAATAATAGGCATGCAAAGAATAAAGGCAAAGGCAAGGCAAGAAAGTAGTTGTCATGCCTTGTAACAAAATCAGGGTTGGGTTGGCCAGTCTAGTATGTTATCTTGGATGTCACTTGTTATCTTTCAAAATGAATGGAACTATCTTTTGATTGCGTAGTCTGTCATTCTCTTTTCCGAAGTGTTAAATCTTACCGAAGAATGACAAACTCAATGGCTAAAACTCTATCAGTACCGAAGACTGATAAAGCACAAAGCACATGTGATGACCGAATTCATACTGACCGAAGGATAGAGCTACCGAATCTTTAACTCTCAATAGTTCCTATCGTGTTGAACAAGCCTCTTGGGCAAACCCCCTAATGACCGTTCAACTTGAGAACGTGGGATCGTGATGATACACGTGTCGATACCCTATTCGAAGGAAATGCCGAAGCATGCGCTCCAACTTCTCTGAACCGTCTGACATGAAAGGACGGGTCATCAAGATGTGATGGTAAAATGAGTGCGTTTCTCTCTCCTCATTAAATAGCTATTTCATCTTATGGGAAACTACCCTTATCAGTACAAACCTCGACTACGGCTTTATGCCATTTTTGCCCCCCTCATTAAAGGGCATTTAAGGGTTTTTGTCTCTTGCTCATAAATTCGCTCCACTTTCTCCAAAATGACCCGATCCACTATCTCTCACCATATATAACCTCTTGTACCTCTCACTTTTTACCTTTTACCCTCCCAAAAGCACTGTTACCCTCCTAACCCTAAAACCTCTCTAAAAACACCAAAAGTTGAGAATCATGTCGTCATCTGGATCAAGTTCTTCGTCTGAAAGTTCAAGTTCATCTTCCGATGAGGTTGCTAATGCTCATGTGCCACCGCCAAAACCCTCACCCTCGCTGGAAAAGACACCAGCCTCTCAAGAACCCTTTAGACCACCACAGATTATAACCCGTCCATGTGAAGATGTGGAAGTTTTCAAGTTCTTCTCCACCGTTGTTAAAGGTCAGAAGTCAAACCATTGCATGGTTAAAGCCGGTTCGATGCTTGATGTCGACGATTTTCTTGATAAAGTGCTTGACAAAGAGTTTGGAAATCACATTGTGAAGTGTCTTGAGGACGGTAATCTTTACAAGTTTGTTACTTTCAAACATAAAGCCTGGTATCCCATTGATGTGACACAGTTCTACATTAATGCTGAAATACAAACTGTAAATGGCATTCATGAAATACACTCAGTAGTCAATGGTACTGAGGTTGTGATCACTCATGAAGACATTAGGAGAGTTTTTGACTTTCCTATCTGTGGGGATGGCTTCCATCCGGACTGCTCTGAGAAGAAATATAGCAGAAAGAAGATGTGGAAAAAGATGAAGGGTCATTCTCAACCCTCATCCTTTCCATCTATTTTGAAGAAAAAGATGCTGAAACTGGACTATGAATTTGTCGTAGACATCTTGAATAAGATTGTTGAGAGCAAACAATCTGGGACTGATGATATATCTGACAAGAAGATGCGGATGTTGTGTGCACTTCTGGAAAATTACCCTGTTGATTGGTCAAGGGTGATATTTGACTTTTTAGTAGATAATGTTCAAACAGGTGTTAGTCCTACGACCAGATGGATTGTTAAAGTTCTTGGCTATGGATTCATGCTTAGTACTATTCTGAGAGATAAGAAGGTGAAGTTGCGCATGGGAACTGCCTCACATAGAACTCAATATCACATGACCTCAAAGCCACCTAATTACCTCAAGAGAAAAGCAGATGAACTGGAAGCTGCCTTGAGAAAGGAACAGAAGAAATCACAATCCAAATCGTCCAAAAGCTCAGTTAGACAGGGGGAACCTGAGATGGCTAAAGGTCATGGTTCGGAAGGCTCTACACACCAACCAAAGACACAACCCGAGCCCTCAAAACCAAAAGCCTCTAAACATGCTGAATCCTCGAAGCGCACCGAATTCTCATTCGAGGAGGAGCCAGAAAAGTCATCTAAGAAGCGCAAGGCAGGAAGTTTGGAAGCTGCCCAGAAGAAGAAGTCAAAGAAACACAAATCTAAACGATCTAAGGGTTCGGATGAGAAGGATCTCACCGAAGTCTCTGAAGGTCGCGAGACTGAAGGGAAGCAAGCCGAATCCTCCCATGAGGAGGAGGCGAATGCATCAAAAGAGGTCACTAAGAAGAGGAAGGCAAAACAGCTTAAACGTCCGAAAAAGAAACAAAGGACTGATCAAATTGACGAAGTTGAAGTGGAACATGAAACCCAATCATCTGCTGTCTTACCAACAGAAGAGGAACCGAGGGAAGCTCAACTTGAAGATTGTCACCGAGTTCTTCCTCCTCCTCTTGATCTTTCTAGGGAAGATAGTGATGAGGAAGATCAAATGCCTCTTACTAGGCTATTGAAACCAACGACCCCTCAAATCGAATCACCCTCTGTACCACCTGTCTTGGAATCTTTACCACCTCCCGAACCTTTGATTACTGAACCTGAAAGTCCCATTGCTCCCATGCCCAAAACACAACAGCTGGTTATCACTTTGCCACGTGAAAGAAATGAGTCAGGTTCCGAATCAACAATGATAGAGGATGAATCTGAGGGAGATGATGCTGAAGTCTGTGATCAATCTTATCGACCAATGTCTGCGATAGTTCAACGACAAATCACAGAACATTTGTCACCTTCCATGGCCCGTATAATACTCGCTCTTGATTACATTCATCGACACCTCTTTTTGCAATGCCCACGTGTGTCAACTATTCGAATTGAGGAGATTCCACCTGCAACAACCGAATCTGAAATTCTTGAGTCAGCTCAGCAACTTATCCTCCATTGTGACTCCGTCACTCAACAGATTAATGCCGATGCAGCTTTGGCTGAACAGTTGACATATGCGGAATCCGAGGTTGAAATACCTCCTGCCGAAGCATTGATTGCTAAATCTTCTCATGAGGAGATACTGAGACGAGAACTTGCTCGTATTTACAACTGGCAGGAATGGCGGATGTCAAGTCTTCGGGTTATTGCAAGTACAATTAGCGAAATGGCTGAAGAAGAAGAATGGGCACTGGATTGGATGGGCACACGATCTGTTTTTGACGCCACACGGCTCGATGAAATTGAAAGAGTTTTTGCAGAAAAACTACAAGGACGAACTACTTGGTTTGGCAAATCTGTGGATTTGAATGTTGGCTACCGAACTCCTCGGGAACGCCTTATGATAGAAGACATGCAGATTGCCAAAATCCACAACATCTCTCGAGCACAAACAGAGATAAGAGATCTTAGACCCGATGTTGGTACGAGTCGTCAACAAAATGAAGATGATGTTGAGGATTCGGACTCTAATCCAAATCAAGGATGTCGTGATCAACATCATAAGAAGGATGATGATGATGATGACAACAATGATCCATCTGGAAGTCATGCTCCTTCTTCCCGAGCTGTTAACATTCCAAACACAGGAGTACAGATAACTCGTGCCAGTGATGAATCTGATCAGCATCATACCGGTGAGCCGAGGTCTGCTCCCACCGAATCCATGGACGCACAGATCATGCTAAGTCCTAGTTCAGCCCGAGATGAAACCATGGAAGCATCTCGAGGTGCGAATCATGATGGCTTGCAGCTACTTGATGAAAAGATGCTTACATCAGATCTTAATTTAGTTGATGTTGAGGTAGAAGTCTTTCCTGACTACACTTCGGATGGAAACTTGGAAGCATCTAAAAGTGCAAGTCCTGAAAACTTATCCTCCCCAATCGACGACTCAAAGGGCTTAAATCTTGCCGAAGGACAAGAACTCGTCCTAGTTCAAGGTGAAAACATGGAAGCACCTTCCAAGGACAGTCATGGTCCATCTGCTGACGCATCCAAGAGCTCGGACTCTTCTGAGGTAATCCTTGATACCTCTTCTGCTTTCACTTCTCTGTTAAATGCCATACAAGGATTAGCGAGGACTCAAGATGCACAGTTCAAATCTCTTAACGAGTCCATCACTAAAATCAAGAAGGATGTGAGAAGGCAGAAAAAGAAGTCCTCTAAGTCTACCACCGATGAAAGACTTACTACTCTTGAGAAAAAGATCGATAATGTGTTCTCTGAGAATCTTATTTCTCTTGGATCTTTGAAGGACTCGGTAACTAAAATCACGAAAATACAGCGTGATCTGGTTACGAAGCATGCCTTCATTAAGGAACGTCTTGACTTATCCTGCTCAAAGCTTGAAACTGTCTCCGGGAATCAACATGCAACAGCCTCCCTTGTCTGTGAGTTCGAGTGGACTCTTAAAGAATTACAAGTTTGCATCAATCGTCTGAGCAACAAGGTGGATATTCTCATAGAAGTCAATGATGCCAACAAGGGGGAAGAGATGAAAGGAACGCCTCCGAACACTTGCAAAGGAAAGGAAATTGTCCTAAGGAATGATGATCAGAACAATGATGATATTTCACGACAAAGAAAGGCCATCCTGAATATTAGAAAAACTCCATCTCCTTCACCATCTCCGAAGAGAACGCAAAATAAACCTACAGGTGGTGAACCGAGTTCTAAAAGGCAAAAGAAACAAGGCAAAGAAACGAAGCAAATGACTCGGAGAGTTAATGGAGAAATGATTGAATATGTTCCATACAAAGAAGGATCTGGAAAGAAATATGAAGAATGCAACATCCCACCCTTCTGGAACAACAAGAAACCCATGGACAGAATGATCTTCTTGAGAGATCATAATGAAAGAATCTTTGAGCAAAGGAAGAAAGACGAAGAGATCTTCCGAATTCAGCAGGAAGAACAGAAGAGATTTGAGAAAGTTATGAAGGAACTTGAAGAAGCAAACAAGATAACCAAAGCAGCTGAAGGACGAACCAAAATGAATGACATTGCTCAAATTTTGACTGCCATGCAACAAAGTTTCTCCGATGGAATGAATGCTCCCGAACTAATAGCTTGGTGGGACTGGGGAGTTATAAGGGGAGAAAATCTTGGTGAAGTAGTCCAAAATTATCTGATGCTGAGGCTACACCATAAATATGCTTTCAAGATTGAAGGACTCGACACTGTGAAAGCAAGGAAAGAAATCAACGATATGATCCAACTCAAAGAGCATGAAATTTGGGAAAAAGAGAAGAAGAAGAAGACTGGTGAAAGCAAAAAATAAGAAGAATTTCCTTTCTGTCTTTAATTTTGTCAGTTTTGCTTTTTGTAATGATGTATGAAACTCCTTATGAATAAAAGTCTTTTTTTGGTAGGGATCAGCGTGTGTGTGTTATCTAGCTTTGTTTTACTCCTCGTTTCTAATGTTAAACTTCAACTATTCTGGCACAATTAATGAAAATCCTTTTAAGGATAAAGAAAGCCGAATAGAATGAACTTAGGGTGTTGGCATCATCAAAAAGGGGGAAATTGTTAGGAACCCCGAGTCATTGATTTTGATGATACCAAACTATCCGAGGAGACCCCTAACTTTTGTGTAAGACTTTAGAATAGATTATGCTTTGTATCTTAGTCTTACAGGGTAACCGAATCCTTAGTATTTTTCTGATCTCTAAGGATTTGAGTCTCATATACCGAAGACATGAAGACTTAAACCGAAGAGTGAATTATGCGAGGAGTTGAAGTTGCGAAGTAATGAAGACTTGAAGAACCGAAGACTGGGATCTTAGGTCGAAACATGGAAGGGCCAAGCTTTTATAACCGAGCAATCAAGAGTGTGATTGACTCGAGGAGTTTAAGAGAAATGATAAGGTCAATCATTCTCTCTCACAACCAAGGCAAAGACATTCTCTGATAAGTTGTCTTATCCACTGCCTTGAGAATGGGTATAATTGAATGTCATTTTGGGTCCTATGCAAAGATCCCAAAGAGCATTTAATGATTGTCACCTTTTGAGGGACAAAAGACAAATTGTCCTTGCACAAAAGTGGACAAACGGCTAGAAAGTACTGACATTCTGAAAAAGAAGAAAACACTACCCATTGGATATTACACACTGGACAATAGGTTTTGAATTTCATTTTCCCTCCAACGGATCTGAAATTTCACCTATAAATACCCTTGTCCCATCTCACTTTGACAGGGTTGAAAAACGCGAAATATTGTCTATCAAGTGAAAAACTTTCAGTGTGATATTCATAAGCTTACAAGTGATATTCAGATCTCTTTAGAAGTTCTTGTGTGATTAAGAAGTTGATCAAGGAAGCAAAGCACAAGAATTTCAAGTTGGAGAATCATCACAATCTTTCAACCATCTCTACAAGTGAAGTAGAAAGAGGCGGAGTAAACTTGGAAGAAGTTGAAAAACCTACAACAACAAGGCTGCCGGGCTTAGTGATCAAAGGAGCTTGTTGTAACAGAAATTGTACTATAACGGGGAATATAGTGCAAACCTTCACGTGTTGTGAAGAAGAGTGGAGTAGGCTTAGTTAACAGCCGAACCACTATAAAAACCCTCTCTCTCTCTCTTTATTTATTTTACGTATTGCATTGCATATATCACTCAAACTTAATGTCTTTTACAAGAAAACCCTAAGTGCAAAGTGAAGATAAAACTTGATATATTCTTTCCGCTGCGATTATCTCTTTAGACAAAAAAAAAATTTCAAAAACCCCTTGTGAGTCTATTCAACCCCCCCTTCTAGACTCACATCGCTACCACCGGGACCAACACATTTTTGCCCTTAAATATATGCCTTGGGCTAAACTTTCAAAAGACTTGGCTGTCTATTTTTCATCGTCATAGCTATTTGCAGTAATTATGAGGTTAGAAAGAAAGATGTTTCATTCTCCGTACATGAAAGTCGGAAACTTTTCTTCACCATGAAGCCATATTTTGGGTGTTCATGTTGGCAGCTTAACATACTTTCTCCCTCAAATTTAAAATGAACTTCATTTCACAATTCAGAATTCAGGAAGAAGACTAACCCACTCCAACCACAATTATATTGTTCCAAGACATCGCTATACGCTTTGTTTATCTCTGCGACCCTGAGTGCAAACAATCACATTATTTTCTTTCCTTTTCAAATATAATAATAATTTGTTTAGGGCAAAAATGTCCATTTAACATTACAGGAGAGAAAATTGTCACTTTTAAAATAATTGAGGGGGGGAAATCGCCACTTAAATAACTCAGGGGGAAAACTACTATATGCATATAACTCAGGGGAAAAAAGTGTCATTTTCCCTTTTTGTAACTTCCATAACCATTATTCTCGATTACTGTAACTAATCAAGAATTCATTATATTAATAAATATAATATGAGTGTTGCTATTTGTACCACCTTGGGTGTAAATAACCTTTGAATTTTAAAAAGGTTACAAATTTCAATAATTTCATAGGTGGTGTAAATAGCAATTAGGGTATAAATATGACTATTTATCCCATCATGGTCAAATATAATTTAATTACACAAAAAATTAGGCATTAGAATTAAAGTTTTAAAAAAAAGATATTTGAATTAGAAATATTATTTTAATAAAATTAAATTAAATCACTATTTAAAATTTTAAAAATGAAAACATTAAAAAAAAAATGGAACAACCCTTCGCTGGCGAGGGGTTGATATGTTTTGTTTTTTTTTTCCTAATATTTTTTTTTAATTTTTAAATTGTTATTTAATTAAATTAAATTAAATTAAATTAATTACGTTAATAATAATCATTTTGTTAAAGTAATATTGATATAAGGGTACACAATACCTACTATTGCTCCACAATATGCTTATTTTAAATATGATTGTGCAGATGCATGGACTACTTCATATGTGAATCGGATCAATAGTTACAAACTTACAATGAGCATGTATGCTCTAATTGTACTCATGAGAATGGTATATTGGATTGAAATGGAATGAAATTTTCTTTTTATATTTTATTGCGATGTTAATGTGTATTTACAGGTTTTAGCAATTCAAAATTAATTTATTATATTATTATAATAAGGTAAAATGAGAGTGGCAAAACTCAATTCAATTGGTTACACAGAATTATAGAGTCCTATACAAAAGCTAACTAGAAACTCTCCTAAACTCATGGAGTTAAGTATTGACTAACTAACAGCCACTTAACTCAAACAATACAATATAAAATAATAGAACAGAATACAAGTTGTAACATTATTAACATGCCCCCTCAAGCACAATATTGATAGGCAGCAACATTGAGCTTGGAGCGCAGAGCTTGAAAACGGCGTGCAGGTAATGGTTTAGTAAAGATGTCTGCCAACTGATCTTGAGTGGACACGAAGTTGACAATCAAATCTCTTGAAGCGACCTTATCTCGAATGAAATGATAGTCGATCCCAACATGCTTGGTTCTTGCGTGAAAAATCGGATTAGCAGCCAGGTAAGTGGCACCAAGATTATCACACCATAGCGTAGCGGGCTGGCCGGAGTGTAACCTGAGTTCATTAAGCAAAGACACTAACCATGTAACTTCAGCAGCGGCATCTGCAACGTAGACTAATAAGAAGATCCGAGAGTCTCCCGAAGTGTAGTGAAATAAGGAGACATCGGTCTTTCAATTGGAGAAGCCAGTGTTTACCAAGAAATCGTGTAGTCGTTTAAACCAGGCACGAGGGGCTTGTTTAAGGCCATAGAGGGATCGCTGTAGGTGACATACATGTCCTGGATGCAACGAATCTTCATACCCTGGTGGCTGCTTCATGTATACTGTCTCAGGGAGGTGCCCATTTAGGAAGGCGTTATGCACATCTAGCTGCCGGAGAGTCCATGACTGAGACACAGCAAGTGACAACAAGAGACGAATTGTAGTGGGTTTGACGACGGGGCTAAATGTATCGAAGAAGTCTTCACCTGCAACCTGATTGAAGCCTTTAGCAACCAGGCGAGCTTTGTAATGATCAACGGTTCCATCGGCTTTGTATTTAGTGCGATAAACCCATTTACACCCAATAATATTCATGCGAGGTGAGGCTGGTACGAGCTTCTAGGTATTGTTACGCAACAACGCATTAAATTCCTGATCCATCGCATCACGCCAGTGTGGATGGCCAATGGCTTGAGAATAACAGGTTGGATCAGTGGTTGTATGTAGTGCATAGAACTGCTCGCCTGTCCCCTTTGTTTTTCGGCGTGTGCGCATGGCATGGCCACCATCTCGGGCCGTCGTGGTATTAGTAGAGGACATAGACACTTGTGTGTCGGACTGAGTAGCAGATGAGGATGGTGGAACAAAACCCGAATCCGTGGCCGACGTATCTGTCGTAGTGGAGCTAGGAGTAGGGAATGTAGGCGTTGGAGTGAGAATCGGCCCTGTAGCCTATGGCATGACTTGGGGTACTGACAATGAGCTAGATTGAGCATATTCCTGTATAGCAAAGGGAAAAACATGCTCAGCAAACCGCACATGGCGACAGATAAAGATTTTCCTAGTGTTAAGGTCTAGGCAACGGTATCCCCTATAGTCAATTGGGTAACCTAAAAAGACACAGGGAGCCGACCTATATTCGATTTTGTGACGATTATAAGGACGGAGATATGGGTAGCAACGACATCGAAAAACACGGAAGAAAGTATAAGGTGGTGATGGATTGAGTAACTTTGAGTAGGGACTGACGAAACGAAGGGCAGCAGAAGGGAGGCAGTTGATTAAGTAAGTTGTAGTCTCGAAAGCATAGTCCCAGTATTTAATTGGAGTGGAGCTTTCAGCTAGTAATGCGAGTCCCGTCTCAACTATGTGGCGATTGCGCCGTTCTACCCTCCCGTTTTGTTCATGGGTGTAGGCACAAGATTGCCTGTGTATAATCCCAAGAGATTGAAAAATAGAATGTAGGCAGCGATATTTGATGATATGGAAATAAATCAAAAGTGAATATTGCAGTATAAATCAAAATGAATATTGCAGTGATTCTTGAGCTTTGGAGAATTATTCTGTACAGCTCACTTTTATTTACTTTCCTTTTGAATAGCCTTTTGTATAGCATTACCTTCATTAGTTTATTGTATATATTATGGACTTCATCAGTAATGAAAGTAACCTTTTCTCCCAATATTCTTCACATGCATAAGAGTTTGTAACCATACAGTGCTGTTTTCATCATGGCATCAGAGCTTAGTGACGACAAGGCGAACAAGGTTACGCCAAAGACTTCGGATGAGAGCAGCGAAGAAATAGAAAGGGCCCATCAAGATAAGGTGACACGAGGCATCACAGAAGGCCAATCCGGGCACTTAGATGTTATGTCACCTTATCTTTTGCATGCTTCGGACACTCCGGGGCAGATTTACGTTACCGAACTTCTTCGAGATGGAAACTACGGAGAATGGGTAAACGATATGCGAGATGCTTTGTTTGCCAAAAATAAGATCGGTTTTGTTGATGGATCCATACCCATGCCAAAACCCAATTCACCATATTTACAGCAGTGGATGCGTTGTAATGCTATGGTCAAAGGTTGGCTAAAGAGTGCCATGGATAAAGACATGAGAAGCAGTGTAAGGTATGCCAATACTGCCAGGGACATTTGGGAGGACCTTGAAGAGAGATTTGGAAAAGGGAGTGCACCTAGAGCTTTTGAAATTAGGCGATCAGTTGTCTTGTTGAAACAAGAAAAGGCTTCTGTCTCATCCTACTATGCAAAATTGAAGAGCCTTTGGGATGAGATGATGGACATCTCGCCACTGCCAAGATGTGTTTGTAGTGGATGCACTTGCAATATATCAAAACAACTTGTCCATATGAAAGAAAAGGAACAATTGTATGACTTTCTCATGGGACTAGGTGAAGAATTTTCTACTGTTAGGTCACAAATTCTTAGTGCAAAACCAACACCAAGTCTAGGTCGTGCATATCATATGGTTTCCGAAGATGAGCAACATAGACAAATTTCAGCAGCACACAAACCAATGGTTGAAGCTGCAGCATTTCAAATGCAAAAGGGAAGAAGAGACAGACCCATATGTGGTCATTGCCAAAAGACAGGGCATACAGAAGACCAATGCTATGAAATAATAGGCTATCCTGCAAATTGGCGAAAAGGTCCACGTGACAAGAAAGGTTGGCAACATGTAAACCAGAAAGTAGCCCCGAAGGTTGCTCAAGTTAATACAGACATGCATCTTCTTCAAGGTCTCACTCAAGCTCAATTGACAAAACTTGCCCAGCTCCTAAACACAGACGAAGACAAATTGAGGCCAGTAGAGACAATGGAAAAATCATCATGCAACATGGCTGGTAAGATCAATGGTAAAAATTTGTGGGTGATTGATTCTGGAGCCACAGACCACATTGTTTGTGATGACAGTTTTCTAAATAATGTGGAGAGCAAATATGGTGAATTCCCTGTTACAATACCAAATGGAGACAAAGTGGCAGTCAGGAGCATAGGGGGAACTAAACTCCCTAATGGGATGCAAATAAGCCGTGTCTTGAACATACCTGATTTTCAATGCAATTTAGTTTCTGTTGGCAGGTTGACAAAAGACTTTGATTGTGCTCTGACTTTCTTTTCGGACTTTTGTATAATGTAGGACTTACCTTCGAGGAAACTGATTGGAGTGGGTAGGATGCATGGTGGTCTTTATTACATGGAACCGGCATATCGTGAGGGTATGGCAATGTCTATTAAGAGCAAAGATTCAAGCATTTGGCATAGGAGGCTTGGTCATGCTTCTAGTATGATAATTCAAAAAATCAAGTCAGATTCTATGACTTCTTGTGAGAATAATTTCTTTTGTGATTCATGCATACGTGCTAAACAAACTAGGTTACCTTTCCCTGTTAGTACTATTAAAAGTCAATCATGTTTTGATCTCATACACTGTGATATTTGGGGTGGTTATAAAACACCTTCTTTCTCTGGAGCTCACTATTTCCTCACTATTGTGGATGATTTTAGTAGGGGTGTCTGGGTATATTTAATGAAACACAAATCTGAAGTCAGACACCACTTAGTTTCTTTTTGCAACATGGTTGTCACTCAATTCGGAAAAAGGGTTAAGACAATTCGAGCTGATAATGGTGCAGAATTCCTTTCAACTTATATGATGGAATATTATAAAGAGCATGGTATTCTTTTACAAAGATCTTGCCCAGACACCCCACAACAGAATGGGGTTGTTGAAAGAAAGCACAGGCACATCCTAGAAATAGCACGAGCATTGCGATTTCAAGCTGACTTGCCAATCGAATTTTGGGCGAAATGCATCTTAACTGCAGTTTACATAATTAACAGAGTGCCTTCTAAGGTTCTCAAGCACAAAACACCTTATGAAATCTTAATGCAAAAACTGCCAAATTATGATCACTTACGAGTATTTGGTTGCTTGGTGTATACACATAACCGAAAGGGTGACAAGTTTGATGAGAGAGCAAAGCCATGCATTTTTGTAGGATATCCCCATGGGCAGAAGGGGTATCGAGTCTATGATCCAAATGAACAGGTTTTTCACACTACTAGGGACTTGATTTTTTTTGAAGACAAGTTCCCTTATAAAAACCTTGTTCTGGAATCGGAGCCACAAATTCAAAAACCATACTCACAGTCAATTGATGATGAAACTGAAGACACAATGAACACTGTACAAGCCCAGGAAGTTGATAATAACAGAAGAACAGAAGCTTGTATGCCTGCGGTAGAAATGGATTGTGGTGAGATAAGTGAAATTATAGTAAATGGGAGTAATGTTGAGGATCGAGGAAGTATTGAACCTTCTGGGGTAGTTCATGAAATGGTGCAGCGGCGAAGTCAACGTGAAAGACGCATGCCAAAATACTTGGAAAATTATGAGACGACATTGCCACCCTCCATATCGCCATCGACACCTACCACTCCTTCAGCGTCCTCAACGGTACATCCTATGTCACATTATGTTTCTTATAATAAATTTTCTTCTTCTCACCAAGCTTTCCTAGCGGCCATCACTAGCCATGATGAGCCAAAAACCTTCAAGCAGGCAGTCAATTACAAGCATTGGCGAGATGCAATGCAAAAGGAAATTGAGGCTCTAGAAGCAAATGGAACGTGGGACCTTGTTGAACTTCCATTAGATAAAAGAGCCATTGATTCCAAATGGGTTTATAGAGTGAAGTTCAAACCTGATGGAACGGTAGAACGATACAAAGCGCGGCTTGTTGCAAAGGGTTTCACACAAATAGAAGGGATCGACTTCCATGAAACATTTGCCCCCGTTGCTAAACTGGTGACTTTGAGATGTCTACTCACCGTTGCAGTAAAAAAAGGTTGGGAAATTCATCAACTTGACGTGAATAATGCATTCCTTCATGGTGACTTACATGAAGAAATCTACATGAAATTACCTGGTGGTTTTGCAAAGCCTGGTGACATGAGAGTCTGCAAATTAAAGAAGTCTTTGTATGGATTGCGGCAAGTTTCACGCAACTGGCACCAAAAATTCACTAGGGCACTCATCAGTGTTGGTTTTCACCATTCCAAATCTAACCATTCAATGTTTTTATACAATGATGGTACAAAATTTGTTGTCGCCTTGATATATGTGGACGATGTCATTTTGGCTGGGAATGATCCAAACAAGATTCACAGGGTTAAATCCTTTTTGGACTCAGGATTTGGCATTAAGGATTTGGGACCTCTAAAGTACTTTCTTGGGATTGAAGTAGCACGAACTACGCAGGGTATGGTTTTCAGCCAACGAAAATACACGTTGGACATTCTTGGTGAGAGTGGTTTACATAGTTGCCGCCCCAGTGACTTCCCCATTGAACAAAACCATAAGCTACGGGCAGATAGTACAGGTTCCTTGGTTGATGCAGCTCATTATCGTAGATTGGTGGGACGCCTCTTGTATCTCACAGTTACGCGTCCGGATATCACATATGCTGTTAATATTCTTAGTTAATTTGTTGCTATACCACGACAAGAGCACATGGATGCTGCCACCCGAGTACTGCGTTACCTTAAAGGGGCACCAGGACAAGGTTTATTACTTCCTAAAGAAGGTAGTTTGACTCTCACAGCTTATTGCGATGCTGATTGGGGAAGATGTCTTACTACGCGTCGTTCATGCACGGGTTATTACATTTCTCTAGGAAGTGCTCCGATTTCTTGGCGAACAAAGAAACAATCTGTGGTATCCCGGTCATCAGCAGAAGCAGAGTACAGGGCGATGGCAGTTACTGTAAGTGAGTTACTATGGTTGCGTTGGTTATTGTCTGAACTTAGTTCTCAACAAAAACATGCAACACCTCTATTTTGTGACAACCAAGCAGCATTACATATTGCGGCAAATCCTGTTTATCATGAACGGACTAAGCATGTGGAAATGGATTGCTATTTTGTTCGTGAGAGAATGCATTCCAATGAAATAGCTCCGCGAAAAATACATACAAAGGTTCAACTTGCTGATTTATTCACCAAGGCGCTTGGAAAAGATAGGTTTTATCTCTTGCTTGGCAAGTTGGGCGTTGTTGATCTCCACGCTCCAACTTGAGGGAGGCATGATGATATGGAAATAAATCAAAAGTGAATATTGCAGTATAAATCAAAATGAATATAGCAGTGATTCTTGAGCTTTGGAGAATTATTCTGTACAGCTCACTTTTATTTACTTTCCTTTTGAATAGCCTTTTGTATAGCATTACCTTCATTAGTTTCCTGTATATATTATGGACTTCATCAGTAATGAAAGTAACCTTTTCTCCCAATATTCTTCACATGCATAAGAGTTTGTAACCATACAGTGCTGTTTTCATCAATATTCGCCACCTAAGTCAGACTGAATGGCTTTGATAGAACGCGAAAACCGTCATTCTACCATTGCCCGAAATAAATTAAAGATTTTATATATGTCGGTTTTCATCCGTAAGGGATAAAACCAAGTGAATCGGGAATAATCATCCACAAAAAGTACAAAATATCGATGCCCAGAACTAGAAATAACGGGCGAGGGACCCCAAACGTCCGTAAAAACCAAATCTAACACATTGTTGCTACTACCAGTAACTCTATCTAAAGGAAAACGGGATGATTTCCCAAGATGACAGGAACTACAATCTTTAACGAAATTTAATTTATTTGTGGTTACAGGGCAGTTTTTCAAGACACGTTGCAGGACTTGATGGTGTGGATGACTGAGACGTTGATGCCAGACATCAGACGAGGTACGGGCAGAAAGAAAAGCCCTATGACTCTGCGGTAGCAACAATTGATATAGCCCGTCAACAATGGATCCCTTAAGAAGAATTTCCCGAGTTGTGCAGTCCTTCACAAAAAACGAATTTCTATGAAACTCAAAAAAGACATTATTTTCGTTAGTGAACCTGTGAACGGACAATAAAGGAATAGACAGTTTAGGTACATGCAGAATATTTGACATATGGAACTTATGTATAGGGGATTTAATAACCGTGCGACCAACACTGGAAATATCCAAACCTGCCCCGTTGCCCACTTTTAGAACATCGTTTCCAGTGTAATGATCGGTGTGATCCAACATGTTTGCATCTGGCGTCGCATGTGTCGAAGCTCCAGTATCAGGATACCACGCTTCAGTCACCGGCGACGTGCTGGACTCTCCTGGAAAGGCCGCATGAGCGTTAGCCGCAGGACGATCATCGTATCGTTTATAACATGTCACAGCGCTATGGCCATTCGCACGGCAGATCTGACATCGAGGAACACCATTGCTACCGCCACGCCCGTTTCCGCGACCGTTTCCACGGTCGTTACGTCCGCCGCGCCCTGAAGAGAATTGACGACCGCCTTGTCCGCTCCGTCCACGACCTGCATAAAACACCGACTGAGGCGTTTGCGGCGGTGTAGGCTCTACAACGGCGAAGTCATCCGACTGGATAAACTCTTGCGCCTGCAGATGATCCGCGAGTTGAGCGAGAGAGACCGACGTGCCAGGGGTGGTCAGCGAGCTTGCCATTGCCCTGAATTCCGACCGCAGTCCTCTTAGGACGTAGAGAATCTGTTCATCAGCCGAAAGAGGACGTCCGGCGAGGGAGAGTGTTTCGACCAGCACTTGTGCCTGGCCGAGATATTCCGCCGGTGTGAGATTGCCTTGCCGTAAGGTCTGAAACTGCCCTAGCAGACTGAGACAACGCGACCGAGAGGTAGAGGCGAAGGCGGTTGTAATTGAATCCCAAACTGCCCGCGACGTATCCTTGCCGACGGCAAGATACATAACTTCGGTGGTGAGAGAGGACACAATCAGTGACAGGATGGCCTAATCTTGTTGAATCCACGGAAGGTAAGCCAGATTCGGAATGGAAGCCGGCAGTGTCGCAGGGGTGGGTGAGTTGACGGCGATGGTTGGTGGAGGACACGGCAACGTACCATCGATGTAGCCGACGAGGCTCTGAATGCGAAGGAACGGCATGATTTGGGTTCGCCAATATAGGTAGTTTCGGGAGTTGAGTTTAATGGAGAGGAATTGATGGCTGGCCGATGGAGTTGCCGCCAGCAGTGAGGGTGCGGCAACAAAGGGGGTAAGCGCTCCGGCGTTTGGGTTGCTCATGGTTGCGGTGCGAAAGATTAGAAAAAAGAATGAGCGGGAAGGGTAGGTTTCGAACCTGTCGTCTGATACCAAATGAGAGTGGCAAAACTCAATTCAATTGGTTAGACAGGATTACAGAGTCCTATACAGAAGCTAACTAGAAACTCTCCTAAACTCATGGAGTTAAGTATTGACTAACTAACAGCCACTTAACTCAAACAATACAATATAAAATAATAGAACAGAATATAAGTTGTAACATTATTAATAGGTAAAAATAATGTATACAAAAAATTTGAGTTATAAATAATATTAGAATAACAAAAAAAATTAATTTTATCATTAAAATTTATTAAACGTTAGATAGTACATAAAATAATTAAAAATTATTATAGACAAAATAATTATACTATCATAATTTGAAATAAAAATAAATAATAAATAATGAATAATAAATATTTTAAATAAAAAAACATAATGTTTGACTAACTTTAATGAAAGTGGTGCAAATAGCAAATTCTATTTACACCACCTATAATACTATCAAACATATTAAATGGTTTCCACGAAAAAAAAAACATATTAAATGGTGGTGTAAATAG
Source organism: Ipomoea triloba (assembly GCF_003576645.1). Classification (NCBI taxonomy): domain Eukaryota; kingdom Viridiplantae; phylum Streptophyta; class Magnoliopsida; order Solanales; family Convolvulaceae; genus Ipomoea; species Ipomoea triloba. The sequence continues at coordinate 17,050,079 of NC_044916.1, read as the reverse complement.
AATTTAGGGTGGTACAAATAGAATTACCCATATAATATTTACCACTTCAAAGAAAATACTATGATATCCTATTACTGGAAAAATTTTCAAATCCTTTCGGACCTTCATCCAAAAAGTTAACTTCTTTTTATTTGGACTTTTTGTAAATTGGCTTTCCATCTAACTTTTCATAATCATACAAATTTTCTCAAATCTTTCCGAACCTCCATCCAAAAAGTTAGCAACCAATAAGTGAAATATGGGCAGTTGTATGAGATTGTCTATATGCTTCAGCAATCGGGGCTTGCTGATTCTGATTATCCTGATTATGTGTGTTATCTTCAGCGTTCGTTATATGATTTGAAACAGGCTCTACGGTCGTGGTTTAAGAGGATGCATGATTTCTTAATTTCTGCTAGTTCTAAGTCTTTTAAAACTGATGTGTCGTTGTTCTTTTACTCTATAGGTGTGTCACGAGTGTTTCTACTCATTTATGTTGATGACATTATCCTCATGGATAATGACTCATCTATTATTCAGGATTTTCTTGCTCAATTGTCGTCTGTGTTTAAAATTCGTGATTTGGGGTCATCGCGGTTGTTTCTTGGTATTTAGATTGTGCCTGTGGATGGGGGTTTTGTTCTTTCTCAACGCAGGTACATGGATGATCTTCTGAAACGGGCTGCTATGACCGAGTGCAAACTGTTGGCGACTCTTGTGTCAGTTACTAGGTCAGTGTCTTCTGGTGAACTTTTTGATGATCCACGAGGTACCGTAGTTTGGCTAGAGCCTTGTTGTATCTTACTGTCACTAGGCCATATTTGTCCTTTGTGGTCAATCACCTTTGCTAGTTTATGCATTCACCTACTGTTGAGCATTGGGGTTTGCTCAAGCATGTGCTACGGTATGTGATGGGCACGCGACACTATGTGCTACGATTGACTCCTTCATAGTCCATTGAGTTGCATGCATTCTCGGATTCTGACTAGGCTGGTTGTTCTGTTGATCAGAAGTCTAATGGTTCTTTGTGGTTTATTTTGGTTCGAATCTGGTTTCATGGGTTTGCCGTAAATAGAGAACTATTACTCATTTTTCCACGAGGGTTGAGTACAAGGCTATTGTTGATGTTTCTGCTAAGGTAACTTGGATAGTGTCTTTGCTGCGTGAGATTGGTTTTCCTCCTAGTAGTGTGACAAGTGTCAAAAGATGCTAGTTTGCAAGGTCATTTTGAAGGTATTCTATGCGTAGTTTGAACGATTTATGCATGGTTTATGAGTAAAAAGCAATAAAAAGCCATTTTTACATTACAAGGTATTTTAATTTGTGCAATATAATGTTTTTGATGAATTATAGACAAAAAGGGTGGTAAAGGAGCACAAAACGATGCATTTTTTAAGAGCACGGAAGCAGGACCAAATCACTCTCGTGTCACACGCGTGATCTTGAGCGTGATTACTCTCTGTACCTGAATCACGTTGCTGCATGTCACGCCGCGTGATCTTAAACCTAGAAGCTGTCTGAGCTTAAATCACGCCCGTGATCTTGGGCGTGGATGCGTATTAAATCTAAATCACGTCGGCATCATGCTCATGGGGGCGGCGTGGACAAAGCAAAGCAGTCTAGGTGTGAATTCTTCTCTATAAATAGGAGGATCTCTAGATACTTTGGGAGTTAGATTTCATTTTGGAAGAGAGATTTCTTAGAACACTTGCAAAAATTCTCTCTAGGCATTTAGCTATTCAATTCTCCCAAATTGACAAAGGGAGGAAAGAGTTCCACGAGCAAAGGTGGGACAACTTTGTTGGAGGAGCTTAGATCTCTTTTTGGTCATTGTAATCTCAAGGATTGAAGTTTAGCAACCGATTTCATCTTTTATCTCTTGATTCTTTTGTTCTTAATGATGCTATTCTTCAATTCAATGTGTTTACAATCTAAGATCATGTATAGCTAAATCCTTAGGACTAGGATTGTCCAAATTGTTGAAATGTGACTAAGTAGTGTGATTTAGACCTAGTTGTAGGAAGGTGTTGATGAAGATTGTTTAAATTCCTTATTGTGAAGGATAAATTGTTGTAGTGTTCTTGGAGTAGGGCCTGAATCCATGGATGACCTAGGAATCCTAGACTTGGGAAAGAGATTGCCAAGCCTAGGTTAGCCTCACGATCCACTCACAAGCTCTGCCCTATATCCGAGAGGACAAGGCCTGGGAAGGGCCGTATGCTAGGTGTTTGATGAATTCACCCAAACTGAGCATTTCCGAATTACATTTGGTTAAGATATTGAGTGTAAAAAACAACACCTGAAATTTTAAGATATCAGAAATAGAGAAACAAAACGGCACCCGCTCCTAGTGAGGCGGATCAAGCCAAGATGAAATTATAATACTTATACTAGAAAATGTAATACTAATCATGAATAAAGTGTTTGCTCATTATAAGGGAAAATGTAATAGTTTTACATTTTGATTTAAAAGTATTACATTTTTTCCTCAAAAGAATCACACTTTCTCTTATAAGTAACCATCACTTTACTCTTGATTAGTAATGCATTTTTCAATATACATATTACATTTCTATCTTGACTCGACCCGTCTCACGGATAAGTATCCGTGAGACGATATCACAGGAGATTCACTCCTTGACCTTATGCAACTCCGTAAAGCTACATCAATACTTTTGGGTGATTGGAAAATAGCTTATCAGATCAATTAAAATTTGGTTTGTTTGACCAACTTTAGCTATTTGACCAAGTCAAACTGCTAAGATAAGTGTTTAGTAAACAACTTTTTGGCTTGGCTTATTGATACAAATAAGTTGAAAATGAAAGGTTAAAGTGTCATCCCACATCATGAACCATTTCCGATTATTCATGTCGCACCCTGATCTTTCAAAACGTATATTTAGATCCATAAACCATTATTTTGTGTCTTCAATTTATTATAGACTTATAATATGATAACTAAAGAAACATAATATGTTAACCGCCATGGTAATCTAGGTAACCTCATACAGAGGTGCCTTGTGGCGATGCGTGACTTCGAGGAGATTAGTATCACCCATGTGTACAGAGAACATAATAGGGTGGCTGGTGTGCTAGTTAAAAGCACCCTGAGCCAGTCCCCTTGCCTTTTCCAGTTTGATGAGGCTCCGAGTGACCTAAGGGAGAAGCTTTATGAGGACTAACTAGGGGCTATTTTTTGTCGAAGGGTTCCCTGTGATCGGGGAATTGGTACTTCTGTGTAACTTTTCTTTTTCGGGATTTTTCCCTCTTTCTTCAACATAAAAAAAAAAAATGTTAACCGCAAGCACATAATTTTAATATCATTTTGGATCAGGGTCTATAATACAAGGTAGACTATGGTGCATGGTATAATTTGTCACCAAGAATAAAAAAAAAGTGAGGACTAAATTTGACTTGTACAATTAAGTATATTATTTTTTTATTGTACCTAATATTATCCGTGTTATGTTGTTAACTGACATTACAAATAAAAATCATATAATAATAATAATAATAATATATCTTCGCGGCCAAATTACTGTAGTTTTAGTATGCATGCAATTTAACTATATACCATTTTACAAATATAGAAAAATGATAATGCCAGCTTGGTCCATCGAGTATAGTGGCAATGCCACATTTAATCCTAATCAGCATTAAAGGATTAATTTGTCATTCATTTACAAGGCTTAAATACTTCAAAGTAACAGAAAGACAACGATTAATAACAATTTGAAAGTTGAAGGATCACGGGTTGTCAATTTGAAAGCTTAGGATAAAACGTGGCAAAATCACTATATTTGAAAGGCCGTAAATGCTATTAACTCTTACAATTAATCATCTGCATCTATAAAATTCTCTCTCTCTACTTTAAAAATTGGTCCTACTTTCATATCACATAAAAAAAATTTCTTTAATCAATATTCTTTTTACAATTATTCTATTTTAAAATCAATATATAAATTAATTTAAATCATTAAAAGTTCATCAAAATTTTTTAAAAATTTTAAAATAAAATAATTAGTATTATGCAAATAATGAGAAAAAAAATTTATTATGCAAAAATTTGTAATAAATAATTCATATTATGTAGAATTAAAAATTACAAAAATAAAGCATTAGTTATATTCTAAAACATAGAATCCATTGAAATCATTAAAGTTACTAAAATTTAAATGTTGAATACATGAATAGCATAAATATTCAAATACAAATAATTATATATATATATATATAATTATTTGTTTAAATTAAATATTAACATGCTTAGGTTGAGGCCAAATGAGTTGGAAGCAGGTTGGAAACTAATCATTATTGGGTTTTTTCATCTACGAATGAACTAAGGGTAAATTCGGCAATCGTTATATCGTGGACCAGTATCCAAAGTGCACTGTGGGCCCTGGTTTGACACGACGTCGTTTCGAATGTTAGTGGCCGAACTGAACGGACGCCGTTTCGAATGACTTCAGTGAATACACAAAATCATTGTCTAGAATACATAGAATGACTTCAGAAAATACACAGAATATTGACACAACTACACAGAAATCATCCTCCTATCATTCGAATACATAAAGCACGTCACAACCTATGTTTAAGTACCCCTAACATGAATACACAGAATCGTAGTCTACAATACACATAATGTCTTCAAAGAATACACAGAAAATGAAAATACCAAATACACAAACACATCACCCCTATGTTTAAGTACCACTAACATGAATACACAAAATCGTTGTCTAGAATACACAGAATGACTTCAAGGAATACATAGAATATTGACACAACTACACAGAAATCATCCTCCTATCATTCGAATACACAAAGCACGTCACAACCTATGTTTAAGTACCCCTAACATGAATACACAGAATCGTAGTCTACAATACACATAATGCCTTCAAAGAATACACAGAAAATGAAAATACCAAATACACAAACACATCACCCCTATGTTTAAGTACCACTAACATGAATACATAGAATCGTTGTCTAGAATACACAGAATGACTTCAGAGAATACACAGAATATTGACGCAACTACACATAAATCATCTTCCTAACATTCGAATACACAAAACACGTCACAACCTATGTTTAGGTACCCCTAACATGAATACACAGAATCGTAGTCTACAATGCACCGAAATTTATTTACCATTTTTGTTACAAAATGATTTTTAGCCAAAAATGTTTCTAACTATTCATTTTTCAGAAAATTGCAACTCGGCGCAGTCCGAAAGATTTATTCGGTAAACATACTTCCCGAACTCCGTTTTACCTGAAATTTTTATTTTAGAACCCCAACCTATAGTACTTGATATCCTTAAAATGTTTTGGTCATTTGGATATTTGAGTAAACACAGAAAATTACGTTTTTGCCCTTGGCAGTGTGCTGTCCAGAATTTTTCTCTCTGGACTAGTTTTGGAAAAAAATTCGAAAACCATACTTATACTACTCCGATCATTATGAAATTTTATATGTAGGTTCTAGACTTGCTTAACTACATATTTGAAGAAAATGGTATCAAAATACCTTACCAAATACTCCCAATAATATTTTTAATCCGGATCCAGTGTTCTGCCAATTTCTTTCTGCCTGCACATGTATTCTTCAATTTGATACCAATTATTTGACTGATATCATCTATGTTTTAATTTTATTTTGTCTCTTCTAGAACCTAGGCAGCCACCCTATTGTCCCTAAATTATTTTCTACCGTAACTTTATCTGATTTATCCCCTAACTGGCAAGGGAAGTCTTATTCTTCAAGATTTACCATAGCATTGTGACAAGTGTCATTCCTTCTAGCCACATGCTAATATTAAAATAATTTTTGGAGATGATCTAAATAGAAACTTGATCTCCAAGTTTCTTCTTTCTTCCCTTATAAGAAACAATGTAACTTTTTCTCCAAGCTTCCTCATCCTAATCTTATAAGGGAAAATATATAAGCTTGATCATTTTATTTTTCCCCATTGTGACCGAAATATTGGAGAGGAAAGAGAGAGAGAAAACTTCATCTTCTTCCTTGAATTCAAGAGCTTCCATAGCCAATTTCTTCATCAAGATCATCATCTATTCGGTAAAATTCCATTTTTATTCGGTTAAAAGCCTTGTTTTCTTCCCTAGAACCTAACTATAGGTTAAGATTTCCTAAAATTATTATTATGATGATATGTTTTGCCTAGGAATTTTTGGTGAAAGATTTGAGTAGAGGATCAAAATCCTTCTTGCAAAAAGTACTTCAACCACGAGGTAAGAAATCCCTTAAGTTGGTTTTGTCACTCAAGATTTGATGATTGATAGTTGAGATAGGGATTTATGAGCTTTGTGTTGAAAAATATGGATATACTTACATATGTGTACTCGTAATAATTATGGAGATGATAGGGTTGTAATGATCCTAAGAGATTATTATGGATATGAAGGTTATAGACATAAGCTATGATTAATTGGTGATTATGGATATGAAGGTTATAGACATAAGCTATGATTAATTGGTGATTATGGATATGAAGGTTATAGA
>NC_044916.1:17037749-17043522 GCF_003576645.1 Ipomoea triloba | reverse complement strand
CTTAAGTTGGTTTTGTCACTCAAGATTTGATGATTGATAGTTGAGATAGGGATTTATGAGCTTTGTGTTGAAAAATATGGATATACTTACATATGTGTACTCGTAATAATTATGGAGATGATAGGGTTGTAATGATCCTAAGAGATTATCATGGATATGAAGGTTATAGACATAAGCTATGATTAATTGGTGATTATGGATATGAAGGTTATAGACATAAGCTATGATTAATTGGTGATTATGGATATGAAGGTTATAGACATAAGCTATGATTAATTGGTGATTATGGATATGAAGGTTATAGATATAAGCTATGACAGATTAAATGGTGTAAGCCTTGATTATTGTTAATGATGTTTAGATGATGGGATTATAATAATCCTAAGGGATTATTATGATTATGATGATGAGAGTTGGAAATCTCTCTATTAGTGAATAAGTTATGATTTAAAGGAATTTTGAGTAGTGATGATATTATGATATTATTGAGGAAATAGTTGTTGGATGATTTTGGATTATGGTTAGGCAATGACTTTACCTCTTAGAAATTTATATTGGTGCGGACACGGGGACTAGACGTGCGTCCACCGTAAGTCCAATGGAGCGGACGTGAGATCCAACTATGTGTCGAAAAGAGGCCTAGAGTTGTTGATGTTAGGTTGTTGTTGATGATGAGGGCACGAAATAGATAAAATATGGATTAATAGTGGAGTTCATGAGGTAATTAAGCTTTAATTATAGTGATTAAGGACTGATGATAGTTATTAAGGTTGAATGACTGGATGAATAAATTAAACGGTGAATATGATTTGATAATGAGGGTTAGAGATATGAATATGATGATCTAATGGTGTTGATGATGGTGGAAGTCGTTGAGGACGATAAGGGCAAGAATAACTATCTATTATTAGTTAATGGTGGAAACCATGATTATGGATTACCGATGAGGATTGGATTGTAATAGGGACTGAAATTCATGATAAGGAACAAGGTTAAGGATGTTGATATTAATGGTGCTATGAATCGATTGATTCATAAATGGTTGACTATGGGTTCGTACTATTATAACAATAGTATTGAGAATGGATATATGTAGTGTTAGTAGAATATATAAGTGTATAACTAGGTGGATAGATTTCAAGTATGAGACTTGAATATGAGGTATATCCAAAATGTTTATAAAAACTTACGTTGAAGAACGTATGCTATTTTGGTTGCCAAAACCTTATTTTTGAGGAAAACACCGCTTTTAATGTGTGTGTACCTTACTTGAATGATGAGAAAATGATGTTTGAAAAGCCTACGGGTACTGAAAGTATTTTGAAAATCTCTCATGAGCTAATGAGGTAGACAATTTCAAGTATTGGGCTCGAATAAGAAATACGCCTAAAAGAAATGATTTGAGAAAGAAAAACTGAAGGAAGGATCATGTTTTCAAAACCTTAGTTTCTAAAGTAAGTTGAGGAGGACCTTGATTGACCCACGGGTGGCTTTAAGTGCCATTGCCCAGTGGTCGTTGTGTTATATTGTATGATCATTCATACTGCAGGGCGAAGTCTATTCGTCGTTATGATATATTGTATGATTAGTTCATACTGCAGGGCGAAGTCTATTCGCCGAGTACTGTATAACTCATAGGATGAGGTATTCTTATGGGGGTGTGCACACTTAAAGTATAGTTACTCTAGAAGTCCGGGGAGGTGTCGTTTTAACGGACCTGGCTAGGCCAGCTAGGAATCATTTTAACGAACCTTACGTCCAGGGGATCAGCGTTAGACCGGGTGATGACCACTGACCCCGAGTTCGATGATCCAAGTGGTCAGAGAGGGAGTTATGAGAATGCTCCAAAGGCCTCACGCTTGCTAATATGAAACTAAGGGGGTTTTAAAGATGAGAAAAGGGTTACTCTGTAACAACCCTGAGAAGGAAATGATTTTGTCTCAAGAGACGTGTTTTAAAAACCTTTGTTGAATCTTGGGTGACCATGGATTCTCTTACTTAGCCGTCGTGCTAACTACACTTCAATGTGTTTTTCTTTTAACAGATATTGTCTAGCGTGAGCTCTGAATAGGATGGAAGTTGAGGTTGAGGTCTACTCTATCCTAGAATAGACACCCTGGAAGAATTATTTCCATATGTATTAAGTTGGAATATTGATGTGGTTATTTGATGTTGTATGTTTAGCCTTAGCGTTTGGGTATAGGAGAGATACCTAAGCGTGGCGGTAACACCCAGTTTTCTGCTGGTTAGATGCTTCCGCAATGTATTATTAGGGATTTTGTAATAAATCCTAGATGTGAAAATTGGGGTGTTACACAAAGTTTTGCCCCCTGCCCGATTGGATGGGACGCTAGCTGGTGCCCCTTACTAGGGGTGGCTCTAGTTGGGGAACTGGTGCCAATATCTGGCCTACCAACTGTCAAGCGGGGCACCAATTTGTCCCTCTCCCATTGGTCAGCAGGCCAGCCCTCCGTCGTAGTCCAGCGAACTAGTGTTTCCTAATCGAGCCATGGCGATGTGCTGCTATCTAACCAGAAGTTACAGTTTGATCATTTGGAGGTGCTAAACACTATAATTGGTCGACATGTTGGTCCACCTTCAACCGACTTCCTAGACTACGTGGTAGGTTAACTAGGAATGTGACGGCTAACAAGAGGCACGTGTGTGTAACTGTGATACCCTAGTTTATATATTGGTTTTCTTGGGTTCTCTGGGGAGGCTTAGTCCCTTCAAGACATCATCATCGACATTAAGATTTCTAACTTCTTTTGTTTGTCATTGGTCGTTGGCAAACTTCCAAATAGCTTCTTTGTTAGACCAATTAGGCCTAATTAATTCTTTCATTTATTTAAATCTTATTGTAGCCTAATTGTAATCCCTTATTTATTTATCATTATTTTTTGTTCCTATTTTTTCCATATTAACCCGGTTTTATGGTGATCCTAATCCATTAAAAACTATCATTAGCACGTCATCCGATCATTATGAAAAGTACGCATTCCTAAATCTGCCCCCGACTTCAATTCATTGTCTAGTTTCGGATATATTTTGTCTTTTCTTAACACTTTTCTTTATAATACTCAAGCGTTCAAGAGTGAATCACAATATTCCTTTGTCTCTTTCAATATTATATGTCTTCTTATTCTATTTATCATTAGTTTTCTTAGGTTCCGTTTGGAAATCATGGAAAATGATTACAAGAAAATGACTCATTTTTCATAAAATAATTTAATTTTCCAATGTTTAGCTGAAGGTCATCAAACTATCTTTTTTCTGTTTAGTTGAAAGTTAAGAAATTATATTTTTTTGTATTTGGTTCATTTTCCTAGAAATAAACATATTATTTGTAATAATAATAATAATAATAATAATAATAATAATAGATAAGGTTCAAGTAGGCCCTCAAAGTATATCCAAAACAGTAATTAGACCCTCAATCTATAAGAAGTTGCAATTAAGCCCCTAAGTTGTTAAATTAGTGCAATATACCTATTTTACCCTAAAGTAGTTGAACTACAGTGCTCTACCACAACCAGTCCACTCCGTTCCGCTATGCTTACACCCAGACCGAGGTTTCCATGCATGCTTTCCTCTGCCACCACCACCATCAGTCTCCACTCCTTCGTTTCAGTTCTTTTTCTTCAACTACCTCGCTAGCTCACTCAAACTCTGCAATGAGCTCTTCATCTTTGGTGCTTCCCACAGTTCCGATTCGCAAGCGCAATCCCAACTCTCCTCCCCCTCCCCCTCCCTCTCTAAAACTATATACCTGTGTCTCTGATTTTATATATCAAAAGCATAAATTTTCTCAAGTTTATGGGTAGAAATATAATCCATCCATAAACTTTTCTTGATCATCATACTATCTATCACTGTGTCTTTAATTTCAGTGGGAAGTCTTCAAATGTCGTCAACTTTTGCTTCTTGTCTGCTGTTCTTCATCCTCATTGTCGAAGGTAAAAAGACAAAAACAGAAACATAAATGGATTATTACATTCTGGGACTGGGACATACATGATCATCATTGAAGTACTGATGTCTGATGATATGTTCTTTTTGGGTTACGTAGCTTTCGCAGGTGCTAGAGGAGTGAAATTTATGTTGAACAGATGCGATTACACGGTGTGGCCGAGAGTTCTGACCAATGCCGGCAGAGCCGGATTAGATACCACCAGATTTGAGCTTGCACCGGGGGCGTCGTGGGGATTTCAAGTGACGTCGAGTTGATCCAGCCGGATCTTGGGGAGAACCGACTGTAATTTCGACGCCGACAGTGGACAGGGAAGCTACGCCACCGGCGATTGCCAATCAAGGTGGGGGTGCTTTCCCCGACGCTGCAGGATTTGGACACTGGATCCCAGATTGTCTTGCATGGGAATTGGACCCGAAATAGGGTAAGGTGACATTGGGGAGTCCGACTCTACATTAATATAAGTTGGACTCAAGGAGTCCATTTTACCTTAGGAGTTTTTTTTTTTAGTTAATGGTTTCAATGTTTGATTCCACGTATGGGTTGGACTAAATCACTAAAGTTTAGTATATAATTCAGTATCATGAAAATAATTATTAGGCATGATTAGATATGATTTTGAATATATATATATAATTATTAGACATGATAAATTATTAATTATTGATTAGACATGATTAATTATTAGTTAATAATGATTTTGAATATATTTATAATTATTGGTAGATGACAATAATTTAGTAAGTTAATTAAAAAGATAAAAATTATTAAATAATAATAATGATAAACATAAATTGATGAAAACTTCATCCGGTGTTATTTAAACGGTTAAGTTCACCATACAGATTGTCACGGACGTAATATTTAACCGACCACGGATAAATATTTTCAACATGACAGTTACTAATAACCAACATTTGTATAACATTGTCTGCTACATTGAATAAGATCACATCATCTGTTCGTGCTATTTGAAAATGCGACGTAATTTCTTCCCACTATTCGGTGAACCATACCGTTTGAAAGTTGATTTCAATTTTTCTATGTCCTACTATAATTTTAAGAGGCTCACTGAACACGTCTGCGATACTAAGGAATCGAGATAATCTCGTATGCTACAAATGTGAAAAAAAAATTAGTGAAATAAAGATAATTTTAAAAGAAGTATAAGGTACAATGTATAATGTTACTTACCGCGGATCGTGTAGACAATTTAACATAGAGAGAATGCCATGCATTTATTTGATTAAATGAAAAAGATAGTGGTAGAGCGGACCTTGCGTTGACCCGTATTTGGTCTAGCACAAAATGAAAAATATGAATTAATATTTGTAGTAAAATATATAATTTGTATATGATAATTTATTTCGTGATGATACCGCTCTCACAAAGACGGGAAGTTAAGTATTGGCCCTGACGATTGCGCTCCCTTTTTTTATTGCCGTTGGCGGAGTAAAGAAATGTTTCAAAAGTAAAAAAACCAATATGTCTAAATACAACATCTCCAAGATTTAAACCATGATCTGTCATGAAATCAGGATGAAGAACAGCAGACAAGAAGCAAAAGTTGACGACATTTGAAGACTTCCCACTGAAATTAAAGACACAGTGATAGATAGTATGATGATCAAGAAAAGTTTATGGATGGATTATATTTCTACCCATAAACTTGAGAAAATTTATGCTTTTGATATATAAAATCAGAGACACAGGTATATAGTTTTAGAGAGGGAGGGGGGAGGGGAGGAGAGTTGGGATTGCGCTTGCGAATGGAATCTGGAATCGGAAGCACCAAAGATGAAG
>NC_044916.1:17027987-17037724 GCF_003576645.1 Ipomoea triloba | reverse complement strand
CTTCATCTTTGGTGCTTCCGATTCGCAAGCGCATTCCATCGCAAAATCCCAACTCTCCTCCCCTCCCCCCTCCCTCTCTAAAACTATATACCTGTGTCTCTGATTTTATATATCAAAAGCATAAATTTTCTCAAGTTTATGGGTAGAAATATAATCCATCCATAAACTTTTCTTGATCATCATACTATCTATCACTGTGTCTTTAATTTCAGTGGGAAGTCTTCAAATGTCGTCAACTTTTGCTTCTTGTCTGCTGTTCTTCATCCTCATTGTCGAAGGTAAAAAGACAAAAACAGAAACATAAATGGATTATTACATTCTGGGACTGGGACATACATGATCATCATTGAAGTACTGATGTCTGATGATATGTTCTTTTTGGGTTACGTAGCTTTCGCAGGTGCTAGAGGAGTGAAATTTATGTTGAACAGATGCGATTACACGGTGTGGCCGAGAGTTCTGACCAATGCCGGCAGAGCCGGATTAGATACCACCAGATTTGAGCTTGCACCGGGGGCGTCGTGGGGATTTCAAGTGACGTCGAGTTGATCCAGCCGGATCTTGGGGAGAACCGACTGTAATTTCGACGCCGACAGTGGACAGGGAAGCTACGCCACCGGCGATTGCCAATCAAGGTGGGGGTGCTTTCCCCGACGCTGCAGGATTTGGACACTGGATCCCAGATTGTCTTGCATGGGAATTGGACCCGAAATAGGGTAAGGTGACATTGGGGAGTCCGACTCTACATTAATATAAGTTGGACTCAAGGAGTCCATTTTACCTTAGGAGTTTTTTTTTTTAGTTAATGGTTTCAATGTTTGATTCCACGTATGGGTTGGACTAAATCACTAAAGTTTAGTATATAATTCAGTATCATGAAAATAATTATTAGGCATGATTAGATATGATTTTGAATATATATATATAATTATTAGACATGATAAATTATTAATTATTGATTAGACATGATTAATTATTAGTTAATAATGATTTTGAATATATTTATAATTATTGGTAGATGACAATAATTTAGTAAGTTAATTAAAAAGATAAAAATTATTAAATAATAATAATGATAAACATAAATTGATGAAAACTTCATCCGGTGTTATTTAAACGGTTAAGTTCACCATACAGATTGTCACGGACGTAATATTTAACCGACCACGGATAAATATTTTCAACATGACAGTTACTAATAACCAACATTTGTATAACATTGTCTGCTACATTGAATAAGATCACATCATCTGTTCGTGCTATTTGAAAATGCGACGTAATTTCTTCCCACTATTCGGTGAACCATACCGTTTGAAAGTTGATTTCAATTTTTCTATGTCCTACTATAATTTTAAGAGGCTCACTGAACACGTCTGCGATACTAAGGAATCGAGATAATCTCGTATGCTACAAATGTGAAAAAAAAATTAGTGAAATAAAGATAATTTTAAAAGAAGTATAAGGTACAATGTATAATGTTACTTACCGCGGATCGTGTAGACAATTTAACATAGAGAGAATGCCATGCATTTATTTGATTAAATGAAAAAGATAGTGGTAGAGCGGACCTTGCGTTGACCCGTATTTGGTCTAGCACAAAATGAAAAATATGAATTAATATTTGTAGTAAAATATATAATTTGTATATGATAATTTATTTCGTGATGATACCGCTCTCACAAAGACGGGAAGTTAAGTATTGGCCCTGACGATTGCGCTCCCTTTTTTTATTGCCGTTGGCGGAGTAAAGAAATGTTTCAAAAGTAAAAAAACCAATATGTCTAAATACAACATCTCCAAGATTTAAACCATGATCTGTCATGAAATCAGAAGCTCTGGTAGTGAAGCACATGTTTTCAAGGGATACTTCTATTCCGTATGTGGGGCATGAAGCAAAATCGCGCTTGTTGTTAAATGTTGCATTAAATATCGATGCATGCAATTTGGAATTTTCTACATCGCAATTATAAAAAAGTGTATAAGAAATAATATCCATAAATATTTGATAAAATTAAAGCAATTAATGTAACAAATACACAAATATAATTATCATTGTTATTTGTGATGTAATTGTAATTGAAAACCATCTAATAGTGCATGTAGTAACATCAGGCAAATGTCTTTGGGCACAAGCTTTAAAAGAATAAAAATCATATGAGGATAAATGTAGTTACTGGAGAAAAATAAATGCAAAATGTGAAAAACTATAAGGATAGCTTACGTGATTGGTAATTAATAGCTTGTAAACGAATTAGAATATCTTGAGCATATCGTTCAGCATTCTCGTATTCTTCAAACAACATAGCTTATGGCACTGTTTGTACATAACATTTTCAAATAATTTATCCAAGACGGAGCTGGAGAACATACATATTGATGTTCTATTGTATGCCTTACAGTTGCAAACAATATTTTTCTTCCGACTATGGTTATTGCAAAATAACGGTGTGTTTGATAACTTTGATTATCAAGAATGAAGTCTTTCTTAAAACTTACAAAAATTGCCATTGTGATGTCTAAATATGAAAAACACTTGGTATGAATTTGTTGAAGGTAGAATAGTGCAAATAAATGAAGTTTGCGAATAAATGAAAGATATGAAGGAAATGATGAAGTTCGTAGTTTTTATAGTGAGATTTGGAGTATTTTTACAACAAAAATAACACATGTGGGTCAATCTTTATTTAAGTCCTTCACAAACTTAAATAAAGTCTGACTATCACGGACTTAAATAAAGTCTGACTCTTAGTCAGACTTTATTTAAGTCCGTGAAGGACTTAATTTTTTTTTTTTTTTTTTTTTTTTGTTAGAGGGTAAGATAGACTACATCAGTCCATCTTACTCGACTTTATTTTATTTAAGTCCGTAGTCCGTTTTTTTATTAAAGGGTAAGATGGACTACATCAGTCCATCTTACTCCAGACTTTATTTTATTTAAGTCCAATTCCTAAGTCCGTGTCCGTGATGGACTTAATTTTTTTTTTAAAGTCCGTGTCCGTGAAGGACTCAATTTTATTTTATTTTTTTGTTAGAGGGTAAGATGGACTACATCAGTCCATCTTACTTTGATTAAAAAAAAAATTAAAATATTCAACAAGATGGACTTAATTTTTTATTATTTGTTTTTAAAGAGGGTAAGATGAACTACATCAGTCCATCTTACTCTTTTGATAAAAAAAAATTTAAAAGATTCAACAAGACAAATCCTCGCAAATTAATGATTCAACAAGACAAATCCTCGAAAATTAATAAATATTTTTTCATTGATGATTTAAACGTGGACATTGCATCGAAGAGTGGGTTGATCTACGACAATAAATACATCTTTGATTGGTGTTGCTACTAAAGTCCTTTTCATTGTGAAACCTACGTGTCCTTCGTTGGCCTCGTTGGGATCGTTGCAGAGTTGCGGGTTTTGGTGGAAGGCATTTGACATGTACAACCCACTGATTTTCTTCGTCGACTAGATAGAAATTAGCAGCATAACTGTTCATGTAGTTTTGGATGGAGTACACCTCTGGCACAAACGAGTAATACCCCTTCCTCCGGAAGTTACAAGCTGCAATCACATGGGCACACGGTATGCCATTAACGTTCCACATTCCGCATTGGCACGTACGATCTGTCAGGTTAACTTGGACGTGATTTTGCTGACTTTGGAGCATATATCCAGTATTTAGAGCAACACCGTAGATTCCAATCCTGTCATTGTATCTTTCAACAAATGCATTGGCAGACTCAGCCTCTCGAGCAGACAAATCCTCGCAAATCTTTGTGGTGAAATGCAAGCCTTTTTCCATGCATGACCTCCCCTGAAGTACGCCTATCGACAAACATTATCCGTAACTTGTGGAAAGTCATTCTTGCTATTGCAGTCACCGGTAGCACTCTACAACCCTTAAGAGAGTTATTGAAAGACTCAAAAGAGTTCGTTGTCATTATGGCGTACCGATGGCCATCATCGTGAGATAATGTCCACCTCTCTACGTTGATTCTGGCAAGATAGTTGTATGCTCTCGGCCAATTTTGTTTTATGGTCTGCATGTGTTCAAGGAATTTATGCCGTGCCTTATTACTATTTCTTTTCTTCTTTTTTTTTAGGGTTTAGGGTAAGATGGACTACATTAGTCCATCTTACTCTTCCATCTAGGGTAAGATAAGATAGACTACATCAGTCCATCTTACCCCAGTCATAGTATATATATATTTGTGTATCTTATATACATTCACAGACTACAGACTTATCAATTGCAACAACACGCATTTATCCTTACTCTACATTTACAAAAGCCAATTGTCAAGAAAATGGATTTGTTCACTCGCTACACATATGAGCAAGTTTATAATATAATGAACGGTGATACGATTAAGTACTATGTGCACACACTCCATGATCGGCACTACTGTATGTTTGAAATAAGTAGACAACGATCATATAAAAATTACGTCTTCGACATTGCAAAAATGTGGACAGTTTTGATTAATGTTATTGGTTTTAACATAACATTTCCGTCAAATATCGACACACATGGTGGTGCAGAACAATTCCCCAACGCTTTCCTTCAGGGTTCAATCTTTATCGACTTGAGCTTAATTACCAACCAGTGTACGTCTTCGATTACTTATATGTTTTACATGTTTAAGTATAGTAATTTTTCATAACTAATTTTGTCATGATTTCATAAATTTAGTTTGTTTCGGACCCCATCCGCATTGTCATCCCAGACGATTACTTGGTTTTTGGTGCCCGTTGTTTCAGTTTTGGAGTTGCAATTTCCGAGGTGTATGTACATACACCTCCTGCAACATGTAAACCGACATGCCTATCTATTTCACGAACATGCACATCCATGGGCGTTACGCGTTTATTCGTTGGACGTGTATGTAGGGCTTGAACTTTGGTTGAATTCGCTTGGAATTCAAAAAGATGATCTTATTATTTTTCGACATGTGGGTTGTTTTAATTTTCATGTTTTTGTCATACGGAATAAACATCAACTTGCTCTACCCGAAGTTGATGGCAATGCTTTAAATCGTGAACCAATCGACGATGAGGATGTTATCTTTGTACCGGCCATGTCGAGCATAAATCCTGATGTTGGATTGGCTACATTATCTGGATGTAGGACATTAGTGATTGATTTTGAAGAATTTTGTAACGATCAATCAACTCTTACAAATTTCATTTACTGGACTGATAGTCACGGTGACAGTGTTGGCATCATACATGGCCAATTCACAATCACGTTCACGTGTGCTGGACCAGATAGTATAAATTATGCCGAACAGTATGAGTTTCTCCACCGTATTCTTTGGAACCCGAACAATATTCCTGGGAAGTTGGTATTTTTTAATTGTGAAATTGGAGAGATTCATGTAATAGTGCTCGACAGATGTGGGTTGGAAATAATGGCGAATCATTTGCATGGTTATACTATTACGGACTATGCAAATGTCAAAACTTTTCTGTAATTTCTTATTTTAAGTATGAATTTTTTTTCTTACGTGTTATTTAATTTAAATCATGAATCATTTAATTATTTTTTGTGTATTATGAAAACTACATTTAATGTCTACTGAAATTATTTATTTATTTATTTGACTTATAAGTTTATAATTTTAATTACATTTGACTTATTAAAAAGGGAATTATTACATTTTAATTACATTTGACTAATTTTAATTACATTTGAAAACTACCCTTACTCTAGAGGCATAGCTTACTTTATTGATGAAATCAAATGTATGGATAAGAATATCGACAAAGGAAAAGGTGGACAAATATATCGAGACCAATGCATACTTTTAATAAAAAAATGTTTTCAAAAAAAACTTTTCAAACAAAAAGAAGAAAGAAACCAATACATGCTGATGTTTTCAAAAAAGCAAAAGTTGTCATCCACTTTTTCAAAAAAGCTGATGTATGTTGTCGTATGTATGTACATTTTATAAGCTGGCGTATATATGTATAGTGGCAGTGTGGCATGTGATGTTTTTAACATTTTTTTTTATTAAGGGATTGCATGTGAATGTGTGATGTTTTTACCTTTTTTTATTAAAACATTGGCACTTTTGTCCAACTTACTGAACATCGACAGTCCAATATGGACAATTCCTCGGCAGTCCCAGAAACAGCCCCTTACTCTACAACATAAACACTTTCAACTTTCATTTCAAAACTTAGTCCCACATCCTTAGAAGCAATTTCAACTTTCATTTCAAAACTTTCAACATAAACAATTGTGTGGTCCAACAAAATCTTTCAACTTCAAGAATTCTATGGTCCCAAAATTCTTTTTGTTCGTAGCACGTGTGGGAGACAAGAGTCGATCTTGTACAAGAAGTTGATCCCTATTGTCTCTAGTTCTTCAACATTCACTGCAAGTAGGAAGATATTTTTTTTTGTTACTATTTTTCTCTTATACATTCAATTTTTTTTTTTTTTTGTAATAATGAAGAGAAACGGACTAGAGGAGTCCGATTCTCGTGGTATTTATTTATTTATTCATTTTCATTACCAACTTGTTAATCAATAACTGGACTTGTGCTCCTCTATCATCTCTACAAGCTTTTATAGCACAATGTACAAAAAATTTAACGGAAATAATGGACATAAATGAGGGGTATAACCTTCATTCACATTTAAAATGTCAATTCACCACCCATGTAAGCAAGTAAATTGATATTAGTAATTATTTGAATGACTATAATTTGTACTAATTAATTGTTATTCAGTACAGTCATGGCAGGATACAGGGTGCACCCGGGACCAATCGATCCGAGCATCTTGACATTTCAACCGTCGCACCATAGTAGGGCAATATGGACGGATCCGCACTATGAGGGTAACATGCGGCTGGCTCGCTACGATACCGTGACTAATTGCGAGGCTATTAGCGATCCACGAGTGGCGGAATATCTCCGTACAGCAGGTTTCTACGGAATATCGCAGATGCCATAGATAAAACTAGACCATGCCCTTATTATTGCCCTTATAGCGCGGTGGAGGCCGGAGGTCCACGGCTTTCACATGCCCTTCGGTGAAGTATGAATAACACTTCAAGATATTGAAGTGTTATTCGGGCTCAAGGTCGACGGCCTTCCAGTGACCGGCAATGACTCGAGTACTAACGGTACAATTGCGCAATTATGTGTCGAGTTATTTGGATTTAACTCTTAGGCTGAATTCAGGACAAGTACCCGGATGCAAGGTTCCTCCTTTCCAGAGGCACCTCGGCCAACCGCACACAGCACTGACGAACAAGTGTTGTTGGCAACGGCTCGGTTAATTTTTCAATTAATGAATGGACTTTTATTCCCTGACACATCCGGAAACAAATACAAATTGTATTTGTTAGGTTATCTTAGAGACTTGGCTGTTTGTGGCCAATACAGCTGGGGTTCGGCTGTATTGGCATACTTGTACAGGGCTTTGTGTAGAGCCGCGAGATTCGGAACTACTACTGCTGGCGATTGTTTGCTTCTTGTGCAGATATAGGCATGGGAGAGGCTGCCCATGGTAAGACCACGTAATGTTTTGCCAACTGCATAGTTGGGCGATATGCCTCTTGCATATAGGTAACTATCTTTACTGTGACTACAAAAGTTTATTTTCGGCGTGTATGTTTTTTTTATTGTATTTCCATATAATGTAGGTGGGTGTGTCCAAACTCATGGGTCACAGTACCTAACCACACAGTAAGAGCATACCGCGATCAACTAGATCGCGCTTCGGAAGGNATATTTTAACACCTATTCTTTTTTTTTCTGCAGTTTGTCTTCACTCCCTACGATGACTTTTTGAACCACCTCCCGTTGTACTGCAAGGCCGGGGCCAGTATATGGACAGCTCATGTGTCTCTCATTTTCTACCACGTCATTGAGCACCATTACCTAGAGCGGTTTTGCAGGCAGTTTCGTGCCTTGCAAGATGTACCTCCGCCGGTGCAGTACTCGCAACGATTGCACGACATGCATAGACCAGCGTGGGAAAACAGGCACCGACTGGGCCCTAAAACATGACCAGTATGTAACTAACTGGAACGAGCGTCAGTGGCATCTAGTGGATATGAATTTGACTGCTGGTCCACAGGCCACTGACAACTACCGCGCTTGGTACTACTTGCATGGTCGTCGAGCCATCGGTAACCCCATGCATCAGCACGATGTGGATTATGTACAGTGTGCATCATCACTAAACCAGGCGGTTAGTATTTTACTTTCATATTTTGCATTACAAGAAGATTAGTTTTAGTTTGTGATTGATGATGTTTTTAATTGTTCTCAATACAACTTTGATGTAGATGCATGCTCTTCACCGGATGAACATCCGCGGGACTGCAGCTGTCAACAATCCCGATAAGGACCACGTTGCAGCCTTAATGGAATTGAATGATATCTCGCGGCTGGCATTGATGGGCAGCGACTATGAGTACTTGATGTACATCACGCCTGAAGTTCTACAAAATGCTCCCATGCCGGATGAGCCAATACCCCCTCAACCCAGGAATGCGCGCCGACAAAGGGAACACTTACGCGGTGGTCCACGAAGGGGTGGTCGGGATAGACGCGCAATAAACATTGCGCTGCAAGAGCAAATGGCTCATGCGGCTCAACAACAGCATCAAGCACCGGCAGCCGAAGCGGATGAGGTTGATAATGATGGGGATGATGATGGGGATGACGGTCACAACATTGATGAGCACAGTGCATTAGCTATTGTGGTCGCCCCGCAACGTGCTTATGGCGATGATCCTGGGTTCACCACATTTGAGCATGGCCATAGTAGCGCGACGCATGATTGGGGCGAAGGCAATAGCGGTTATGTTCCGGAAAATACCACGTTCGACCCGCTAATGTCTTCTGGATTTGGCCAGTCCTCATCAACTCCCCACTAGTCTGTGGGGTATGGATTCGCAGCGTATAGCCAATCTTGGCATGACGATTATTACACCCCATTAAGTGCGGTGTATGATCCTACACAGCCCGGGTCGTCATCGCAAGTAGGTCAGGGTCTATTCCATGTTCAAGACCCGAGACCGTACTTCGATTCAAATCCTCTTCAACACCCCATCCACGACTACCTATTTGGATCCTCATCCGTGCAAGGCGGCGTTGAAAGCATACAGTCTCAACGGTCGCAGTCAAATGTTCAAGAAGAGCAACAACTGCAGTAGCCAAGGAGGCCTACAAGACAACGCTGCCCACAGCTTTGTGGAACCGGATCCCGACACCAAAGGTAAAACATTGTATATGAATTGTCTATGCTTTTATATTGTGCAATTAACTAATGCTAATTTTTATTTAGGCACGGATGAAGTCAACAGCCGATGGTGATTGTCTACATTGCTCGACTACATTAGCACTATCACCTCGAATTTATATATGTTTTCTATTATGTACTGTATGATAGTTGCTAACGAATTATTAAATTTGACTACGAGACCACATTCTGGAAGTTCAAATCAAACGTGCAATTGTGTTGTGCTAATTTCTGAATTAATTAATGCGCTTTATTATTAAGTTCTGTATTATTTAATTTGTTTACATAGTTTGTTATTGTTATTGGATCCTGTGAGTTTGGACTTTACAATTCCTATCACACTGCATAGGATTTAGACCACAAGTTAATAACGTTGTCGGATGCACGCACATAATATTGGAAATAGATAAGGTTTTTCGACGTGTACATGAAAACTATTTTTAGAAATGTTAACAACGTGACGCGGTGATTTGCA
>NC_044916.1:17002285-17027803 GCF_003576645.1 Ipomoea triloba | reverse complement strand
AAAAAAAAAAAAAAAAAAAAAAAAAAAAAAAAAAAAAAAAAAAACGGACTCATCATATCTCTTATAATATGTGAACAAGCAAAAAAGGAAAAGTCAAGTTTATCTTTCAAAAAAAATAATAAAAACAAAGCCGTGTTTTTTTTCTTTGGCAACTGAAAAATGGACTCAAGGAGTCCATCTTTCTTTAAAGTAAAGATGGACTCCAGCATGCCACTTTACCTTGTTCAGAATCCAAAAACCATGCAACACTTTTTTGGGATCCAGTGTTAATAATTTGCTCCGTCGAGGTTATGACTCTCAAGGGGGAATGCAATGGCTCCGGCGTAACACCTCCGACGACGCTTGCAGAGTTCACTATCATTCACGATGCTAGGGTAGATCGCCAATTCGTCTGTTTTTGTTTTTTTTTAAATAATTTTTTAATCCATGTGGCTACTTATCTCTAAGGGTGTGCAAACTATAAAAAAAATTCGGTTAACCGACCAAACCAAAAAAGTTCCGTTAATCATAACCAAATCGATTAATTTGGTAACACAAATTTCGGTTCGGTTAACGGTTAAAGGTATAAAAATTTCGATTAATTCGGTTTGGTTATTTCATTAATTTTTATTAAAGAAAATGTACCAGCAGGAGGTAGATAGGAGGCAACTTGTGAGGATTAGGAGTATAGGCCGCCATAATAATACATACAAATAAAAGTATCCCTCCAGCTGGATGCTGGTGCAATATACGATCAAAGTTGCTATGACAGATTAATTATTGTACTGAACTCTAGTGGTCCTCACATACTGAACACAACATAATCACCCTACACTGCCCTGGGTTAAGTTGTTTATATTTTTAGATGTAGAAACAAGCTGACAACATAAATTAGCAACAGTAAAAATAATTTTTCATGTTATGGTAGTTTTCCCGGCCCTTTATTTTCTTCCAATAACAACTCCATAAAGCCTTGAAGCATGCCACTGCTTATTACAGATAGAGAAAATTCCCAAATAACACTAGCTACTTAAAACAAAGGAAATGCCAATTCAGAGCTTGAAATGCAACAAGGCTGAAGTTCCATCAAGACCCTTTGCATGAAAATATGCTACATACTCCTTAACTGTGGTTTCCCTATACTTGGGTGGATTCTCATCCGACAATAGTTCCTTAATTGGTCCATAAAGCCGTGGCAATGGCAACAAGAATGTGCTAAAGAAACATGCCACTGATATCCTCGGACCACAGTGGTTAGCCAGCACTCTGTGTTCTGAGCTCTTGAACCTATCATTCGTCACAAGCTGCTTCCAGTAAAGAAATAATACAGTAAATTGTTTTTTCAAAAATGGGTCAAACAAGTTCAAAATGTCAGCTTTAGCACAAATTTAAATAAACAAGTCAAGTTCTGAGTGATAATTTATTAAAGAGCAAATTTCCATTTTGGTCCACTGACTACAGGAGTCCTGTTAATTGCAATCCACCACTTTCAAAATTGTTAATTTTATACCTTGACTATTCAATTTTTATCAATTTTAGTCACTTTGGCCAAATTGGAGGCTAAATTTCACTGGAAAAACTTGATACTCCAATAAATACTCTTAACAACAAAACAATGCCAGCGTGTTTTTAAGAGTATTTATTTAAACATTAAGTTTTTCCGGCGAAATTTGGCCGCCAATTTGGTCGAAGTGATCAAAATTAATAAAAATTGAATAGTCAAGGTATATAATTAACAGTTTTAAAAGTTGTGGATTGCAATTAACAAAACCCCTATAGTCAGTGGACCAAAATGACAATTTGCTCGTTATTAAATGAGATGAAAGCTAAGGTAAGGCTTGCCTGGAGAAGATCTCCAATGTTGACAACTATAGCTCCTGGGGAAGGGGGGACATCAATCCACTGGTTCTGGTGAAGAACTTGAAGCCCACCTGTACGATCTTGAAGCAAAATTGTGAGAAAATCGTTGTTTGCATGCTTGGTGGTGCCAAAAGTCAGGTCTGGTTTTGGACAGGGTGGGTAATAATGCCCCAAAAGAGCTAGCCCCTTGTTGCACTCAATGTCTTTGAGATAGTTTGGATGGAGGCCTAAAGCCTCTGATAATAGTTCAAAACAAACACCCCCTAGCTTCTCCACTTCTTTTGAGTATTTGATAAGAATATCACTGCATCAATGGTTAATTAATCAAATTACACCTGAGGATCAATTTTGAAGTTCAATGGCATATGCTTAAAAGAAAACTATTCTGCATAAAAGACCAGGCTAAAAAGAGAAACAAAATCTATATAGCATGGTTGAAAAAATCGCTAGGCGCTCAGGGAGCGCCTAGCGCCTAGGACGCCTAGCCGAGGATTAATAGGCGCCTAGGAGTTCGTGTATTTTTTTATTTTATTATTTATTTTTTAAAAATTTGTCTAAGTATTTTTAATTTTTTAAAGACTAATAATTATAAATTATATAATACTTTAATACTTAATACTAAAATATTAAATATTAACCTAAAAAATTGCTAAAGTTTGTACAATTTAGGATTATTTCGCTCAAAATGATATTGTTTTGAGTGAAATAACTCATTAAAAAAAAAAAAAGAACAATAGTTAATGGACCGACTAGAAGGCCTAGTCGGTCTAGTCTACGCCTAGGCGGTGCTTTTGCTGTCTAGGCGGGGCTTAGGCGGCCTAGGCGGTCGCCTAGCCTGCCAGCCGCCTAAACCACCATTTAATGTGATACGCGAAGCAGTCGACCAGCGCCTAGCGCCTAGGCGGGGATTAATAGGCGCCTAGGCCGGATTTTTGCAACAATGCTATATAGAATAGAAAACACAAAGAAACCTGCAAATAGGAGGAAGTTGTTGAGGGTGAGGGGGATTAGGAGCCATGTTGCAGTGCACAGTATCCCTCCAATTAGCAGCTGGTGCAGTGTACAGATCAAAGTTGCAGTTGTACACTACCCTCCTCGATCGATCTCGTGTATACCATTCCTTCTTCACCTCTGTATCTTGCTCATGGAATCCTCGTACCCCGCTCATGATTTCCTCCAAAACATTACCTGGGATCCCATGATTCACCACCTGGAAGAATCCCCATGTTGCAGATGCTTCTCCAACTGCCTCAACAACCTGTCTGCGCTTCATCTCATTCCCATGAATGCCTTGAAGGTCTATGATTGGGATTTTGTGTTTGTTGGCAGTGGAAACTGATGAGTAGTTTTGGGTTGTTTTTGGATGAATGAATATTCGTGGGACTTTGGTTATGCCTGCATCCACAAGACCCTTAACACCAGCTTTGGTCTCATCCAAGGCTTTCAACTCACTTTGCCTATCATATGTCTCTCCATTCTCATGGTGAAATTGGTTCAAGTTTGTTGCTTCCATTTTAACACTATTTTAGATGTAGCCTTAGCTTGCTCACAACCTCAAACATATATACTGAGGAACTTTCTACTGACTTTTTAAAAATGGGGAAAACGTGCTGGGAGGTTTTTGCTTTCTAGTAGGGTAAACTTGTGGAAAATGGACCGTAAGCTCAATTTG
The DNA here is from genome assembly GCF_003576645.1 of Ipomoea triloba. Lineage (NCBI taxonomy): Eukaryota > Viridiplantae > Streptophyta > Magnoliopsida > Solanales > Convolvulaceae > Ipomoea > Ipomoea triloba. Next base: position 17,024,292 of record NC_044916.1, on the reverse strand, counting down.
GTAGGGTATAAGAAATTCTTGAAAATTAAATAGATAAATATAAATTAAAGTAAATAAATTGTTAATATTTTATATCTTAAGACTTTTTTTTAATCTCCATCTAGTATTCTTTGTGAAACTGTCTGGCGGATTCTTATTCTTGGAACATATCAGTCAATATGCAAATGTACTACTTATATCTTAATGATTAATTAATTCTTGGAACATATCAGTCAATATGCAATTGTAATACTTATACCTTAATGGTTAATTAATTCAAATCCTGGAATAATTTTTTCCATGAATATTTTTTAAAGAAAATGTACCAGACTACCATCAGAATGCAGATAGGAGGCAACTTGTGAGGATTAGAAGAATTGGCCGCCATAATACATACAAATAAAAGTATCCCTCCAGCTGGCTGCTGGTTCAATATAATATACAGATCAAAGTTGCTATGACAGAATAATTATTGTACTGAACTTAGTGAACTCTAGTCCTCATCCTGCCCTACACTGTCCTGTTAAGTTGTTCATATTCTTAGAAGTAGAAATAAACTAACAACATAAATTACCAACAGTAAAAATCATTTTTCATGTTATGGTAGTTTTCCCTTTATTTTCTTCCAATAACAACTCCATAAAGCTTAGAAGCATGCCACTGCTTATTACAGAAAATTCCCAAATAACACTAGCTACTTAAAACAAAGAAAAATGCCAATTCAGAGCCTGAAATGCAACAAGGCAGAAGTACCATCAAGGCCCTTTGCTTGAAAATGTGCTACATACTCCTTAACTGTGGTTTCCCTATACTTGGATGGATTTTCCTCTGACAATAATTCCTTTATTGGTCCATAAACCCGCGAAAATGGTAACAGGAACGTACTAAAGAAACATGCCACTGATATCCTCGGACCACATCGGTTAGCCAGCACCCTGTGCTCCGAGCTCTTGAACCTATCATTCGTCACAAGCTGCTCCAAGAAAACAAAAAAATACAGTAATTTGTTTTTCCAAGAATGAGTCAAACAAGTTTAAAAAGTACAAATTGCAATTCTCAGTGCTAATTTATGAAATGAGATGAAGGGTAAGGCTTGCCTGGAGAAGATCTCCAAGGTTGACAACTAGAGCTCCTGGGGAAGGGGGAACATCAACCCACTGGTTCTGGTGGAGAACTTGAAGGCCACCTGTATGATCTTGAAGCAAAATTGTGAGAAAATCATTATCAGCATGCTTGGTGGTGCCAAAAGTCAGGTCTGGTTCTGGACAGGCTGGGTAGTAATGCCCCAAAAGAGCTAGCCCCTTGTTGCACTCAATGTCTTTGAGATAGTTTGGGTGAAGGCCTAAAGCCTCTGATAATAATTCAAGCAAAACAGCCCCTAGTTTCTCCATTTCTTTTGAGTATTTGATAAGAATATCACTGCATCAAACATTCCAGTTAGAGGGTAATTGGTTTATAAAAAATCAAGAGAGCTAATTGTGAGCATAAATATAATATAAACATAAATGTGTAGTCCAACTAGCAGCTTAGGCTTTTAGTTGAAATGGAGCACATGCTTTAATTCTAATAACTAGAGAAATAACTAGAGAAACAGATCAATCTGTTGGGACTGTAGCTTGGAGGGCTTGGAGGGTCGAGTTCAACATCCTGCCATCGAACTATAGAGCTGTCACCAATTACTATGGAGGGTGACATGGTTAAATAGTTAATGTCTACTTACTTATCACCAATTGATTTTAACAGCGAGATAACCAAAGAACTGCATAGTTAAGCATGTTTGACTTAGAGGATGGATGGGTAACTTATTGAAAAGTAAACATAGGGTAACACAATCCATGTTAATTAATACTATACCTGCAAACAGAAGGCAGTTCTTGAGGGTGAGGGGGGTTAGGAGCCATGACACAGAGGAAAGTGTCCCTCCAATTAGCTGCTGGTGCAGTATACAGATCAAAGTTGCAGTTGTACACTACCCTCCTTGATCGATCTCGTGTATACCATTCCTTCTTCACCTCTGTATCTTGCTCATGGAATCCTCGTGCCCCTCTCATGATTTCCTCCAAAACATCACCTGGGATCCCATGATTCACCACTTGGAAGAAACCCCATGTCTCAGATGCTTCTCCCACTGCCCCAACTACCTCTCTGCGCTTCGTCTCATTCCCATGAATGCCTTGGAGGTCTATGATTGGGATGTTGGCAGTGGAAATAATATTGGATGAGTTTAGGGTTTTTTTTGGGTTAATGAATATTCTTGGGACTTTGGATATGCCTGCATCAACAAGACCTTTAACACCAGCTTTGGTCTCGTCAAAGGCTTTCACCTCACTTTCCCTGTCATATGTCTCTCCATTTTCATGCTTCAAATTTGTTGATTCCATTTTAACACTCAAAGAGATGATGCAGTCTGCCCTTTCTCTCACACATGAGGAGGGACTTTCACAATAGTATACTCTTGAGAAATGAAAATCTGACAGTGAAATTTTGTTTGCTTGCTATTTTTTTAAAAATAAATTATCCAGTGCTCTTATTTTTATATCTGCCGTCTGGATTTCATATATTCATTCTTTAATTTTCTATATCTGCTCTTACTAGACAATGCCACTTTTTCTCAACAGATCGGCTCATGTCTCTGGTCTCTGGAATCTGCTCTTGTTTTTATTTACTCCGTATTTCTTAAGGGGAAAATAGTGAAATAGGACGTTAAACTTTAAAATAATTATTTTTCTGAATTTTAAGATGTTGAAATTAAACATATTTACTCCTTAATTTCTTCAAATGAGTTGATAACTTGTTAAATTGATACAATTAGATTCATTAGTAGATAAACTTTAATTGGGTCATTAAACTAAAAAAAATGTAGTTACGTACCTCAACAATCTAAAATTATCTAATTAAACCGAAATTGATATGCTTGGCAAGTTTGATGTAATAAATACGTGTACTGTATTCAGTTATGAATGTGTAATCTCGGGTAGCTGAGCGCGAGGTCAGACATTCCAGAGTTTAAGTAATAGTTATAGAATTTTTCAAAATCCCCACTACAAACACTTAGTGTGCCTTATATTGGAAACTAGAGGGAACGCATACCGAGCACTCAGCATGTCGGCCACGTGTCCTTCATGTACCGGTCAAGGCGCCGGCAACTCCGATCAATCCCACGTGTTTCAAGGATCCTGCCAGTCTGCACAAGCTTGATGTGATGACTATACAATGAGTACGGGTCATGCGTCTCTTTGGTAATTGAGCTCCATGTTCAGATGAGTTCTTCCCGATAACTTGAGATCGAAAAGACTATTCTGAATAGAAAACATATTACACTAAACTAGGAACCTTCTTTCCCGACCACGATCTGCTCAGGAAAAACCATAAAGTTGGTTGCTTCTGCTCGAAAAATGAACACAATAACCTCTCGCTTCATTACTAAGTATATAATTAAATACTCGAGTAGGGTATAATCCGAATTCCCAATCAAGGTCATTGCTGACATTTTGGTTAAATTTTTTTAAAATATATTTTTAAATATTTAAAATAATTTTAATTAAAATTAAAAATTTATATTAAAAATATAAACCAACCCATCCCCGCCTTCGTCTCCGACATGGAGGCAAATTTTTTAATATTTATAATTTTAATTTTTATATTTAAATTTTAAAAATATTTTAATTAAAAAATTTGTAGCGTGATAAATTAACCACCACTTTAACAACCAGTCAAACACGTAAATTCTGATTTAATCGCATAATTTTAGTTTGTTCAATAACCCAATTAGAGGTGTCAAAGTGGGCCAAACCCCGCAGGCTAGCTCACACCCGCCTCGCGATGACCAGTTATGATCATAAAAGATCTAGCCCGCAAAAATACAGGCCTAACAGGCTTAGCCCGCGAAAGGGTCGCGAGCCAACCTACAGGCCAGGACTTGTTTATTTTTAAAAGAAATCTCCAATATGCTCTTTACTGTGTTTGCAAGCATGTATATATGATTATATGTAAGGTGTATATAATATGTGCAGTATTTGTTTGTGATGGGGTTATTGGAGTTAGGCACAACTTTATTTAATTTTTGGTTGGGGCCAAGCCCAAAGAAGGAGGGGGACATGATAGGCCTAGAGGAAGAGGAGTGCAAGCTAGGAGGCCTAGAGGCGAGGTGCCCAGGCGGGCCAGCTCCACCCCCGGTGCGCCGCTGGTGTGGCCAATCGCCTTAGGTGGCGGCTGGTCGTGCTGCCACCCAGGGCGCTAGCCACCACCATCGCGTCATGGGGGTGTCGGTGTGCGCGGTCGCCGCCTAGGGCCAAAACACCCCAAGCAAGCCAGCGGCACCCCACGGTGCCCCCGACGGCTAGTCGCACCACCACCCAGGGTGACTGGTATGTGTAGGCGCGGCAAGGCGCACGCTGCACCCCTCGAATACGGCCGCCTATCGCTTCGCCGTGTTCTTCGCAGGATTGGCAGAAAGTCCTAGGTATGTGGCGCTTGGTGGGTGGATGGGAAGTTGAGACAGTTGCACGACAAGACAACGCGGGACGTATGTTTGGTCGGGGTTGACACTTTTTGGATGCCGTAGCGTGGAGGGTGCAGGAGGTTCCCCTAACAATATATAAGGGTAGGGGAGGGGAGGGGGGTCCTCAAATCATGATCTACCTGCTAGTTTAGTGGTCTAGATCTTCTTCTCCCTGTTGGTGTGCCTGGCTTCAAGTCCTAGTGATAATGTAGTTGAGTTGTTTTATTATATTTTATATTTATTCATTAGTCTTTCAATGATTTACTTATTTATTATTTTGGACCTCCAATTTTTGGGTTGGTACCTCGGACTTGTATACATTTATTTGCCTAATTCCCTAATAATAAAGGTTATTATTCTCCCATCTTGTTTGATATTATTACACCCAGTTCTGGTGATAATGTAGTTGAGTTGTTTTATTATATTTATTCATTAGTCTTTCAATTATTTACTTATTTATTATTTTGGACCTCCAATTTTTGGGTTGGTACCTCGGGCTTGTATACATTTATTTGGCCTAATTCCCTAATAATAAAGGTTATTATTCTCCCATCTTGTTTGATATTATTACACCCAGTTTATGGTGGATTCGGTCCCGATAAAACCATCAATTTGTTTTGCATGTGTTGTACTGTTGTGTGTGTGTGTGTGTGTGTGTGTGTGTGTGTGTGTGTGTATATATATATATATATATATATATATATATATATATATATATGTAAGATCAAGAAATACTGTTTAATCATACAGAATGAATCTACGAGAAACACTTAACCTCGTAATAGCGGAAGCATAGATCGTTGATCTCCAGCCATAGTTGATGCCTTGTTGTGTTGCATGATGCCTTGTTGTGTTGCATGTGTTAGTCGTTTTGTCTCACACTTGACTCAGAACCCTAGATGGTGTCCTGGTATTTTCTGAGCAGTGTGAGTACCATGTCTGTAGGTGTCTATATGATTGTCTGTCCTGCATCCCATCAATGCAAGCTTATATTGGCATATGGTGGATTGGACTAAACCTAGATGTCCAATCCAACCTATAGCTTAATGGGCCTAGTCCACTTGCACCACATTATTAAGGCCCACAATATATATAATATATTGTATTGGGAAAAGTCTTACAGTCTCCCACTTGGTGCAAGTACTAGCACAACTCTCATCAAAGAACAAAACACATGAATCATAGCGATATGTTCTCTACTCGACAGAGTAATATCTTCTATGCATCACATGCATTTTTATTCCCCAACTTAAGTCCTTTATGAACAAACCCAACGTTTATTCTTGATACCTTAAGGGATGTTTCTCAAAATAAAATATATATGCGCAACTTAAAAAGAGAAAACCATCCAAATTGTACAAGAGAGTACACTTCATGATCTCTAAGATCTTTAATGTTAACTATGTCTTAAGTAGAGATCTATTAATGTTAGCATAACGCTAACTATGTTCCATGACTAGTTTTATAACTAAACTTACGCACTACCTCTAACGGCCAAGAGCTTGGAGTTGACACGTCTGTCACTCCCACTCATCAAAATAGCCAAAAGATAGTTTAGTCATAGAAGCATTCCAACAACTTAGACAATAAACTAAAATTCTAAGTCCATATACTTGGAATTTAAATATACACCATAATTTCCCAAATAACTTCAAGGTCCACTTTATAATGAACTGAATGTTATGAGTCTTATTTTCTTGCAAAATTGTCTTGAGCCTTGTAAATCAGAATGACCCAAGATTAATTTTGAAGAAACTAAAGACTCTATTAAATGCTAAAGAATTTATTTAAATAACAGCGTATCACAAGTTAAATGTTTTGTTCTAATAAACTCCTTAATATTATTACAACATTTTCATAAATATGTTGCACAATTAAATGTTCAATAATTTGAACTTATGAATTTATATGAACAAATACAATATTGATACTTGTAGAATCTTTAGTGGAGCATCTTAATGATCTTTTTGTAAATGATCACTCCCACTGATTAAAATATTCTTTAGCAGAATTAATGATATACGTACTCACAATTGATTTGACCAACTAAATAATGAAGATATATAATTCCCCATCATTAGTTGGGCATACTAAATAATCAATATTTGGTTCCAATCCAACTAAATAATGAAGATATAATTCCCCACCATTAGTTGGATATACTAAAATACACTTTTCAAAACCAAGCTGGAATTTGGCTCGAAGAGGTACATTTTAATTCTTGAAAAACCAAAAGAGGTATATCAAATATATCACGTAACTTACTACAGTTAGTCCAAATAACCGAGCAAGATTTGCGAAATAATTAATAAAAGTGGTTAAATTTTGAGAGGTAACTAAATACATGTTTTGCCAATGCAAACCATGAAAACTTAGAAGTATAATTTAACTAAATTTATAAATTCTAAGAAATTGTGATAAAATTATTATCTAATGGGTGATGGATTTATTGACATAAAACTTGCCTGTGGGCTAAAGTTTTAATTCTATTAAATCCAATTAAAACCCTTATGATAAAATTTCATCTCAATTATTAAATAGACAGAAGAATCTAGAGACATAAAACTTGCCTGTGGGCTAAAGTTTTACTCAATTAGATCCAACTGAAATTTTATGATGAAACAATTATCAAATGAGTTGAAGAATCAAGTGATATAAGACTTGCCTGTAGGCTAAAGTTTTAATCAACGAGATTCATTACAACTATTATGATAAAACTTAAGAAATCATGTTCCTTTTCTTAATCCCTGTGGGTAAATTAAGAAATATGATCTATAGTTTGCATCATAAAATTAAACTTTATGATAGAGATAGAAATTATTTACAAATAACCATAAAATAAATAAATTTATTTATTTCTATCATTACTGATAAAACTACTAAACTACTTTCCGATACATAATTGCCTGTGGGCTAAATTATGACCATAGTCTAGTATTTAATCCTAATTAATCATACAAATATAATGAAATTGCCTATGGGCTAAATTCCATCATATTAAATACAATTAATCACAAATGATTTGTCTAAAACTTTATTATGTGATCAAGATAAACTGCTCAATATATAATTTTAACTAATTGAAGATGCTGTGGCTACTCCCCAACCAAATTAAAATTATAAGATCACTAGACAATTATCAATTCATTGCCTTAACCTTTATGTGATTCAAACTTAAGAGAAATCAGTAAATTAAAGATGCTATGGTTATTCTTTAATGAATAGAAATAAAATCACATTGACAAGGAATAATTTAAAAAATATATTTTAACAAACAGATTATACCAGATTGTGATGGGAAAAACCAAATATATGATATTTAAGGGGACTAGTGGCACAAGATATTCTTAAGTCATGACCATAAAACTAGTATGCCTCCTCAATTCATATGTACGTAATGTATAACTGTTTGGGGGTATAAATCTAAAAAAAAATTGTAGGGTATACACAAAAATTGCATGACTCACCTATGATTAAAGCTTAAATGGGTGAACTAAATCAATGGACCAAATGCGCTTAAATTCAGGCACTACCATAACTAAAGTTTATGCATAAGTCCAACTTAATTAGGAACCAATATAATTTCATCCTAAATTTATGCATTGCTAAAGGCATAATAAAAAAAATATTTTGCATAACAAAATATTATGCGTTGGACAAATTAATATGCATAAAATTAGGCATTTAACTCATATATTCTAAACAAATCGCATAACTTAAGGCAATTTTTAATATGAGCTTTCAAAGCATAAACTTAATATTCAAACTCTAATGAGTCCAAACCAAAGAGACCCAAATTTTTGAATAGTAAAGTAATAAATATATACTTTGAAATTTCAAACTTTAAACCCATTAAAATGTTTTAATACATAAAGATCAAATTTATGAGAAATAGACCGAATTTACAAATTCCAACAATATCTAACCAAAAGTATATATTGTCGTTTGTAAACTAATATCTCACAAACCAAAATTGCATAATTAAACTTAATATTATGCACTTAATGTGATCAAATGTATAAAACTAACTTAAAAGTATGAACCAACTAGAAAGTATGAATTTTACACTAAATATTCTTTATTCATACTTAATCAATTATGGGCCTAACATACTAAAATCATAATTCAAAGAACTTAAAGAATTATGGAATTAGTGGCAATAGCCAGTTGCCTTAGCAAATATGTTTTTACAAAATTACTAAATTGATTCTTCATAACCCAATTAATAATATTATTATTATTAATGGCAAATTGCAAATAATCCAAAAAGCAATAGCCATTATAATATTATCACATTAAATAGGAGACTAAATATGGAAAAACAATAGTTAAAACCACTAACTGTAGAAACATTCTCGGATATAATTTTGAAACTTAATAAAATTTAAAGTCCGAAAAATGCCAAGAACATAATAATGACCAAAATATTGTCTTGACTGGAACATTGTCACATAAAATTAATTGGAAACATTTCAGGATTTATAACTGAATACCATATTAACATGAATGATTTCATTAAGTAAAATATTTGATGGTAATAATCAACATTATAACCACCATTAATATTTAACAATGACAACCAAATTATGGTAAGACACCTTCTTAATGTTTCAATGTTTGTAAAAATACCATATGTGACTAGTCCAAATTAGCGGTTAACTTAAGGCTTGGTGAGGATTTTTTTTAAGACACATAATAGAGAGAGAGGGTAACTAAAGTACATAATATTACCAAAACTGAATGGTGGAAACGGAATAGGTACGGTTTGGGTAAGGTTTATCCACCCTTAATGACAAAACTACCAACCTATATGCCGATGCATAATCCCATTGGGCAAATTATGATCATAGTTTAGTATTTTATCCTAATTAACCCTTTAAATATAACAAAAATTGCCCTTTGGGCTAAATTTCGTCATATAACGCAGAGTTAACTACAAGGTTTCTTGCCTAAACTTTGTGTGATTAATCCTTAATATGTAATTTTAGTAAATTAAAGATATTGTAGCTACTCTTTAATTGACCAAAACTATACATAATCACAATGGCAAGGGTATTTAAAGCCTAACAAACCAATTAAACCAAATCATGGCAGACAATCCTTAGGTATACTCCCAGGAAAGTTGGTAGGTGCTAAGGCTCCTTTAAAAACGAACTCCTTAGACAGAGTAGCGTCGCAAGGGGACTAGTAGCAATATGGCTGAAGGCACTATGGCAGTTTCAGCCAGCAAGGCGTTTTAAGCCAGGGCCATAGAACTAGTATTCCTCCCCAAGAAACTTCCCTAATTCATTCATTCTCATGTTTGAAGTAAGATCGTTTGAGAGAGCTATAAGATTGTGAGTTCACCTATGGATAAGGCTTTTAATAGGGTGAACTATCTTTGGTTCTTTAATGTCCCCTTAAATAGACACAACTGAAGAGTAATAATATGCTTAATCTATCCTAGGCACTAAATTCACCTAAAAGGCACTAAAACATGCACAATAAGCAATTAATTCAGTCTTAAAAGGCTCTAAATTCAATCTTAATGAACATGTTTTTCTAAAGGCATAATTATAACAATCAAATAATATAATTAGTGCAATAAATATATATATATATATATATATATATAGCATGCTCAGATTATGCATATTACGAACTCAAACTCCACAATTAAATATTTAAACTGTAACACTGAATACAATTTAAACCGAATATTGAATATTAAAATTAAAATTCATCAAACAAATTAAAACTTAATAATTTGTTCAAAAAATGAATAATAATTTTAATTATGAATTTAATGCCAAAATGAAGGAAAAATTAAAGGGCATTAATATTTCAAAACAAGCCATTACCATACATTTACTACATGCCATAAATAATATACAAATTAATTAAGGTAATATTAATATGGCAATACTAAACCAAATAATTACCACTTACTAGAATTAATATGTATAATATTACTATATATTTACCATTTGCCAATAATATAAAATATTAAATTAGGTAATATAAATATGATAATAATAAACCTAATATAATTACCATTTACGAAAAATAATTTATAATATTAATTAAGATAATATGGTAATATTAAAACCTAATATAATTACCTTACCAAAATTAATATATAATAATTAGTTAATAAGGCAAACAAATATTTGGTAAATTGTATATTGGTAAGGAATGTACCAGTCATCCACGCCATCTTCTTCCATAATACGGATCGGAGTAATTAACATAGATATATAGGATTTACAACATCCACGCCACATACACCGCTTGATCAGATCATCATCATCATCGGCTGCAACGTTATATTGCCACATGAAGGAGGGAGACAGTAGCGATGAGCCAGGGACCCAGCCCGCCTCCGCCGTATCTCCTCTGCGCGATGCCAACAACCCCCCGCCATGGCGCTGTCCTCCCAACGGCGGAGCTCGTCGTCAAACTGAAGCGGCGCCGCCTGAATGAGGAGAGGGAGAAGTCATGGTTCGCTGGAAGTCTGTGCCCGACTTCGCCCTCCTCGTTGCGACACACCAGGTTCGCCGCCGGCATCATGTAGGCCTGAAGCTCGCTGCCGTTCTCCATGGTAGCCGGGGATCCAAAACCAGCAGCGTCGGAAGGAGGAGAATGGCAGCGACATCGCCAGAGAGTCCAGCAGTCCTCGAACGCCGCCGTCGTCATTCTCAAATGGAGACGGTAACCTCGCAGTAAACCGGCGAACTCGGTGAAAAACGACGGAAAAAAAAAATTATCAGAAACTAATTTTTTATTTTTTTTTAAATACAAATTCATCTCTTAATGCCAAAAAAAATTTCAGCAATCCAAATATTAGAATAATGCTTAATGCTAAAAAATAATAATAATAATAATTTTTAGCCGTCCAAAAAACATATACAAAAAACTTAATTTTGTGTTTAAGCAAACAATCAACCAGGCAGAGATTGATAAAGGCTCTTGATACCAAATGTAAGATCAAGAAATACTGTTTAATCTAAGTGATAAAAGAAAGAAGATGGGTTCTTCTTTCTTTTTTGATTACCTTCCTCGCGTATGTATAAGACCGAATCCATTCGATTTCTAAAAAGGATTACTAATCCTGAACTTTTCGAGGAATCCTTCATCAGTGGTTGTGAATGACTGATTTTTTCAATCTTTTCGACCTTGGTTCCGTAGGAGCAAGTCAGAAAGATTGAGAAATAGAACCATCTGATTTCATTCGTTCTCAATAGCCACGAGATGATCATCTTAGGGTGATCCTTTTGTCGACGGATGCTCTTCTACGAGAAACACTTAACCTCGTAATAGCGGAAGCATAGATCGTTGATCTCCAGCCATAGTTGATGCCTTATTGTGTTGCCTGATGCCTTGTTGTGTTGCCTGTGTTAGTCGTTTTGTCTCACACTTGACTCAGAACCCTAGATGGTGTCCTGGTATTTTCTTAGCAGTGTGAGTACCATGTCTGTAGGTGTCTATATGATTGTCTGTCCTGCATCCCATCAATGCAGACTTATATAGGCATATGGTGGATTGGACTAAACCTAGATGTCCAATCCAACTTATAGCTTAATGGGTCTAGTCCACTTGCACCACATTATTAAGACCCACAATATATATAATATATTGTATTGGGAAAAGTCTTACAATATATATATATACATATATATATATACATATATACATATATATATATACATATATATATACATATATATATATATATATATATATATATATATATATATATATATATATATGACATACATATGTATGTATATATGTATGTATGTCAGTATTAGGGATGACAATTTCAATCCACCATGCGGATACCACCAGGATCCACATCGCATGAGTGATAGTGGGTACAATGGTGGGTTGGAGGTGGGTCTTAAAAAATTAATTCGATGGTGGGTCGAGTTGGATTTGGATTCTATGTACAAAAACCGTTTAGAACTCGTAATGAGTCGGGTGGTGGGTATCCGTAGTGGGTACCTACACCTGCACCCGGTGAGAGAGGGTGGTTTTGAAAAAGCCCACCCAATACGGATAGGGATGGAGGTGGGTGGAGAAAATATAAGGTGAGTCGGGTGATGGATGCAGCACTCCCGAACCCACCCCCAACCAATTGTCATCTCTAGATAGTATGGTGTTTTTTTTTTTCTTTTTTTCTATAAAAAAGTTCTCAGGTGGGTTAGGGTCACTTGAACTCTAGCCAGTGGGCCTCATGGCCGACCCGTAAAAGCCCGCTAAACATTAGGCCCGCGGTGGAGAGGGTCGACCAGCATTATTACAATCGTTATATCGTGGACCACGCAATGTGCACTCTGGTCCAAAACGACGTTGTTTCGATGTTAGTGGACGCGGACGCGAATGATTCCAGGGAATTCATTATCTATAATACACAAAATTATTATCTAAAATACACAGAACGTTTGCCTAGAATACACAGAATGTTTGCCCAGAATACACAGAATATTAACACAAAATACACAGAACTCATCCTCCTAACATTCGAATGCACAAACACATCATAACCTGTGTTAATAACATGAATACACAGAATATTGACACAAAATACACAGAACTCATCCTCCTAACATTCGAATGTACAAACACATCATAACCTGTGTTAATAACATGAATACACAGAATATTGACACAAAATACACAGAACTCATCCTCCTAACATTCGAATGTACAAACACATCATAACCTGTGTTAATAACATGAATACACAGAATATTGACACAAAATACACAGAACTCATCCTCCTAACATTCGAATGTACAAACACATCATAACCTGTGTTAATAACATGAATACACAGAATATTGACACAAAATACACAGAACTCATCCTCCTAACATTCGAATGTACAAACACATCATAACCTGTGTTAATAACATGAATACACAGAATATTGACACAAAATACACAGAACTCATCCTCCTAACATTCGAATGCACAAACACATCATAACCTGTGTTAATAACATGAATACACAGAATATTGACACAAAATACACAGAACTCATTCTCCTAAACATTTGAATGCACAAACACATCACAACAGTGTTACTAACATGAATACACAGAACGGCTGCCTAGAATACACAGAATGATTGCCTGGAATACACATAACGATTACCTAGAATACACAGAATATTAACATAAATACACAGACCGGCCAAAACGGGAAACGTGATTTTTAAAAAAAGGAAAGGTTAATTTACAATGCTCAAAACGACATCGTTTACGTACGTGGTACATATTGTTATATGCACCGTGGTGCACGATATAATTTGCCGCATTATTAGTACTAGACCCAATTGTAATTTTTTTTTTAAAAAAATCCAATGAAAACAAAGAGAATGACAATTCACAGCTTGAAATCCAACAAGGCTGAGGTTCCATCAAGACCCTTTGCATGGAAATGTGCTATATACTCCTCGACGGTGGTTTCCCTATACTTGGGTGGATTCTCATCCGACAATAGTTCCTTAATTGGTCCATAAATCCGCGACGACATGAACAAGTATGTACTTAAGAAACATGCCACTGATATCCTTGGACCACATTGGCTAGCCAACACTCTGTGTTCTGAACTCTTGAACCTATCATTCGTCACAAGCTGCCCCAAGAAGAAAAGGTAATTACAGTAATTATATTTATTGTTCGGTCCAAAAAAAAAAAAAATTCTAAACTTAAACTTCAGCACAATTAAAAAAAAAAAAAAAAAAAAAAAAAAAAAAAAAAACAAGTCAAGTTCAAACAATATAATGCTTGCCTGGAGAAGATCTCCAATGTTGATGACTAAAGCCCCCGGGGTAGGGGGAACATCAATCCACTGGTTCTGGTGAAGAACTTGAAGGCCACCTATATCATCATCTTGAAGCAAAATTGTGAGAAAATCGTTATCGGAATGTTTGGTGGTGCCTAAAGTAAGGTCTGGTTGTGGACAGGCTGGGTAGTAATGCCCCAAAAGATTTAGCCCCTTATTGCACTCAATGTTGTTGAGATAGTTTGGATGGAGGCCTAAAGCCTCTGATAGTAGTTCAAACAAAACACCCCCCAGTTTTTGCACTTCCTTGGAGTATTTGATAAGAATATCACTGCATCAATGGTTAACAAAATTACATCCCAACTGCAAAGATTGGTTGATTGCTTCAAGAATTTAGTACTACTTGTTTAATGACTCTGCGAAAATATTAGTGTTTTTTGAACAATAGGAAAAGTGTTAAAATAGGTTGCCGCTCAACTTATTGCTTCAATACAATTGAATTATTGAACTTTAAAAAAGTGTAATCGAATCAAGAAATATGTGTAATTGGCTATGAAAACAAAGTCCACATTTGATTCTCACACACACATATATATAGAATCATATGAGAATCATCTCCCACATGACTGCAGCCAAAATTGGGTTGTCCATCTTGAATATGTGTATGGCTGTGATTTTTCAAATTTTTCATATTTATTTACCTTTTCATTTACGTATGGGGCATTTTGGTAATTTTGATTTGTGTTTTAAAGGTTGGAATGATAAGTTAATTTTAATTTTGGTCCTAGATTTATAGATGGCAATTTACTTTTAGTCTTAATTTTGTTTAATGACTCTGCGAAAATATTAGTGTTAAAAATAGGAAAAGTGTCAAAATAGGTTGCCGCTCAACTTATTGCTTCAATGCAATTGAATTATTGAACTTTAAAAAAGTGTAATCGAATCAAGGAATATGTGTAATTGGCTATGAAAACAAAGTCCACATTTGATTCTCTCTCTCTCTCACACACACACACACACATATATATAAGAATCATATGAGAATCATCTCCCACATGACTGCAGCCAAAATTGGGTTGTCCATCTTGAATATGTGTATGGCTGTGATTTTTCAAAATTTTCATATTTATTTACCTTTTCATTTACATATGGGGCGTTTTGGTAATTTTGATTTGTGTTTTGAAGGTTGGAATGATGAGTTAATTTTAGTTTTAGTCATAAATTTATAGGTGGCAATTTACTTTTAGTCTTATTTTTCAAAACATCTTCCTTTGGTCCTACTATTATTGTAGCATGACCATTTATGGTCCTCCATCAACAAAAGTAACAAAACCGTTTAAATTCCATAAAATATAAAGGGCATTTAGGTATTCAATTATGTTTTTTTTTTTCAATATATATATATATAGCGGGTCAACGCACATTGTATAAAAAAAGATCAAAATGTCTTTGTATTTAACGACATTTCAACGATTTTGTTGAAATAGTAATGCCACAATAATAATAATAATAATAATAATAATAATAATAATAATAATAATAATAGGAGCAAATTAAAGGGGATGTTCTGAAAAAGAATGACTAAAAGTCGACGGTCACCTATAAATTTAAAGTCCAAAAATGGAATTAACTCTTGGAATGATTATATGTTATGATTGATTTTAGGACTTAAATTTATCTATCGTTTGAGTATAATATTGTCTATACTTGTAATTAACATATGTGTAATTTTCACGGACAATTTACATATTAGTGTGCACAATGGCCTCCATAGGTGTACATTTGCACTGTCAGTTCATCTTGGCTAAGTTCCATATGTTTGTCTTACTAAATTAAACCATCATATATATATTTTTTCTGATGTTTTCTTCTTATTTTTCTTCATGTTTTTTTAAATAAATGGATAGTTCATATTTGCCCAGGAGGGAGTGGTTCTCATAGAAGGCAAGACATATATATAATGGATAACTCTATCTAAACACTATAAGTCTATAATACAATCATAAAGTCTATTAATTTCTTGGGCAACTAATAAAACTTTTAGTATATTTCTCTATTTCAGAAATATGATTCTTAATTATTCTTTCAAAATTCAACCAAACATGTTAACTAGAGAAACAGAATCATGTAATATAGCATACCTGCAAACAGGAGGCAGTTCATGAGGATGAGGAGGATTAGGAGCCATGATGCAGAGGACACTGTCCCTCCAATTAGCGGCTGGTGCAGTATACAGATCAAAGTTGCTGTTGTAAATTACCCTCCTTGATTGATCTCGTGTATACCATTCCTTCTTCACCTCTGTATCTTGCTCATGGAATCCTCGTACCCCTCTCTTGATTTCCTCCAAAACAGTACCTGGGATCCCATGATTCACCACTTGGAAGAAACCCCATGTTTCAGATGCTTCTCCAATTGCCGCAACGACCTCTCTGCGCTTCTTCTCATTCCCATGAATGCCTTGAAGGTCTATGATTGGGATGTTGTGTTTGTTGGCAGTGGAAATATTATTGGATGAGTTTTGGGGTGTTTTTGGATGAATGAAGATTGTTGGGAGTTTGGTTATGCCAGCATCAACCAGACCTTTCACACCGGCTTTGGTCTCATCAAAGGCCTTCAGCTCTCTTTGCCTGTCTCCATTCTCAGGGTGAAATTGGTCCAAATTTGTGGCTTCCATTTTAACTAAAACCCAAGGAGAAATGGGGAGATTGGTTTAGATTTCTAGCTCATCGTTCTGGAAATAAATATGGAAATTGGAATGTAGCGACGTAGCGTCCTGATTTCGCCAGCACGTGCGTTGAAATAATGTGGATTGTTGTCCATTACGGCATTACCGCATTACGTAACGCTTTTTTCTTCTGTTTTTTTTTTGAATTAATTTTATTTTTTGCCCTAAATTTATGTGTGATACTCCACTTTTAATTCTTTTTTTTTATTAGAACATTTTCATTTGATTTTAGTATTATTGTGTCATAACTATTTCTAGTCTTCTGTCAACAAGATCATTAAAATATCGTTAAATATAATGAAATTTCGACCTTTTTAATACAAAATAGGTTGACCCACTATATTTTTTGTATTTATTTTTTGAAAAAAAAAATCGTAATTGAAAGCCGAATGTCATTGTATTTAACAATATTTAAATATTTTTATTCATAAATGACCAAAAATAGTCCTGCTACAATAATATTAGGACCAAAAGTGAATGTTCTAATAAAAAAGAACGAGCTAATACCCAATATAGTCCTAGACTATAGTGGTTTTACTCAATTTAGTTCTAAGTGACTTTTTTCGCTTAATTGAGTCCTGGACTATGTTGGTTTTACTCAATTTAGTCCTCTGTTAACAATTCCGTTTGTTATCTGTTAGAATAAGGGTTAAAATGGTAATTTCTCGTATCTCATCCCTTTTGGCCAGATTCCTTCTTCGTTATTTTTCCTCCCCTTCTTCATCTACACTGATTTCCCCAATTTCCCTCCTTTCCGTGCTTAAGCAAACAGGAATTCCCCTCCCTTCCGTCAGATTCCTTTTCTCCTTTCTAGTCGTTTTGGCACTTGGCATGTAGCTATGCTGGCACAAAGCAATACTGGAAGGTCCTGTATGTAATGGAAGCCGAGTTATCGAATGGCACACAAATGAGAAGAGTAAACAACTTAGAGGATTTCATGTTAATATGTCTGGCTTTGCCTTTAATAGTACTATGCTATGGGATCCAAAAAGATGGCATCGGCCTACTGCCAATCGAATTCGGCAATTAGACACTGCATGTGAACGAAGGTTTTCAGGTATGCATTGTACGTATGCCTTATTCTTTGTCTCTTTGGCTTGGCATTCATTAGCTCAGGATGCAAGGTAGTTATTCATTATGGTTATGTGCAGGAGACCACCTTCATAGAATAACTTGTAGAAGATGAAAGTCAAATGGAAGGAATACCTTCTGGTTGTTCAAGGGTACTGAATTAGCACCTCCATTTGAAAGGTCGTGCGTGAACTTGTTTACCCAAAAGGCTGGTTGATTCTAAAGAACCTTGATGTTACTTTACCTGCCATGTGATGGGATCTGAACCAGATGCAAAGAAGACCAAGTTTGTTGTTCATGAGGTGCAACATCTCATTTTTTCTTCCACTCTTATATAAACCTAGTCCCTTTTTGCAGAGATAAATCTCACTTATCACTCTAACCTCACACATAGTAGACTTGAGGGAATTGAAGGATTAAATAATGAAGCTTTCCACAATTCCTAGAACTGAACATGGCAAATGACAAATGCATTTGAAATATAAATTTTAGCTCTCTTATTCTCCTTGGTATATATATATTTATAAATACCGAGTACCAATTTGTATGATGAATTGTGGATAGTACTCAGTAGAAAGGAGGGGAATGGGGGAAATCAGTGTCGATGAAGAAGAGGGTGGGAAAATAATGAAGAAGGAATATGATCAAAAGGGATGAGAGATAAGAAATTACCATGTTAACCCTTGTTCTAACAGCTAATAAACGGAATTGTTAACATAGGACTAAATTGAGTAAAACCAGCATAGTCGAGGACTCAATTAAGCAAAGAAAGTCACTTAGAACTAAATTAAGTAAAACCATTATAGTCGAGGACTATATTGGGTATTAACTCAAAAAAGAACATAAAGTGAACTACCACCTATAAGTCTATTATAAAAAATAAAATTAACTCTTTTTTTTAGAATTTAAACTTAATGCATTAAATTAGAAATCAGAATGTTCACAAGAAACAAAGGAAGAGACTATAATCACTCCCCGCAACCTGACTCAAAAAGGATCCCTGAGCAACAACATAATCATCCCGATAACAAATTAGCTCTTTATTTTTTTTTAATTAACTCTTTCTTTTAGTTGCATCCACCACGGAACAATTTTCGTACTTCATCCACCCACTCATCACACTCAGTCTCACTCCTATCCAGTGAGTAGACTTTTCAAAGAGGAAAAAATGCATTTTTAATTCTTTATTAGTTACTTCAATCTCTAATTGTTTAAATAATAATAATAATACTAATAATAATAATAATAATAATAATAATAAGCATCCAAATCTCTTCCAAGAGGAAGCGATATTGAATCGCCTTCTTCCAGGTGAATGCGATGGATTGCAGCAACGATCATGATGAAGGTGATTGTTATATATATATTATAAATTTGAAAGATATGATTTAATGAAAAAGATGAAATATTAAAAATAAAATTAAAAAAAAAACAGAAAACAAAAAGCTAATTAATTATAGAGTTAATTCCACTAGAGGTCCCTTGTCTTTGGTGGCAATTTCAAATTTAGTCCCAGACTATCGTTTTTACCATTTAACATCTCAGACTATTAGTTTTTGGACACTTTTAGTCCTTCTCAAGACTTTTCCTATTTTTAGTAAATGTATTTTTGTCTCTTCATATTTTTCTTTTGTTATTTTTTTTTTTTTTGGTTTCAACCGGTTTAATTGGTTTAGGACTTTAGGTAACTGATTTTTAGTTACTAGATTTTTCAATCGATTTTTAGTAAAGTCCTAAACCAATTAAATTGGTTGAAACCGGAAAAAATAACAAAAGAAAAATATGAAGAGACAAAAATACCCTTACTAAAAATAAGAAAAGTCATGAGAAGGACTAAAAGTGTCCAAAAACTAATAGTCTGGGATGTTAAATGGCAAAAACAATAGTCTGGGACTAAATTTGGAATTGCCACCAAAGACAAGGGACCTCTGGTGGAATTAACTCATACTCTTTAATTATATTATGGCTCTTGTTTGATTGTGTGAAAAAAGATGTCAAATAAGCAAATATTGGCAAATTATACTACGCACCACGGTGCACATAGCAATGTGCACCACGTACGTAAACGACGTCGTTTTGAGCATTGTAAACTAACCGTTTATTTTTTTGGAAATTATGTTTCCCGTTTCGGCCCATCTCTCATTCTGTGTATTCTAGGCAACCGTTTTGTGTATTCTAAGCAACCGTTCTGTGTATTCATGTTAGTAACACATGTTGTGATGTGTTTGTGCATTCGAATGTTTAGGAGGATGAGTTCTGTGTATTTTGTGTCAATATTCTGTGTATTCTAGGCAAACGTTCGATGTATTCTAGATAATGATTATGTGTAATATAGATAATGAATTCGCAGGAGTCATTCGCGTCCGCGTCCACTAACATCTGTGTATTTTGTGCCAATATTCTGTGTATTCTAGGCAAACGTTCGATGTATTCTAGATAATGATTATGTGTAATATAGATAATGAATTCGCAGGAGTCATTCGCGTCCGCGTCCACTAACATCTGTGTATTTTGTGCCAATATTCTGTGTATTCTAGGCAAACGTTCGATGTATTCTAGATAATGATTATGTGTAATATAGATAATGAATTCGCAGGAGTCATTCGCGTCCGCGTCCACTAACATCTGTGTATTTTGTGCCAATATTCTGTGTATTCTAGGCAAACGTTCGATGTATTCTAGATAATGATTATGTGTAATATAGATAATGAATTCGCAGGAGTCATTCGCGTCCGCGTCCACTAACATCTGTGTATTTTGTGCCAATATTCTGTGTATTCATGTTAGTAACACATGTTGTGGTGTGTTTGTGCATTCGAATGTTTAGGAGGATGAGTTCTGTGTATTTTGTGTCAATATTCTGTGTATTCATGTTATTAACATAGGTTGTGATGTGTTTGTGCATTCGAATGTTAGGAGGATGAGTTCTGTGTATTTTGTGCCAATATTCTGTGTATTCTAGGCAAACGTTCGGTGTATTCTAGATAATGATTATGTGTATTATAGATAATGAATTCGCTGGAGTCATTCGCGTCCGCGTCCACTAACATCTGTGTATTTTGTGTCAATATTCTATGTATTCTGGGCAAACATTCTGTGTATTCCAGGCAAACATTCTGTGTATTCTAGATAATGATTATGTATATTATAAATAATAAATTCCCTGTAGTCATTCGCGTCTGCGTCCACTAACATCGAAACGACGTCGTTTACGTACATGGTGCACATTGCTATATGAACTGTGGTGCAGGGTATAACGATTGGAAAATATTAGGATGACGTGACATTCAACTAGCAAAAAACGATAAGAAGGGATAAAAGGGACTTTGTCACCAGAAAATCAATAGCTTCCTGTTCAATTTGTTTGCTAATTTAATAATCATCTTCTTTTGGTATTATATTGAGAATTTCTCATACTAAGACAATGTAAGACTGTGCGGCTGCACTGATTGAAACACACACATATTCAAATGAGCACACATACATTATGGAGGATTGTGAGGGCTATATATATATACATATATATATATATATGTCATAATCAGGTGCGGTCACGTCTTAAAGTGCAGTCAGTGCGGCCGCACCACTATATATACAGATATACACCACTCAATGTTAAAAATGCACCACACAAATATGTATCGTTAGGTAGCATCATCGAAAAACACACCACTAAGTATGCAAATATACACCACACAGTGTTAGGAAATGCACTATTAGAGACAAGAGACTTATGGTGCATTATTTTGGGTGTGTGGTGTGTTTTTTGGTGTTTTTGTGTATTTTCATTGTGGTGCATTTTCTAACATTGAGTGTTGTATATTTGTATACATAGTGGTGTATTTTGCACCGGCCGTACGGGAAGGCGCAACCACATTTGAATAGAAAATATATATATATATATATATATATATATATATATATATATATATATATATATATATATATATATATATA
>NC_044916.1:16913214-17001096 GCF_003576645.1 Ipomoea triloba | reverse complement strand
ATATATATATATATATATATATATATATATATATATATATATATATATATATATATATATATATATATATATATAGCAAGAGGTATAATAAAAATAAAAAAGAATAAATTTCAGGGGTCGGGAAGTATTTGGAGAATAAAAGTAGTTGGCAGTTAGTTATCTACTATTAGCAGCTTTCATTTCCCTCCTATTCTTTGTATATAAACCGTCTCTTTTCCCTTTGCTGAATAATGAGAAAATATCCTTTTTTTTTGTTATGTCTTCCTCCTTTATTGAGCTCTGCAACATGGTATTAGAGCTCTCAAACTAGGAGCTTCTTCTTCTGGCTCCCATGGCTACTTGGCCTCCAATCAACAGCCGCTCAGCTCCGATCGACAACACAACAAGGAATTCAGCTAGGAATGCGACTATTGGAAATGCAACTCATTCATCTTCTGTGTTGGCAACCGGATCCACTGCAACTGATGAGGTAATTTATGATCCTCAGACACAGTCAAACCCCTATTTCTTACACATTAACGAGAATCATGCTTTGGAACTTGTTTCTTACCCGTTACATGGTTTGAATTACCATCCCTAGGCTAGGGCTATGACTATGGCCTTATCTTGTAAGAACAAGATAGCCTTCATCAATGGAGCAATCAGAAAACCGTCCAAGGATGATTTAGAAAAGTATCTCGTTTGGGAAAGGTGCAACAACATGGTCGTATCTTGGATTGTGTGTACCTTGTCTCCTACAATTGGACGCAGTGTGCTATGGATAGACACAACGTATGGTATTTGGGACAACTTGAAAATGAGATTCAGCCAGCAAGATTTGTTCCGGATCACAGAGATCAAATGAAAAATCTACCAGAAAAAGCAGGTTGATAATTCGCTAAATGAGTACTTTACAAGACATAAATTGCTATGGGATGAATTAATCATCCTCAGACCTTCTTTGAGATGTGGCAAGAAGTTAGATGATATCAGTGAACAAAGTGAGAAGGATAAACTGTCCATTTTCTTGGCTGGCCTACATGAGAAATACACTGGACCTAGAAACCAGATTATGCTCATAAGGCCTCTACCATATGTTAATGAAGCTTATTCCATGATTGCTCAACAGGAAAGACAATTTCAGATGGCTACTGTTGGACCATAAAGCCAGGAAACCTAATTTCTCAATAACCACTTTATAAACAGCTCCACACCCTTACAAGAACCCATCCCACCCTCCGTTTATCCCGTACTAGGCGTGAGACAGGCAACGGATGAGCTAGCGTTTTCTTTGTTTGTTCCTGCCCATGGGCTAATTAAGTCAATTGCACCAAGAAGGTGAAAGTAGTCTCACAAGAAATGTATTCATGACTAATGGAGATGGGGGATTTCAGCAGGATTACAAAAAGACATCAATATCCAACAAGAAGCCTGTGTGTACCTACTATGGTTACACAGGTCACACCCAAGATAAGTGCTATAAAAAGCATGGCTATCCTCCTGGTTGGAAGCCAACATCAAGAAGTCAAGGATCAGTTAATCAGATCCAAGGTTCACTTGCAACACAGCAGCCTAATGCCAATGAGGGTATGCCATTTACTCAGACTGATTTCAAGAACTTCTTGGAGTTCATGCAGATGCAAAGATTAACTAGTGAGAGTCTAAACTCACTCCTTCGTCAGCCTCCACAAGCCCTAGCTAACACAGTGTCAGTTGACTTCCAAAATGAAGGTATGATCTCACTCAGTTCTGTTAAATATGGCAAAGTTGAATGGATTGTGGATAGTGGTGCCACTCACCACAATGTGTGTGACTTGAAGCTATTGAACAATCAAGAAAAGGCTCACAACTTGCATGTTAGCCTGCCCATTGGCCAGTAGGTTGTCATTGCCTTCACTGGATCAGTCTACATATCTGATGAGTTTATTTTGCATATTGTGTTGTATGTTCCGCGTTTTCATTACAATCTTATTTCAGTGGGAGCCTTCACTAAGAACTCTATGTATGTTATGAAAATACACTTTATTCAATGCATTATAGAAGATGTTATCCATGGAGTGTATAAGTTCTGATAATGGCTTGGAGTTTAACATGGATGAGTTATTCAGTCAGAAAGCAATTATCCACCAAACCTCATGCACTTATACCCCTCAACAGAACAGTAGGGTTGAGAGAAAACATGATCATCTCCTGTCGACTGCTAGAGCTCTCAGATTTCAAGCCAATCTACCAGAAGCCTTTTGGGGTGAATGCATATATTACATGCAACCTACTTAATTAACAAACTGCCCTCTATTGCTATCAACAACCAGGTTCCATACTAAGTATTGCTAAGGTTCCGCAGTATTAGAATTTGAAGGTTTTTGGATGCCTAGCTTATGCAACCACAGTCAGCCCCAAGTCCAAATTGGATGCTAGAGTCAAGAAGTGTGTTTTTCTTGGCTATGCCACTGCTACCAAATGATATAAAGTATATGATCTTGCATCCAATGAACTGTCAGTATCTAAGAATGTTGTATTTTATGAGCACATCTTCCCATTTCAACAAGACACTAGTCAAGAAGGGAGGACTCCTCAAATCATACTCCCCACCATGAATGGTGCTCCTATAGAGGTGTTTGAAGCCCCACAACTTCAGAATCAGGTCAGCAGTAATGATGAACAGACTTGTAAGCAAGTCCCTTTGACTGAACAGACTTGTGAGCAATCACCTAGTGTGTCAGATGTCCATCCTCATGATGATTCTCACCAACAAACCACTAGAAGGTCCACAAGACATAAGCATATTCCTGCCTATTTGCAGGACTATGTGTGCAACAGCCTAGTAGTAAAGACCTCTCCTCATACTATGGACAAGGTTATAGATTGTAGCAGGTTGGACTCATCATTTCAATCCTTTGTCATGAACATTACATGCCACCCTAAGCCAAGCAGTTACAAGGAAGCAGTCCAACATGAGTATTGGAGGAAAGCTATGGAGGAAGAAATCAAAGCCCTAGAAAGCAATGGTACTTGGCAGCTAGTAAGTTTACCTCCTTCCAAGAAACTCATTGGTTGTAAGTGGGTATACAAAGTCAAGCACAAAGTTGATGGTACTATTGAGAGATATAAGGCAAGACTGGTGGCAAAAGGATACAATCAGACCCTTGGCATTGATTATCTTGACACCTTTAGTCTAGTAGATAAGATGACAACTATCAAGACTCTCCTAGTAGTAGCAGCAACAAATAATTGGAACCTTCATCAAATAGATGTTAATAATGCATTTCTTCATGGAGATTTGGAGGAGGAAGTCTACATGTAGTTGCCTCTTGGGTTTTCAGGATAAAAGGCTAGACAAGTGTGTAAATTAAACAAGTCTTTGTATGGCCTGAAACAAGCCAACAAGCAATGGAACACCAAGTTGAGCCTTGCACTACAAAATATGGGTTTTAGGCAGTCCATACCTGCCAATTCCCTGTTCACCAAAGGTGAAGGTCTGTCATTTGTTACATTACTTTTTTATGTGGATGATAATGATATAGTGGTTGTCAGTGCTGGTTTGGAAATCATACAAGAGATCAAAAGGTAGCTTAATGCTAATTTTAAAATAAAGGACTTAGGCCCTTTGAAATATTTTTTAGGCCTTAAAGTGGAGAGATAAAGAAAAGGTAGTGCAGCATGTCAAAGAAAGTATGCTCTTGAATTGCTTGTTGACACAGGATTTACAGATTCAAAACCAATTCATAGTCCTACAGTTCATTCCCACAAATTGAGCAAAAATTAGGGTGAACCTCTTGAAGATAACACTAAGTACAGGAGGATAATTGGAAAGCTTTTATATCTAACCATCACTGCACTTGATATCAGCTTTGCCATACAACAATTATCTCAATTTCTTGACAAGCCTACTCATCTACACTTACAAGCTACTCATAGGGTCCAAAGATATATAAAAGCTGCTCCTGGCCAAGGATTGTTTTTTCCTTCTTCCTCTGATTTACAGCTAAAAGCTTTTTTCTAACTTAGATTGGGGAGCTTGTGTTGATACTAGAAGATCTGTCATTGGTTTTTGCATATTTCTAGGGGATGCCTTGGTTTCATGGAAGCCCAAGAAGCAAGTCGTAATCTCCAAATCCTCCTCAGAAGATGAGTACAAGGCCTTGGCAGCTACCACTTGTGAAGTCCAGTGGCTGCTCTATCTGCTCATAGAGTTTGGATTGAACCATAATGGAGCTGCAGCTGTCTATTGTGATAGCAAGTCCGCTATTGTCGTTGCTGAGAATCTAGTGTTTCATGAACGCACTTAGCACATAGAGCTGGATTGCCACTTGGTTAGAGAAAAGTTGAACAAAGGTATCATCAAACTGCTCCATGTTGCTTCTGGAAATCAACTAGCAGATACTTTTACTAAGGCTCACTGCCCAGTTCCTTTCATCAATATGTATCCAAGCTTGGATTGTTCGGTCTATACAATCCAACTTACGGAAGGCTATTAGGAGAATAAACGTAGTTGGCAGCATTACATTCATTCTCTATTTAGATGTATGAGTTAGTTAGGTTAGTTAGCTACTGTTAGCAACTTTCATTTCCCTCCTATTCTTTGTATATAAACCGTCTTTTTTCCCTTTGCTAAATAATGAGAAAATATCCCTTTTCTGTTATGTCTTCCTCCTTCATCGAGCTCCGCAATAGGAAGGGGGTCTCTAAGGCTCTAACCCCCATTTTTTCACTACCACTTTTTGTTTGTAACTTGCTAAAAATGTTAATTGTACTTTTTTTTTTCTAAGTCTAGATATGCATTTGGAGGTTTTTAAAGTTATGGAGCTTAAGTGTTACTCGGTATTTCGCTAATAGTTCAATGATTTATTTAATCTATATTACGAAATCAAATTAAGGAAACTACAAAAATACTAGAGTTATAAAATTTTTATTTTGAAAAAATTTCTAAACTATAAAAAAAATTAGTAGTTATAAAAATTTATTTTGAAAACAATTCTATACTTTAAAATATTTACTTAATGAATGTTAATATTAAATAAAATAATAAAAGAATTAATAAGTGTGTGGTCACAGGATTGAACCCCGGTGGTGGAGACATTGATTATTTGGACTAAAAAATATTGAGAAAGTATCCGAGTGAAATATACATAAATTTTTATTAGTACTATTGACTCTGTTACAATGCAGTATTGCTCGAACCCACCTTCTTCCATATGGGAATGCAGCTGGGTGCCACTAGACCACAAGGTTTTGGTTATACATAAAATTTTAATTTATTATTTAAAGAAAAAATGGCATTTGTAGTCCATGAATTGTGGCATAATGAACAACTCATCCTTAATTATAACCATAGCTCTATTTAGCCCATGAATGTTTCACATGGTTGATATTTTCGCCCCTCATGTCACATATTTATTAAAACCTAAGATTACTTTATAATAATTGATACATTAAAGGCAAACTTTGAGTTATCTCTTCTTCCATATCACCGCCCCAACAGTTATACACATCTTACACCTATTATCTTCCATTATTGAGGTAATTTTTGCTCTAAAAATTCGAACATGCATCCATCTTCCAAGCAAGTTACAAGCATATATTGAAGAAAAATTATGAAGAATTTCGGTATAAATGTGGGGAGATGCTACAAATTAGAATGTCTTGGAATTACGCTAATCCTAGTAAACAAATCCCAGTAAGCCATAGTATAAAGTAAGTGTTTATTTTCCAAAATATAAATACTTCAGTTACTGTTTGAATTATTAATAACTTTGAGATGTGATTAATACATGCATATTTTCTCAAATTTGTTTATCTGTTAAACGAAAAAGTATTGTGTAGTGTTGAAGTGGATTGATATAGATGTTTTCGAGAGTGTTACAAAGGTAATATGATGACCATTTCAAATGCTTGATAAATAGATTAGAAATACCGAATCTAATCATGTCTAAATATTTTATAGACCCGCGGCAAAATTAAAAAAAGCCTGAAACTAATTTTAAATTTAATAATACTAAAAAAATGATAATATCAAATAATATTAAATAAGATTAAAAATTATGTATAAGAAAAAAAACAAAAGCACTTTGAAATTTTTTAAAAATTTATTCTTAGTAGTCGGTAAGTTCAGTAGTGACACAAATTTCAATAGCTCTACATCTTTTGTTCTTTTCCTTCTTTAACTTTCTATCCTTGTTAATAGAATAGATCACACATAGATTAGATGGTACTCAATAGCTCCGCAAATTTTACTGTGGACCGCGACCCACAATGAATTGTGGACCATGAATCAAAACGACGTCGTTTTGATTAATGAAAACAAACGGTTGAAACGGCTCTGTCCCACGCAACTGCAGTTCCCTTTCAACACAACTGCAGTTCTTTTTCGATATAACTGCAGTTTCATTCGATATTATACACTCAAATATCTGAACCTGTTATTCAGTTTCCTTTCAACACAACTACAATTTCTTTTATAATACACTACAGTTTCCTTTCAATACAGCTACAATATCATTTGATATAACTACAGTTTCATTGGACAATATACACAAAAAATGTGAAACTGTTATTCAGTATTAGTTTACATACACTGTAGTTCCCTTTCAACACATCTGCAGTTCCTTTTTAATATAACTGCAGTTTCATTCGATATTATAAAAACAAATGTGAGGCCGCATTTTTTTTAGATGAATTGTAGTATCAGTTACGAAACTCCGTTACGACTTACGACAGCCTTTTTCTTACTTATTAAAATGGCGTCGTTTTGTGACCATGATCCAAAATTCATTGTGGACCATGATCCAAAATATATTGTGGACCATGGTCCACCGTATAACAATTGAGCTCAGGGTATGTAATTATCTAATGTTGTTATTAAAAAAAAAAAAACACTCACACACAAACTCAGACATAACGAATTAAGTATTGCGGTTAGTGCAAAAATCCTAGAAAATTATAATCTCAAAAAATTCCAAAAAAAAAAAAAAAAAAACCTAATAATTTAGTAATCTAGAAACCATTAGTAATCCCATTAAAGAAAATCATTAAGGAAGCACATTTATGAAATATGTAGGATGATCGATGTAAAAATTAAAGTTTATGTAGTTTACATAAAATTGAATTTTGGATTTTAGATTTTACAACAATGAAGTAATTAACACTGAAATAATCCAAGTATGGAGTTTCATTTTCTATTTTCTATTATCTTTTTTCAATTTCCTGTTTTCTATTCTCTATTTTTTAAAATTGAAATTGAAAATTTGTGTACCAGTGTTTGTACAACAGCACAAATTATCCAAGTATGGAGTATATATCTATTTTGACAGTGATATATTATACATCCTGTGCAAGAATTAAGCAAATGTAAAGTATCTATTATTGCAGGGTAATCCTATCAGCAGCCAGATTAAGCAAATATCTCTGGTTTCTTTATAAGCATCAGCAAATGCACAGTGGCCACACCATATCCAACACATCCACATCAATTAAGCAAATATAACCAAGCCGCACATCAATTAAAAACATCAGCAATTGCAAAAGGATGCACAAGACTCGCCGCAGGTATACGCTGTAGATAAAAATGAGAGAGTCGCCAAGTACGGACTATCGTCGCCCGCTCAGCACTAGTCTCATTGTCGCCGACTACGGACTACCGTCACCCACCTAGCCTTGGTCTCGTCGTCGCCGAGTACAGATTACCGTCGCCCGCTCAACCCTAGTCTCGTCGCCCACCTAGCCTTGGTCTCCTCGTCGCCGAGTACAGACTACCGTCGCCCACTCAGCACTGGTCTTGTCGCCGAAGGATGAGTGGTTGAGGGGAGTTTGAGAGGAATTGAAGATGTGAGATGGTGGTTGTGAATCAGAGAGATTGATAATTAAAGTGACAAAGAAGAGGGGAGTTTGCAGGCCAGTTCCTATCATTTTATAGGTCGAGGCATAGCATAAAAAATGGGCCCTACATGAGATTAATATATATATATATATGTATGGTCACACTTGTGTCCTTATTCGTGAGACAGGTAGGGTCGGGTCGAAGCAATATACAAATGTCATACTTATATGTGCAAATGTCATACTTATATGTTCAAATATAATACTAATCAGGAATACTAAGAGAAAAAGTATTACATTTTTCATAATAAGTAAAGTTGACAAGTGTCCTTACTTGGGAAAATATAATACTTTTGAGGAAAAATGTAATACTTTTAAGTCGAAATGTAAAAGTATTGTATTTTCCCTTAAAAATATTGCATTTACCCTTATAAGTAACAAAAAATTTATTCCTGATTAGTATTACATTTGAGCATATAAATATGACATTTGTGCGTATAAGTATTACATTTTCATCTTAAAAATTTTGCATACACAATAATAATAATGAAAACAACTCTAGATGCTTTCATTAGTTACGAATAAATTTTTCTTTGTTGACTTAAAAAATACAAAATATTAAATAATTGCATATATATGTGTCTTCATAAATAAAGAATTATAGTTTATAAAAACTAATAGACAATTTAAAACGAAATAAGCTTATAAACAATCACATTGTTCTTATAATAAATAATAAAGTATTTATTAATAAAAAAAACATAATACACAACTAATTACAAATAAGAGTAGATTGAGCATGAAATCTTAATTACCCGGAGAAATAAATTAAAATATTTTAAAACGTGATAAAAGATATTCATAACAAAATATGAAACATGATTAATTGGATAAAATAGTTCGAATAGAAAACACATTATAAATTATGCATATTCTCTATTGATATCATATTTAGAAATACTTTTTCTTTTAGTTAGATCAATTTCAAGTTTTTTTTTTTTAGATTAATATGAATACAATGACGCATAATCGAAATTCTAAACTACATTGACCAGATAATTCATATAAAAAAAAAACTCTTTTAAAATTATTTCATAACTAAATCACAAAATATATTACATATACATAAATCATTATAAAGTTCACAAAATAACACATGTTCTAAATATTAGTAAAGTTCTCGAACTTTTTAAAGTATAAAAGGTATAAAACTATAAAAAATTGAAATTTATGCTATTATGGGAGTTTGACCCCTTAACCTCTATTCTTAGAACTATAAGTCTAACCAACTAAGCCATATCAAATTTATTTGATTTGAATGTACATTAAATACTTATACTCAAATTATACAGTATATATATAAAGGGTGGTGTACTAGGGTGGTGGGTCCCTTTCAAGTGTGGGCCCTGGGCGAGGGCCCAGCTTGTCCTTGCCCAGGGCCGGGCCTGGGAGTTTGATGGGAATTGAAGGTGTGAGATGGTGATTGTGAATTAGAGACTGATAAACTGACAAAAAAATGAGGAAGAAAGAGAATAAAAGCTGGCGGTGGGAATTGATGCCTTTAATTTTACTGTTCATCCGTGTGTTTTCAAATTAGAAAACTACTTTTGACTAGGTTTCTAATTTCCTATGAAATAGAGAACTATTCTCTACTTTGAAAATGGAAAATAGCTTTAGTAAACGCCCTTCTTTCTAATGTTTCAAAATTTTCTGAAAATTTTAGAAAATTTCCTATTAGTAAACAACCCTAAAGCTTTAGTAAATTCAAACCACCATCTAAAATGTTGATATTAGTGTCAAAAATCAAAGCTTTTTATGGAAATAAAAGTTTAGGAAGTTTAATTTGTCTTCAGAAAAGTTTAGGAAGTTTCCTCAAAAAAATAGAGTTTAGGAAGGAAATTTTAAATATGCATCCATAAAGCTAAGTAGTAAGTATATACATAGAGATCATAGGATGATAGGAACCTCGCAAGGCCAAGCTAGGGAGTATAGAGTATTCAATTCTTAGATTAACTAAACAAAATAGTGAATATTACTCACAGTTTAGAGTAGCTTTGATCCTTAACAACCTTCAACTTCTTCCCATTATCGTAGGTCTCCAATTACAAAGATAGTATTGATTTTTAGTGGAAAGAATTAGCTAGGGTTTTGTAGTAAATTGGAAAAGTTATTGATTTTGGCGCTGATGACTTAGCTTATATATGGCTATGTTTGGCAGAGTTTATAGTTTATTTTAAATTACAAATAAATTATAATCTCTATTTGATAAAATATAGAGAACTTAAATAATAGCTTATTTTGAAACTCTATTTCAAGTAGCGTTTCAAAATAAGCTCATGACTTTTTTAACTTTTTTTCTTTTTTTTTAATGTTTATTAATTTAAAAATGATATCATCTATCCTTTTTTTTTTTTTGAAAGGAAAAAGCATATATGATCTTTTTTTTTTTTTTGGATTAAGCGAGAAAACCAAACATTTCCTTGAAAACATTAGGACGTACAACAATATGTTTTGTTTCACGTCAATGGGTGGTAGAATTGATAAGAGTGTGAATGAGGGCGGTGGACCACCTATTTTTAGGATGGATGGACAAAACTTTCACTTGATTGGTAGTTTGTTGCCTCCTCAAGGGAAAACACCACATTTTACCCAGTTGTACATATATGATACTCATAATGAGATAAACAACCGTATCAATGCAATGAGGTACTTAATATTAATTATTTGTTTATAAAAATTGATCAAGTTTTATATTATTTATATTATTTTTACTAAGTTTGTTTTGTTACATTTTAGGTGGGATGGCAAGCAAAATGACATTCATGAAGAAATAGTCAAAGATATTCACTCTAAGTTGGATCAACATAATGTCTTAGTAAAATCCTTTCGTATGGTCAAATTGGAGTTTGAAAGAATCCAAGTGCTAAAGTTAAGATCAAACTGCTTGGAAAGCGCAACAAAGATGCAAGGACCTACAACTTACCACAAGTGTCTGAAGTTGTTGCATTCATTGTGGGAGATTTTGATACAAGTATGAGAGAGCGTGACATATTGGTACAAACTAAGAACGGCCAATTGCAGAGAATTATTGAATTAAATCCAACATACTTGCCTTTACAATACCCATTGTTGTTTCCATATGGTGAGGACGAGTATAGGGAAGATATACCATTTCAAATTTAAAGGGGAGCGTCAATGGCAATAGGAAGAGGATTACACCCAAGGAATTTTTCTCATTCCGTATTCATTCAAGGAAAAATGAGATGTCAACATTATTACATTCAAGGAGGTTATTCCAGCAATTTCTGGTAGATGGTTATACAATGGTGGAGTCAGACAGACTAATAATTTATATTAGGACACATTAGAAAAATTTACGGTGTGAAACATATACTTGTTTGACAAATGCTTTGACACGTGGAGAAGTTGACCCTTCTACTCAAGGTCACAAAATAATCTTACATTCGAGTTTTATTGGCGGAGGCAAGGTACATGATCCAGAACTATCAAGATACTATTGTTATATATCGATGGATTGGTTACCCAGGCCTATTCATTACATTTACATGCAACCCAAAATGGTCAGAGGTTCAACGGTTTCTTAAGGATAATTACCTCAAAGCAGAAGACTAGCTTGATATAATTTGTAGAGTATTCAAAAAGAAGTTGGATGCATTGATAGCATATTTCCATAAGAAAAACTCTTTGGATCGCTAGCTGGAGGTAATTAAGAACATTTCTATTGTTTGTAGACAAATATTATTTCTATTATTACGATTTCGTATTTGAATAATTTTATTTTTATTTGGGTATAGTTATTTATACAATTGAGTTTTAAAAAAAAGGTTTCCACATGCTCATATCCTACTTTTCTTAGCTTAGAGAAGAAAAATACTAAAAGTGTTGCAGAAAACTTAGACTCCATCATATCATTTGAGATTCCAGATGAGAAAACGAATTATAATTATTTCAATGCAGTAGAAGAATTTATGATGCATGGTCCTTGGGGAGCTTCACGTAAAACGTCTCTGTGTATGACTAATGGTAAATGTATGAAACATTTTCCTAAAAAATTTGTTGTTTGTTCTACTTTTGATGAAGATGGGTATTTGCTAGGAATATAGTGTAATTGTTTTGATGAACCAAATATGTAATTTTAGACCCTCAATTTTATTTTGAGTCTAGCAACATTTTAGTCAAAGTCAAAGCCTAGTCAAAATTAGCAAGGATGAGTTGAAACTTACTATAGAGTATAAAATTATTTTATACTTATAAGTCATTTACTCCGACTAAATTAAAATAGAAGTGGAAAAATGATCATGCACCGGAACAATCTTTGAAACCAAGGTCACGAGTTCAAGCCTCGAATTAATTATTTTGGCTAGCACAAAGAACTCAAAAATCAATTTTAAGGAAGAGGTTGATAGCTCAAATCAGGTTGAGTTCAATCAGGATGAGCCTCAATTAATTGAAATCAGGATGAGTCTTTGAATCAATTTGATCAGGATGACATTAAAATCGAGAGGATGACATTGAAGAGAATGAGGATGACATTGCAAAACTGTGGAGGATGACATCTCAATCGAGAAGAGGACTTTGATCAGTTGAAGGAGAAGATGATGACTTCGATCAATTGAAGGAGAAGAGACTGACTTTCCAAAATTGAAAAGAAAATCAGGATGATGATGATCTCAATTCCAAATCAGGATGAGGATGACTTCCAAATTGGGAAAATAGGATGACCTCAATTCAATTTAGGATGAGGATGCAAATGACTTCCAAATATGGAAAGAGGATGACCTCCCGGCGAGAAGAAATTCGAAGGAAGAAAATCAAATATTTTCTACTTGGAGCTAATCTTATTTATGAAAAAGTCAAGGATATTTTCGGTGGAAATTATTTATAACTCAAGTAAGAATCACGAAGTGAATTATTATTTGATTTGTCAAAATCAAAGGTGAACAAGTCAAATGTTCACACTACAAGAAGGTGCATGAAGTCAAAATTGGAGGCTACAAGTTACAAGGTTCATACTTGTCAGATTGCTAGAAGACTTTTTGAGGGGATAAGCAAGCAAAATTCAAATTCATCTGACAAAGCCTACCAAGGACATTTATTGTTGCAAATCAAGCTAGGAGAGCTATCAAATCAAATGAACATTCAAATTTGAATATTCACAACGAGCAAATAATTAATTTTTTCAAGTTATAAAAGGAAGTAGACTTGAAGATGAAAAAATGTACTTGTGAGATAAGATACGGGAACAAGCTTTGCGAAAAATCGAGAAACACAATTTCTTGAGCTACAAACGTGAGAATACAAGTTTGAGAGAGAAGAAAAATATTTTCTTTGTAAAACCCATTTCTACTGAGTGTAGAAAAATTGAGTGTAGCTTTGTGCGAGACACTCGGAGGACTAAGTGTAGCTGTGTGCAAGACACTTGGTTGTTGGAGCGTAGCTGGGTGCGAGACGCTCGTGAGCTTAGCTTTGTGCGAGAAGCTCGGGTTTGAGTGTAGCTTTGTGCGAGACACTCGGTGAAGTGCTTGTGTAGCACTTGGAAAATCACTATTTGTATCTGGGTGAACGAGATAATGAATTCTCTCCTTAGAGTGAAAGGAGAAGAGTGGACTATGAGGATTACACCATCTCTGAACCACTATAAATCTCTCTCTCTTTACTTTACTTGCAGTAGCTTTATTTTTTAAAATTGA
The DNA here is from genome assembly GCF_003576645.1 of Ipomoea triloba. Classification (NCBI taxonomy): domain Eukaryota; kingdom Viridiplantae; phylum Streptophyta; class Magnoliopsida; order Solanales; family Convolvulaceae; genus Ipomoea; species Ipomoea triloba. The sequence continues at coordinate 16,987,591 of NC_044916.1, read as the reverse complement.
TCTGAGCTAACCCATTTACTATTCACAATAGCCATTTGGACACAAGATTTAAGGATAAAGATTGACAAGTGTGTTTTTCAAACAAATGGGAAGATGTAAACAAATGTGGATTTTTCTCCTGCAAACTCCAAATTTTGTCAGCCCAAAGTGGGGCCCACCTGTGTAATACGTAGTATTAGTTTTTGACCAATAGCAAGACAACAACAACTTTCTCTTGCGTAATATTAGTTTTTTTTTATATTTGTTTTGTCAGCTTTTGTTTTTTTATTTTCTTTTTCCTTTTCTTTTTTTCTTCCACCTCATTTTCTCTTTTCTAATCACACTTACAAAATCCCTTAAAAAACAACACCAAAATATTATCTATTAGAGAAGGCCTTAGGCCTTCCCCATTGATGAGTTTTACACAATTTTTAAGAAAAAAATGATGAGGTGGAAGAGTGATAAATTAGAGAGAGAAGAAAAACATGCATACGGCCGTTTTGCTGAATAAGTAGGGCCCAAGGTGAAGAGAAATGGATCAATTTGCGCTCTCAGCAGGCGCGTGTAGTGCGCGTAATTCCTATGCATTTTTATTAAAATTGTTGTCAAATTTTTTATTTTGTTTTTTTCCTTCCTTTTCATCTTCTTTTTCCTAAACACACATGTAAAAATTACTCAAAAAAATAGATCACTATTGACGAAGGCCTAACTACATATTAGAGCATCAATAACTACATATTGGAACAATGCAATGCCAAGTGGAGGAGAGAAGGGCAAAGAGCAAGGAGAAGAGACTCCTGCAAAGACCCAGATCATATCACAGTAATTATGCAGGAAAAAGGGAAGGCTTGTTGCGCCTGACGCGCGTCAGGCGCAACATGCGCCTGACCCTTTTACTTTTTTATTTTTATTTTTTTATTTTTATAAAATAAAATTTGTTTTTTATTTTGTTTTCTATCGCCACTCACTTTCTCTTTCCTAATCACACTTACAAAAACTCCTCAATAACCGCGAAAAACTCCACTGATAAGGATGATGGATGGTCCAACTTCCAAGCATAACCAATAAACAAAGGGTTCAAGTGTAAATTTTCAAAAATGGTCCTGCCTGTATGAACAGGCTATCTGGTTTCAAACATCATATCGACCGTCGATTTGAATCCTTCTAAACCAACGGCCAAATCTTCAAGCAACGTTCAAAAATTCAAATCTCTTCCCCGCTTTCAATTCCAGATCTCTCTCACTCACACTCACACTCACACACACAGAAGCAAAAGCTCTGGTCGAGGCGAGAATGTCGGGCCGACATGAGAAAGAGAAAGGTGTAAATGTTCAGGTTCTGCTTCGTTGCAGGTACTGTTGGCACATACCAAGCACATAAGTAGATTCTTCATTTCTACTTATGTTTTTCTGTCTTTCATTTTCGTTTCTTCGTATTTTGAAACTTGATGGATTTTGCAGGCCATTTAGTGAGGATGAACTGAGGAACAATGCGCCGCAGGTGGTGACCTGCAATGAGTACCAGAGAGAAGTGGCTGTTACGCAGAACATTGCTGGGAAGCACATTGATAGGGTTTTTACATTTGACAAGGTATCTTTTACGGGTATTTATTAGACATTTTTATGTTGTTCTCTTTATTTACAGTTTTGTTTTAATCTTCTGATTCTTGGGGGATGTATAGTTTTCTATTTGTATTTAGGAGCTTATAGTATTGTGACCCATTTTCTCTGGATTCAGCTCCATATAGATGATAGATGAAAGATATTCCCTTCTAAAGTAATCTTGAGCCGATTTTTCCCAGTAATTGCAAAATAAAGGAATGTAAAAGACTTAATGGAATGGTGCTTTACTTATGTTCCAATTTGATAATAGATGTCACTGTGCATACCAATTTTTTTTTTTCTTTTTTCCATTCAATAGGGATACTAATGAAATTATCACTTAAACATAGCCATTCATGTGACTAATGAGGCAATATTCATGCCCATTCAAAAGCTAAGATAATTGGTAATGTTGGGTTTCAAAAGATTATCTTATAGTTTTTTTCTATGGAATTGCATTCTCGTTCAGGTTTTTGGTCCCTCAGCTCAGCAAAGGGATCTCTATGAACAAGCAATTGTTCCCATTGTCAATGAAGTTTTAGAGGGTTTCAACTGCACCATCTTTGCTTATGGTCAAACTGGCACAGGAAAAACTTACACCATGGAGGGTGAATGTAAGAGGTCAAAGGTACTGTTCAATGAGGTTTTATTGTTACCCTTGCATCATCTCAAGAGGAACTAAGGTATTTTGTCACTGATTTGAGTCTTGCATTTACAACGCAGACTGGGCCTAATGGAGGGCTGCCTCAAGAGGCTGGTGTCATACCTAGAGCAATAAAGCAAATATTTGATACACTGGAGAGTCAAAATGCAGAATACAGTGTGAAAGTAACTTTCTTAGAGTTATATAATGAGGAGATCACTGATTTGTTAGCACCTGAGGACTTATCTAAAGTTGCTTTAGAGGACAAGCAAAAGAAACAACTGCCACTCATGGAAGATGGGAAAGGTGGAGTTCTTGTGAGAGGCCTTGAAGAGGAAATTGTGACTTCTGCTAGTGAGATATTCACTCTACTTGAGAGGGGATCAGCAAAGCGCCGCACTGCAGAAACCTTGCTAAATAAACAATCAAGGTGCTTGCCTGTGTATCTTTTTTTACATTTAATAGTATTTGACTGTAATGTTTCTTTTACATTTTATCCTTTTAAAAGGTTTTATGCTAAATTTTTTGTGTATCTTACTATCTTTCAGTCGGTCACATTCGCTTTTCTCCATAACCATACACATCAAGGAAGCAACCCCTGAAGGTGAAGAACTTATAAAATGTGGCAAGCTAAATTTAGTTGATTTGGCTGGATCGGAGAACATTTCTCGTTCTGGTGCTAGGGAGGTAATTTGCTTGAAGTTGCCAGAGTTATAGATTGGCATTTGCTTTTGTCTAAGTTTTCTCATTTTTATCATTTAGATTGCTGAAATTTGTAATTTCATTCTTTCAATCCCTTTATATAAAATCAAAGAAAAACAATTAATTTCATTTATGTTTTCAGGGTCGTGCTAGAGAAGCCGGAGAAATAAATAAAAGTCTTCTTACTCTAGGGCGGGTGATTAATGCTCTTGTAGAACATTTGGGGCATGTTCCCTATAGGTAACAGATTATTGGTCATTCTTTCATTTTAGTTATTTCCATCCAACTACTGATTTCTTTTTGTAATGTTCACTTCCAACGCAGGGATAGCAAACTCACACGTTTGCTCCGAGATTCACTTGGGGGAAGAACCAAAACATGCATTATTGCCACAGTGTCACCTGCTGTTCATTGTCTTGAGGAGACCCTTAGCACACTGGATTATGCACATAGGGCAAAGAATATAAAGAATAAGCCTGAGGTATATTGTGAAAGTAAAAACTCCTAATTGTCATTTTCCCTGCATGTCAACAACTGATGCCCTTGCTTATTTATATCAAACTAGCATGGTATTTAAATATCAACGAGTTTAGAGCTATGAAGAAAGTTTTTTTAATTCAATTTCACTAACATGGTAATCTTTTCTTGATCATTTCAATTTCCTCTAAAAAATTGAGCCATTATTTTAGGTAGATTCAATATCTTCTAAGTTTTGCCACTAAAGTGATTACTTTTGTAGCATGCCAGAGTGCCAGACAACAAGTTAACACTGATTTATTTGAATCTAGAATAAAGGATTAATTTTAGCTTCTAGTGTCATCCTCTATTATGTTTGTCTGTAGGTGAATCAAAAGATGATGAAGTCAACCCTTATCAAGGATCTTTATGGTGAAATTGAGCGGCTAAAGGGAGGTAGTGTTTTATCTATTGTGTTGTTGTTGGGCTTTTTTTTTTTTTTTTTCCTGCCCATAAAGGGCTACTTTTTGGTTGGTTCCACTGGTGTTTATTTTTCTCCCTTTTTATTTAGAGGTTTATGCTGCTCGTGAAAAGAATGGTGTCTACATACCTAAAGAACGTTACTATCAGGAAGAAAGTGAGAGGAAGGTATTGCATAGTTATTCTTTTTATTTTTCATAATAAATGCTTAGCCATTTAAGGCCCACAAGACCACCATGATATAGTGATGTTATTCTTTAGTGCTACCCAAATTGTCAGTGAGTGTTTTAGTTGAGATTTATTGATATGTACCTGCCTACTAGTCTAGTTTTCCTTTTTTGAAATCTCGTCCTTGAGAAAATTTCTATGTACTCAAGCATCAAGTAGTATAACCTTTATCCAGTACTGTTTATTCTGTAAAGTCATTGTTTGTTTCTGTTGATTTTGGCCTTTTCATTTACAGGCAATGGCAGATCAGATTGAACAGATGGGTAGTACAATAGAAAACCAACAAAAGGTATGGTTCTATACTTGTTTTGCCATAATTGCCTTATTTGCTTCATAATCAAGTTTCTAACAGAAAGTTTCCTGTTATGATGATAAGAAATTTGAGGACTTGCGGGGTAAGTATGATGCAGAGGTTCAACAGTGTTCTGAATTGACCAGCAAACTGGATGCTACTCAGGTGTGTTGCATGTATTACTATTTTATTTTATTTTTTATTTTTTATTTTCTCTTGAAGAAGTCTTAGTTTAGAAGCTTGTTGCAGAAAGACTTGAACCAAACTACTAAACTGTTGGTCAGTACTGAGGAAGAACTAAGACAATGCCAGTATGCCCTAAAGGAACGAGATTTTATAATATCTGAACAGAAAAAAGCTGGTATGGTTGAGCAAATTTGGGTTTTGAAGTTTGCTTTATATATTGGCTTCTAAAATTCATTATTGGGATTTTGCAGAAAATGCATTGACACATCAAGCATGCGTTTTGCGCACTGACTTGGAGAGAGCTCTCCAAGACAATGCTGGACTATTTCTTAAAATTGGTATGTTGTTGAGCTGTTCAGTGATAACTTGCTAAGCTTTGGTTGGTTTATGGTTGAATAACTCTGCTTGCCTCATGTTATTTGCAGCCAGAGAGGATAAACTGAGTGCTGATAATAGGTCAGTTGTAAATGGCTTCCAAGCTGAGCTTGCAAACCAGCTTGGTTCTCTTTGTAACAGAGTGGCCATGTCTATGTCCCAGCAGAGTGAACACCTTCAATGTGTTGAGAAATTCTGTCATTCGTTTCTTGAACTACATGATAAGGTAAATAACTAATAAGAAAGTTTCAAGTGTTTTTTCACCCTTCTATTATCGGTATGAAAAAAAGCTACACCAGTGTGCAAGTCTCCTCATATGCTGCAAGGTTTTGTAAGGATATGTATGCGTCCCTACATTTGTTTTTGGAAGGTTATTTCTGCTTTTTAGGGGTTTGAAACTATGACCTAGTGGTCAATGGGTGGGCACTTTGCTACTGCAGCAAACACATGACCTTGTCTCTTCTAGTGACCTATATTGGAAATTTATAGCCTATTGCGGCTCTCATTTCAATTTTCCATAAAACTTCTTATATAGGCAATACTAGAATTGAAGAAGAAAGTCAATGATTCAAGGGCCTTGTACATATCTCACTTTGGTGCCATGCAAAATGCTGTGAGGTTGCATAGTGCTAGCTCCAGTGCTGCTCTTGATGAAATATCCAGTTTGGCATCTTCAAATGGACAGTCAATTAATGAAGTAAGGCACACCATTGTATTCTTTTTCTATGCTAAAGTTTGATCATTTTATATTGGGATAAAGGGTCAAATAGGGCATAAGGCCATTCAATTTTTATGAAAAATGTAATTAACCATCAAACTTTTAAAAACTCTAAATAAGTCATTGAACTTGAAAAATAATGCAATTAAACTTTTTTTACCTCTTATAGCAGGTTAACAACATGTTATAGTCGACAGAGATGGCACACCAAATTTTTAAACGACAACTCATCTATTTATTGCTAATTTGGATGCCAACTATTATTATTATTATTATTATTATTATTATTATTTCAACCTAATTCATCCAAATTTCGTCCTAATCACTTCTTCCCCATTTTATTTTAATTCCATGTCAATTGCCACTGCCATGACAGCTAAGGTGAAGCTACCATGGCAACTATGGAGTTTTCATCAATGTTTGTCTTGACTAATACCGCTACTCTACTCCTTACTTCTTCCCCCACCTCTCTCTCATAATCTCTTTATTTTTAATTTTTTTTTTTTTTAATTCTATAGTTTTTGACCATGGCAATCAAGGTGAAGCTAGCATGTTGTAGCCATGAGGAGTATGGTGTATAAAATGCTATCATCGTATCATCCTCTTTTTAAGTTTCAAATTGAGGAAAGGTTCTATTACTTTAATAATAATAATAATAATAATAATAATATAATAATAATAATAATAATAATAATAATAATAATAATAATGTGGCAAGTAAGCTCTCTTTGTGGGGAAGAATTTCGGGAGAACCTGAGTTAGATTCTCACAAGTGACGATTCCCCTTGGGCCTGTTCCTGTACCTCCTGCAGCGAACGCGAGTGGATCCGGACCGTTAAACGAACAGAGAAAGATTCGGTGGATTTACCAAAAGTAATAATAATAATGATAATAACTATTATTATTATTATAGGCATCCAAATTAGCAATAAATAAATGAGTTGGCATTCAAAAATTTGGTGTGGGCATCCTAATTAGCTATAATTTGTTGTTTAACTTGCTATAGGGGTAAAAAGGATTTAATTGCATCAAATTTTCAAGTTCAATGGCTTAATTGGGTTTTTCATAAAAATTGAATGACCTATTTGATCCTTATTCCTTTTATATTAGATTATACTAGGTAGATTGGTATATGTATGTTGTTCTAACACATTTCTTTCCATGATACAGTTCTTAGCTGCTGAGGCTTTTGAAACAAATAGCATATTTGATACTCTTCAGAAAACTTTGTTGACTCACAAAGGAGAAATGGCACATTTTGTTCAAGAGCTTCGCCATGTTAGTATATAAGTATATTGATTTAGTTCTGTAAAGAACACCCTAGTTATAGCTTCTTGATAATTTTATGTTCTTGCATCACTTCAAGCATTAAACCACAAAGTGTTCAATTAAAAACATTTTTAATTTCTAGCAAAAATAATTTGAAGTTGTCAATAAATGTCTACTACATAATAGACTGACTTATTCACTTACTACATGCATATCTTCTTTTGAACTTAATGACTTTTATGTACTTTTTTTTTCTTGTGTATTTCATATTTTGTAGAGATTTATTGCCAGTACCGAGCTCTTGATGAATATCTCAAAGGACATGCAAGGATTTTTTGATAAGCTTGTAGGGGAATCAAAAACACTTGGTTGCCATGCAAAGAAAGTTGATGAAATTCAAACAAAGCAAATTTTTGAATTTCAGAAGGAATATGAGGTATATTTTAAAAACATGAGCAAAAGTGATACTGTGTAGCAGTATAGGCAAGTGCCTTACATGTGTGGGGGTTTTCTTCTATAGGAACAATCAAGATCAGTGGCTGAGAAGCTTATTGCTGATGTGGCCTCTCTGGTTTACCATCACATGCATTTTCAAAAGGAGTTGGTATGTTCTTTAAATTGATTGAATTTGGTATGTATTACTCTTTTGCCTTTGCAAAATATTTTAATGTTGAGGTGACAGGTGGATGAAAGGCTTGTGGAACTCAGAGAAACAGTTACCGAAAACAAGACATTTTTGGATGGACGTGTTACATCAATGGAGGGTATTACAACAGCTGCAAAAAGAAAATGGTCAGATTTCTTCATGCAAGCAGGGACCAACACCAAAGACAGTGCCGACTTTTCTGCTGCAAAACATTGTCGAATGGAAGCATCACTAGAAAAATGGTAAGCTTCTAATCTTTCTTATCCTTTCACATCCTGTGCTCGGTTCTCTGCAGTCTCATTTTAATGGTAAGCTTCTAATCTTTCTTATCCTTTCACCTCCTATGCTCGGTTCTCTGTAGTCTCATTTTACTGTTGAATGATAACTAATATCTATGCTCCTTAGACATCCTTTGTTTTCTTCTCTCCCTGCTAACATTTTGTCAGTGTAATTCCTTATCATAGTTTCTTTTTGTACAGTGTAACCACTACCGAGACAGCTTTACAGCAGTGGCAAAGTATGTGTGAATCCATAAATGGCATGGGCAGTCAACATGTCTCAACACTTCATTCACTTGTTAGGTTAGTCTATAGTGCAGCATGTCATAACCATTCTTCATTCACTTGTTAGGTTTGTCCTAATGTATGGTTCTGCACAAGAATTGATAACAATGGAAAATAAATTATGACATCAGGATAAACCTTATGTTGTTTGGTCTAGAAAGAAATCTAGCTGCACTTTATCATAAATTTTCAACCTTTGTGCTGTGCTTCTGTTTCAGGAATACATGTGATAGTAACAAGCATCACGTGACAGAGTTTAACTCTGCAAGAGAGGCTGCTGAAGAAGACATTAAGAGAAATAGTGATGATGTTATTCAATTCTTTGATGGTAAATTTCAAAAAACTAAAAAATCTTCTACAAATGTTTACAACAATTTACTTCAGCATGCATAGTATAAACACAGTTTTAGCAGCAGGCCAATTTTCTTTTCTTCCTTTTCCTTCAGCTGGCTGCTGTGATCATTGTATTTTAACTTTGCTGATGTGATTGCTCTTTCAATAATGCGGCCTTTGTGGGTTTTCCATTATAATCTCAGGCTTGTCAGAGCAAGAGAGGGGATCTATATCAGGTATACTGAGTACTACCACTGCACATTCTGGAACACTAGAAGAACTCCAGAAAGATCACTCTAAGCAGGCAGCTTCCATAGAGCAAAATGCTTGTGCAACATTCCAGCAAAGATATATGGTATGTGTTGATCAATAGTATCAATCTAACATTAGTGTTTGTGGCTGAGCGAGCATTTATCATGTTATCTTGGCAAATTTTACTGTGGACCATGGTCCAAAACAGGCTAAACCACGGATTGAATTCAATCAATTAGCAAGTCTAATTTATGTCCTTATGTTTTCAATGTGAACTCTCAACATAACTTGAATAATTCCCAGGATTATGAGCCAACTGGAACAACACCAGTGAGGTTTGAGCCTGATGTTCCAAGCAAAGGGAATATTGAATCACTACGGCCCATGTCCATGGAGATGCTACAGGAGGAATTCCGGGAGAACCATTCATATGAGTCCTTTCAAGTTAAGGAGGAAGCAAAGGCACCACCACCATCACTAATTCCGCGCTCTCCTCTCTCACAGATCAACCAGTAGGGAGGGATATTCATTTATGGTACTTAACATATCTAACTGTATTCTCTTGTCTTGTATATGAGAGGCAGTGCTGTAAGCTTTCATAATTTTAATAGAATCCCTTCTTGGGATTCCTAAAATGCTGTAAATTAAGGATGGTTTGTTCCTGGGGGGAGCATAAAAACAAAAAATCCATTCTTGATAGTTGAGAGGCAGTTATGTATTTGTTAAGGAAATGTAATGTGACAAATTAATCTCTCATAATGTTGTGTAGTTCTAGTTGATACTTGATACTGAATTGTTGTCTGAGTAGAAAAAAAACTTTATTTCCATAGAAAAGATTTGAAGTAGTGCTAGGATCATCTGTAAACTTTAGATATTGAACAGTGTGGTTGCAGGTTTATTATTGAATATACTCTACTGCTTTGTCAGCTAGAGAGGTTAGGTTAAATTGAGTTGGTAAATGGCTTCCATGGTTCCCTGTGTTATGTTTGCAATAACTAATCAGCATTTGATGAATAGATCTCAAAGGACATGCCAGGGATTTTTGATAAGCTTCTAGAGGAATTTTTTAAAAAAAAAGAAAAAAAAAGAAAAAGAAGCTGATCTTCAAAAAAAAAAAAAAAAAAAGAAAGAAAGAAAAGAAAAGAAAAAAAAGCTTATTAGTGAAAAAAATTTAAATATTTACCCTTGTAATTATTTATAAACATTTAAAATTTAATGTTAAACATTTACATTTGTAGTAACTTTATGTAATTATATTACCCAATCTGCCATTAGGATGTACCAATCCAAATTTTAGTTGACAACTATTCAACTAAGCATCCACATCATTCTACATAAATTGAAAAAATAATTATAATAAGGGAAATGTTTCCTACCCTTCCAAAAGCCACGCAATTTATAGTCATTTTGATGTGACTATTTTTGTGTGATTTTTTTTTTTAATTTTAATTTCAATTTCAATTCACTATAAATTGTCACATTACGGAGTGAATGTGTGTGAGTGGTATGATAGTGCAAGCCAACAAATTTGGGTTGAATAGTATAATTGGATAAAATTGTTGCAAAATATAAACATTTTGTATTAAACTGTCAAATCTTAGATTAAAGCTGAAATTAAAATCCAGCAATTCACCTACTTTCAAGTCTAGGTTGAACTTTTTGTATTTATCTAAAAGTTTTTTTAAAAGCCAAATCAGCTTGAAAGCTTTCACACAAAAGCTCACAAAAGGCTGCCAGTGAGTGAGATTGTTTTTTTTAGAGTGAGAGTAATGTAAAAAAAAAAGAGAATGAATTGCAAATTTAGTGATTTGGAGGTAAGACATACTTTTAAAAGTGAGAGAGAGTAATGTAATAAAATAAAAAAGAAAATAGAGAATGAATTGCAAATTTAGTGATTTGGAGGCAAGACATATTTTTAAAAGTGAGAATTAATGACACTTGATTGAGATTACTATTAATTCAATTTTTATAATATTAAGTTTAGTATTAATATACATAATTTATATATTTAGAAATTACATTACAAGTACTATTAAGCACAATTTTTTTTAAATAAGTAAAAAATACTAAAGAAAATAAGCAAAGAAGAAAATATTGATTTGACCTATAAATAGTAAATAGGAATGAAATAGTATTTTATTATTAACTTTTATTCCATTGTATGACAAATAAGAACAGACTATCTTCATTATGTGAATCCCTAGAAAAGTGTTAAAAACTTGAGCAAAAGTGATACGTGGGTTTTCTTCAACAAAAACAATAATAACAGGCTGTTTGGTAAAGCGTAATAAAGGAGGCATTGAATTCAAATTCATTGAATTGGTAAACTACTGTGTTTGGTAGGAAGGAGCCATTGTAAACTACTGCTGAATTAGAATTCTGACCCCATCGGAATTGTAAGAGTAAATACCCAAAATGGTCCCTCGACTATAGCATAATTCACAAATTGGTCATCGACTTATGATTTTAACCAATAACATCCATGACTTTCCAATTTTTACCCAATGTGGTCTTCCGTTAATAAGGGCGTCAACTCGCCGTGAAACACAAGGGCAGTGGCATAATTTCACAGGCTTCCCTCTTCTCCCTTAACCCGGTCGTTATAAGCTTCGTTATAAGCTGTTGAAGAAGCCCTAATTGTTCTTCATTATTCAGAGCACTGCAAACTTGGCTTCAATTCGGAGAGATGCAAGGCAACTACACCCAAGACAGTTACGGTTCCTCAAGCAACCACGCGACATTTCAACACGGTGAAGTAATTTCGAATATGCATTGCCACTGTGGTGAATCATTAAACCTACGAACCTCATGGACGAATGACAATCCCGGTAGAAGGTATTGGAATTGTGGTCCGAATAAGGTGAGTACTACGTACCTAACAATTTATATTTGTTGAATATTTAATGTTAGACTGTAATGGCTTTTGGGTATAGGGCAGGGGAGGTGGGAGGTGTGGTTTCGTTAGGTGGTATGATCCTCCTATGTGTTCAAGGTCAAAGACAATCATCCCTGGATTGTTAAGGCGTATAAATTGGAATGAGGAAGAAATCCAGAACTTGAAATCAAGGTTGAGAGCTACTGAAGAAGGAGATCGTTTGTGTAGAGAGTCAAAATGGAAGTGTTCTTTTCGGCTGGTGATGATTTGCATAGTTGGATTTGCAATTTTAGTTATGGTGTTATGTAATTCAAATGTAAATAGTGTAGGTCATGGAAAATTGATGGTTCCATTGGCATTGTAGAGTACTGATAATGTACATTTTGTAGAGATGAAGTGAAAAAATGGTCACTAGAAAACTTGTGTATTTGTAACTTTAGTTGCAGAAATGAATGCTCAATTTAACTTGGTTTCAATGAATGGTAAATTGCACTTAGTTTCAATGAATGGTCAAGTTCACTTGGTTTCAATGAATGGTCAATTTACTCTGTCAATAATGCAGTGTTTGTATATTTTGGAGCCCAAATGGAGACTTTAACTAAACAAAATAAAGACAATTGCTATGAAAGGTAACTGAACAATTTCATTGCAATTTGGTTTTCACTGCAGTTTGGTTTATAAACACAAAACACCAAATGAGAGCCCCAAAAATCTATCAAAATATACCCAAATCTGCCTGCCAAAGCTAATAACAGTTTTTAGCAAGGCAAATATGTAATCAAAAAACATCAAAGCTAATTACAGTTTGCTTGGCATATATAATACAAAAACTTAGAGTTTAGCATTAACTAAAGCTAATAACACTGCCTAGTCAATGCTAATTGGATCCTTGTCATTTCCACCATACTTGGACTTGGCCATAACCAGTGAGGATCTTGTTTTATATTGCCTAGTCAACTGTGTTCTTGCTTTTGTGAGCCCCAAAGACTTTTTCCCTTTAGCTTTGTCATCAGATTCAATTACTTGCTTCCCTTTTGCAGAGTTGATGGTCTTCATCTTTTTTGGTGGTGGTCCATAGTAAGGCTTGACAGCATGAGCAGTTATCTCATCTCCAATGTTTAAGCTTTGACCTAAACAATTTAAAATTAACAACCATGAGAGTTTAGCATTAACTAAACAGGATTTTCAAAACCACAATGAGCACCTGGGATGTTTGTAGCTGATATATGAACTACTTCAACAGGAATTTCAAAACCACAAGCAGGGGCAGGGGATTCATCTTGAATCTGAATGTCAACTGGAATGGTATCAATGTCACTAGCATACTCAGGTTGTGTGTTAATTGGTATCTCTTCTGGAAGAGTGACTTGATCACTTTGAACTCCTGTATCCACCTCAACACCTAATTGGTTCTGCAAAGAAGTCATACAAGTAAAACAATTATAGCTAATGTTCATTAGTAAAAACAAATAATTTCAAAGTTGTTGTCATACCTCCACAACTATGTTTGTAGCAGCTGGTTTATCAGGGCAACTCCTACTGTTATGGCCCTTTTTTTTTTTTTTTTTTTTTTTTTTTACATATTTTGCAGTGAAGGGACACATGCTTCCTAGACTGCCTCTTAGTTGAACTCTACCCCTTAGTTGAACTCTGCCCTTTAGAAGAACTTTTCCCCTTTGCTTGTTCTCCAGCTGATCTGATTCTCAGTTTTTTTGGGTCTCCTAACTTTAGTAGTGACAAGTGGAGGTAATGGAGGTTCTTTATCACTATGTGGCCACTCAGAAGGCCCAGCCATTGGGTGAATTGATCCTGCATAAGTTTTCACATACTTATCTACTGTGTAACATGGATGCACATAGTGATAGATAGGCCCCTTTCCTTCTTTCAACCAAATTGCACAAATTACATGCCTACAAGGTATCCCTGTGAGATCCCATTTCCTACAAGAGCATGTTCTTGCTCTCAAGTCAACTTGGTGTTGATCATATGACCCTGTTACTTCAAACAAGTGTTCATCACTTTGATACCCCCAATAACCTCCAGCTTGCTTCTCAAAAATTGATATTTTCTTGACTATACCTGGACAGATTGGCCCTGGCCATTGAGCAGCCTGCTTTCTACACTCAAACAGCCTAATCATGACTTGTTTTCTCACTATCTCCAAGCAATTGATTAATGGACTGTCCCTTGCATCTTTTATCATAGCATTGAAGGACTCACATATGTTGTTGACAAGCATATCAGATATGGCATTTGTATTAAAATGAGATCTAGACCACTCACTTGGGTGTTTCTCATTCAACCATTGAAAAGCCCCACTGTCTATATCTCTTAAGGCTCTCATAGCATCTTTAAATGTGCTGACAGTTGTAGCCCTTGTTGCTGTCCAAAGTGCATCCTTAATGGGTAACCCACCAAATCCAGCAACTTGCATATTTCCATGCAAGTGTCTTACACAGTACCTATGCCTAACCAAAGGTAAAACCTCTTCAAAAGCTTGGATTAGTCCTTTTTGCTTGTCAGAAATGAAGGTGTAATTCTCTTGGCCCATGTGAACTATCCCAATATCTTTCTTCAATAGCTCCAAGAACCAAGACCAAGACACTGTATTCTCCCCTTCTACTATAGCATATGCAATTGGAAATATGCTATCATTAGCATCAACACCAATGGCAGTAAGCATCATACCCCCTGCTTTTCCTCTAAGATGACATCCATCAACACCAACTAGTGGCCTATAGTGCTTAAAACCCTCTTTGCAAGCCTCCCAACATACATATACTTTAAGCAATCTCTTCTTGCCCCCCTCATATGTCAACTCAGATAATTTGGTATAACAATTTTGTTTGGATTTGTTTTGCGTATCTCCAAGTAATAATCCCAAATTTTGTTAAAGTTGTCTTCTAATTCACCATTGATTGCCTTCTTAGCCATAGCCATAGCCTTGTATGCTTGCCTAACAGTTAAGCCATGGTGATCCTGAGTGCATACCTTCTTTCTAAACTCACTTGTTTTCCATTCACTATTACCTGCAATCTGATCTTTCCACCTTTTTGCAATTAGTGATGCAGTCACCAATTTGTTTTCATGAACCCATGGACAGTCATTGTGCTCATCAGATAAAACAGTTATTTTCCAACACTGCTCATCTGCATCTCTCCTACAGTTCACCCTCCAGTTACAGCCCTCTTGCACACACTTGGCTACACACCTGACCTTGTCATTCTTTAGGAATTTTAATTCCTTTCCTTCTTGTAGACCATATGTCTTGACAGTTTCTCTAAATTGTCCTTTGGTCAAAAAAGTTTTCCCAACCCATAATGGAGATGGCAAAACTGGCCTATGATCAGCAGACTCCCTCCTATTTCCCTCATCACTCCCTGTCATTTTCCTTACCTCTCAGATTTCCCTCACTTCCCTCCCCTTCACTGCCAGAGAAATGGGTCTCAGGATTGATATATTTTGGATTAATTTCAGCATGTTCATCCATTCCATTACCCTCACCACTCTCATCACCTCTATACTCAACATTTGGATCAATGAAATTGAAAAAGTCTGAGTCATCTACTCTAGTTTCCTCAACCTCAAACTCACTGTCAGATAACTCATTTGCAGAATCCCCCATCATCCAATCAGAATCACCATCACCCTCATCTGCACTGATTTCAGCTTCACCATTATTTTCTTCATCATTTTCTTCATCATTTCCAACCACCCCTAACACCACCCATATCTCTACTAACATTGGTCTAATAACATAGTTAGCTAGGGCACATGCATCCTCATCTGTAAGCAACTCCTTTAACCCATTATCAGTCAAACTAAATAACCTTATGCTATCTTCCTCCTTATATCCCACTTCATACACCTTTTCCTTTAATGTCATCATGCCCCACTCATCTGAATCCATACCTCCAAAGCATTTCACTTTACCTTCTAGATATCTAGGTGGCTTACTTTGCTCTATTCTGCCCCCATATCTTAACTTCAAACAGAATATGTATGCATCTACTGCTAGTATAAAAAATAACCAAACATTAAGTCAAATAATGCACTTAAATAATGCCCATCTACTAACAGTCAAGTACAGTACAGTAAAACACTTAAATAACTCACTACAAGCCAAATACAACAATTAAAGTCATACAGTAAACAATTTATAAAAGGTTCAGAAAGCAAGTGCATGGTCCCCATTCTTATTTGAATAATGGGACTACCCACTGGTCCCATGCTTAAAGCCTACTTTACTGTCAAAAAGAACACATATAAACATCACATTCATCAATAAAACTACCAACTGGTCCCCCACTGGTCCCCATAGTCCCCAACCACCATTGACAGTCACCATATATAAATTGAAGTGTTCACAAAAGCATTTACAGAATCTCGACTTTGAAGAACGCAGAGAAAACATACATGGACAATAGCTTCCATCGTTGATACGACCTTGTGCTCCTACCCACGCCATGTAGTCCAAGAGATGTCGACGATATACACAGAACAGGTTAGGTTTTGTTCATTTGGGGATTTCGACGAAGAGGAACAGGTTAGGTTTTGTTTAATTAAGGGATTTCGACGAAGAGCTTTTATCAAATTAGGTTTTCTGATTTGGGGATTTTGGCATCCATACTATACTTAGCGAAACAGGTAAAGGAGAACGTGGGAAGCTTGTGAAATTACGCCACTGCCCTTGTGTTTCACGGCGAGTTGACGCCCTTATTAACGGAGGACCACATTGGGTAAAAAGTGGAAAGTCATGGATGTTATTGATTAAAATCATAAGTCGAGGACCAATTTGTGAATTATGCTATAGTCGAGGGATCATTTTGGGTATTTACTCGAATTTTAATTCAGCGAGTTTGGGGAGAATGGAGCTTAGGTGAAGACTTTTTTACCCTTCAATAATTAACTCATCTATTCACGCCTCATTCACTCCTCTCTCATCTCACATTCACGCCATTCTCTAGCAGCAAGACAAACCAGAGGATCGAAGATAGCGATGGCTTGAAGCTTCCTTCTCCAAATTTTTCAGGTAAAATGCTCTCTCCCTTCTTAATCTCTTGTTTAACTTCTTAATTTTTATATCTTCTTGATAGAATTTGGATCTAGGGTTTGTTCATTTTTCTAGATTTTCACTCAGATTTTCATTCTATTTTGTTTTTGTGCTTTTATTCCCTTTTCTACACTACAAACTTTACATTTGTGCTAAATTTTGGACTTTTTATTCATATTTTTCATTTTGTGTATTGGATGGTTCTTTTGAAAATTCTGAAGAAGCTCCAGCAGACCAACGCCATTTGTAAATGCTAGTTAGGATTGATTGTGAATCACAGAAATTATTATACTCCTTATTAGTTAAATGACTCCAAATTATCATAAAAATTAATTAATTAGTAGTAATTTTAGTTTGAATACTATTCATATAATGATGCAACAGTGAAGACACATGCAGCAGTGGGATTCCTTTATCATGTAGAAATGCCTTAGTTGTATTCTTTGATAAAATACACTAATGACTAATGTACTATAAATAATGGATGGTTACAACCTGTATGGAAACAATGTTGGACCATGCCACTCGTGCACACAATACAATATCCAGTCTCTGTGTTCTCTCTTAACTACCATATGTAATTAATTAGTAATGTAATATATTAAATTGCAGTAGTGTGGTATATGTAATATATGAAATTGCTCTAGTGTGGTATATGTGTAGTAATGTAATTGATTCATTCAAAAGTAGTGTGGTATATGTAATATATGAAATTGCAGTTGTGTGGTATATGTGTAGTAATGTAATTGATTCATACAAAAGTAGTGTGGATACATATATGAAATTGCAGTACTGTAGTATCCATGATCACATAATTTTTAGTTTGAACTATGAGCAGTAGGTATTAGGAGTATGGTTATACATCATACTGCTCAGTAGGTATTAGGGATTAGGGATGTAATTCTTCATTTGTTTAGAGGTAATGTAACTTTGTGGGTAATGTAACTTGCTTTTTTGATCTTGTCTTTGTGGGTAATATAACTTTAGTCATGCTATGTATGATATTGCTTTGTGTGTTTATAAAGCAAGCATTTTGTTGACTTTATTGTTTATAGATAACAAGAATAGCAATGGATGAAAGAAGAAAACGAATTGCAGCTGCTTTGACTTTATTCTTGAAGATGTATACTACCGTTAGTAGTTTTTTACTTTTGATGGCATCAACTGTATCCCGGCCAAGAATTAATAGGCGTTATTCTCTTAATTTTTATGAGAAACGAGAGTATGTGAGACGAATTGTATATGACAATGATGAGTCATGCATTTCACTACTTAGGATGAATAGAAAAACCTTTTTCAAACTATGTGTGGTGTTAGAGAAATTCAGATTAGGTAATAGGGCACGAAGTGAATCAAATTCAGATTCATTATCTAGTGGTGGAAGAAGGAAGAGAAAGATTAGTGATAGAGATGAATCAATTACTTCACAATCCTTTCATAATGCGGCAATGATGTTGAGTGAAACATTGATAATGGTTGGTGATAAACTTAGCAAGAGCATTGGAACTGAATTAACTCTTCAAGAAAAAGTGCAACAGTTAGATAAAGAGTTAATTCAGATTGATGGATTATCAAATGAAGAATATTTGATGGCTTTGATTAAACTTCCTGACCGTCCAAATAAGATGCTTGTGTTTTTTAGCCTTCCACCGGAGCGAAGATTAGAATGGGTGAGGGCTTTTCTTGCTACATAGTGACTATGTTGGATGCATTCTGACTTTGTTCGTGGTTGTGAATGTTGTACTATTAATTAGTATGTTATGGTGGCTTTTGTATGTAAGCTTTTGATAAACTTAACATTTTATTAATATTTATAATATTTTATTATGTTTTTTGGATGTAAGCTTTTAAGAAGCTTAACATTTTATTAAGTATATATTAGTGTAATATTTGTAATATTTTAATCATGTTTTTTGTATGTAAGCTTTGAATAAGCTTAACATTTTATTAAGTGAATGTTATTGTAATATTTGTAATATTTTTAAGAATTTTTTTGGATTTAAGCTTTTAATTTAAAATTGTTATATTGTAAATTAGAATTTGAAGATGTTGTGAGAAAATATTATTATTATTATTATTATTATTATTATTATTATTATTATTATACAATCAAACTACACTGTTACATTTTCCTATTTACATCATACATTATTATTATTATTATAATAATTATTATTATTATTAGGAAAACGTGTCAAATAGGCCACTGAATTTATCGTTTTTTGTGCAATTGGGCCATTGAACTTAAAAGGTGTGCAATTCAACCATCAAACAAGCAAAATTTGTGTAATTGGATCATTTTTACAAAAATTTTCTGGTAAAATCCAATTATATTACTAACATATATGTATTAAGAGTAGTATTTTCTTCTACCATACTAGTTGGGAGTCAATATTGAAATGTTTTTAATTCAAATTGAATTAAAATTTTTTGTAAAAATTGTCCAATTGCACAAATTTTGTTTGTTTGATGGTTGAATTGCACACTTTTTAAGTTCAATGGCCCAATTGCACAAAAGCGATAAGTTTAGTGGCCTATTTGACAGTTTTTCCTTATTATTATTATTATTACAACATAAGGGCAATTTCGCCATTGTATCATCTATTCCCTTTCAATTCCTGCACCCATATTTCTGCATACCAAACACTGTAATTGCAATTCCTACTTTATTCACCGAATTACAATTCCACCGAATTACAATTCTTTTCCCTCCTAATTTCATCATCCCAACCAAACGGGTTGTAAAGATTAGTGGCTGAGAAGCTTATTGAGCAAAAGTGAGGTATGTCTTAAAAACTTGAGGTATATCAATGTAAAAACCCTATCAATATGCTTCCCAGCAATGTTCTGCGTAACTGCCATTTCTCTCTGGTACTCATTGCAGGTCACCACCTGCGGTGCATTGTTCCTCAGTTCATCCTCACCAAATGGCCTACAAAATCCATCAAGTTTCAAAATACGAAGAAACAACTTGAGGTATATCTTAAAAACTTGAGCAAAAGCGATACCTGTGTGGATTTTCTTCAACAGAAACAATAAAGATCAGTGGTAGAGAAGCTTATTGATGAGAAACAATAAATGGAAACTGTAATTTCAAAAAATATTGGAAATAAATTGCGGGGAAAACATGTAAATATAAAAATATTGGTGTATGTTTATAAATAGTTTTTTTTTTTTTAAATTAATAGACATGAATATTAATTCTTTCCTAATTAAAAAGAGCTAATTCTATAAATGGTCTCTTGACTATTGAGAATTACCAATTTTTATTTTCAAGTTTTAATTTAACTATAAATGGTTCATTGAATATTGATTTTATTCCAAAATTTGTCTTATAGTTAAATATATATCAAGTTAATAAACATTAAATTTAAGGGTAATAATGTAAAAATTTTAGTTCTTCACACTAATGATAAACTCAATGTATTAAATTTATGTACTCAATTTGTCCATGCATCTCAACAAAGCCAATTTTTACATTATTATTTCTTAAATTTAATGTTTACTAAATAGATATTTAACTGAAGGATCAAATTTAGAACAAAATCAATAATCAATAGATCATTTATGGTAAAATTAAAAGTCGAAGATGAAAATTTGTAAAAATAAATAGTCAATGGACTATTTATAGTCCAATTGGAAGTTGAATGATAAAAATTGATAATATCAATAGTCAATAGACCATTCTTGAAATTAACTCTTAAAAATATTATATATATATATATATATATATATATATATATATATATATAAAATAATTGAAGCACTCCATTATAATGTAGCATCTGTTCATACATACTTTCTCAACCTACTAAAACACATCTCACTTGGAAGAGCCATATCAATGCCATTTAACCACAAGATCTTTGACACTCTAAAAGCTTGGGAAACACTCTAAGAATGATGTCAATATTTTCTATGTTTGCAAATTCATCTTTCACCAATATCCCAAGATGTTTCCCGACTTAATAGCGTTGTAGCTATATTGTGAATTATGTGGTCCACCTTGAAATATGGACACTAATCTAAAAATTTTACTCTCTTCGTCTTGAATTGGATCTCTCATTTACTTTTTGTGCGCTTTTTAAAAAATTAAAATAAATGTGATGTGCTTTCCAACTATGTCCCAAACTTTTTCACTTTTGGAAATAAAAGCAATAAAGAAAGTAAAAGTCATAAGGGTAAATTGGGAAAAGTAGAATAATGGTAATGTTCAATTTAAAAAAGATGACAACATTTTGGGACAAACTATAAAGGAAAGTAAGACAGGTAATATGGGACAGAGAGAGTACTTATTTAATTTTTCCTTTTTTCTCCTTTTTATTTTTGCACAAATAAAATTAATATATATAAAAATATATTATTAAAAATATATTTTAATTTTTTTTAAAAATAAATATACAAGTACATATAGTCACTTTAAATACATAAATTTGATTCATAAAGTTACTATTGTAAATATATAACGTGGCATTTCGTTCGGAGGATCAAATTAGGGAGGGAAAAGATGGTGAAAAATAAAGTAATAATTCAAATTACATTGTTTGGCAGGCAGAAATACAATTATTGAAAATGGGAAGGGAATAATAATAATAATAAAAAGGGCAAATGTGTTAATTTCTTTAATTTTTTTTCCACTACTGCTGAATTGGAATTTAATTGCAAAAGAATTACATAATTCATGCCAACCAATCACACTGTAAATTTATTATGTTGGTGCCATTTTTATGTACCTTAAATTTCTTGGTATATGAGATACTATGCAAAAAAAAAACATGTTTTTGACCTAAGAAACGAGTTTCTTAATTTTTGATTAATTAGCAAACAACACAAACATTCTTAAAAAACTTTTGATTAATTACAAAATAATACAGAAATGTTTTTATTCAAGTTTTTGAACAAGTTTTTTACTAAAGTACAAAAAATATTAGTAGTTTCCATAGAAAGATTTGAAGATAGGCAAGATCTAATATGAACTTTAGCCAGGATCATCTACTTTAGATAATGCAAAGAGTAAAAGAATACAAACTATAGCCCATTATTACAGTAAAATCATGATATTTTGTAGATGGGAAAGCAAAATAAAGAATCAACTTATTTATTTATTTATTTTGGATGACGAAAGCAACACACAACTACTATCCAAGAGTGTGCATGGAAAAAACTCCACTCTTGTATAATAACCTACGAACCACACAGGAAAAGTAAACTGCACTACACAAAGAAGACCATGAGCAATGGCTCAACCAAGAGGTTATTGTCAAGAACCGAAATCAAGACCTTCAAGCACAAGAATCATGCTTCAGTCACTTGGTCAAACCTTTTGGGTAATAATCAATTTATTGTTAAGCTCCCAAGTCCTAGGCTTGAGTCCACTACTTGCTAGTGTAAGAAGTACAAAATAAAACTTTCAACAATATATTCTAACAAAACCACCAGGTACAGAAATGTTGTATTTGTTGGAATTCCTCAACAGGTAAGAGTTATTTTTGAATCACACCTTATAAACTGATGTAGTATGGCCAGTCTGTGGTCGCGGGCTGATACCTGAAGACCAAAAAAGCCTAATTCTTGATCGGCTAGGTTCCCCCGATTGATCAATATAAGGAACTGGAAAATAGGCGTGTGCTATATCAAGCAGTTTATCTGGGCATTTCGGTTCCTTCTTCAACGACACTCTGTTTTGGTGGCAATTCAGGAGGTCCTCTTGCTATTGGCATGCCACCACCAAAAGTCTTAGGTCTTGCATAGTCCACGAAGATAACACGTCCATTTAGAGGCTGTGTCATTTATGATGCAACGTTAGGCTGAAGAAATTCGAGCATGCATTGTTCTGTGTGTGGATCATGTATACACAAAATCTATATATATATATATGGGCATACCTTTCCATTCATTTCTTTGAGGGCCGTCTCTGCTTCATCTTGTGAAGCATAGGTGACAAATCCAAAACCCTTTGATTTGTCTGAGACTCTGTCAGTAACGACTTTAGCTGAAAACAAAACACATTTAAATTGTTTATACTCTATTTAGCTTAAAAGAATGATCAACAAATGTGTATCTTTGCCAGAACCGGAAGCACCTTCAATGACTTGGCCGAATTGAGAAAATGTCTCTGACAGACCCTTCTCTGTGGTGTAAAATGAAAGCCCTGAAATGAAGCACTCTTTAAAATTACTGTTTTACATTAACAATTCATTCACCATCCACAAGCAAAGATAAGGCTATAGGTATGTAAATGCACTACCACATATCCTGGCAGCATTTACCATGAATTTACACAAATAAGTACACAGTAATTCCTAAGAAGTTGGTCAAAGATTGCAAATATGTTCAGTTGATAGAAACATCAAACAGCAAAGAGAAAGTCAGAAAATTGAAAATGACTATCTCCAGCAAGAAAAGTACAAATCTCAAGTCCTCAACTTAGCAGCATATCTCATAACCAGAAAGCACAAATGGGTCTAAAATATTTTGAAGGGGTAAACTAGAAACATGGATCGGTTGGGAAAGATATGCTAGCTCAAGCCCTTGAGATTAACCCTAACTAAATTGAGGTTAAGGCTTAGTTTAGTTATACTTACAGATAAATTGGCTAAATAAGTTGAAATTAAGGCTGAGTTGAGTAATAGATCATTTCAATCGAGAAGGGAAATAATCAGATTTTTGCAAAACCAATGGTGGTTAGTTAAAAGCATCATATTGAAAATGAAAATATAGAACAAGATTGACACAAGGAACTTGTTTCCATCAGTAAAAGTGTAAATATATAATCGTCTGGGGACGTCTAGCGCCTAGGTGGTGCTTAGGCACCCAGTATATCGTCTTTACTTTTTTCACTCAGGATTAGAAGTTTAGACGGTTATAATCCTTCAAACTAGTCAACTGCATATGTTAAATAATTAGTTGGCTGGAGAAATATAGAAGAAAGTAGCCAAGCTAGTAAAAAAACCACTTGGCCGAGTTGGGCACCGACTCCGTCAAGTTAGGCGCCCAATTCGGCGCCTAAGGCGCATCAGTAGGTCGACTAAAAGTTGACTAGAACTGAAATAGCTTCGGCCTAGGGACACCTAGGCCAATTTTTACAACATTGGTAAAACCTCTTATGCTTTCTCTCAATGCAGCAGACCAACTTTAAAATGGAGCAAGGAGCGGGCTTAGAAAACATCCATCACACCGTCAATCCCGCAACAAGAATTTTTAACCTTCAGTACAAATTCAACTGTAAAGATAAAAAAAAAATTCTTGCTGTTTGTATTGCCCTGTTCAGTAATTCTTATTCGAATTCAGCCTTTTCTTATTAAAACAAGTAAAAACGCACAACCGAAATTTTGCTACCATCTGTTGTAACCAATTAGTGCATCATACTCCAACAAAATTCATACACCTTGGATTAGAATTGGTTATGGAGACAAGCAAAGAACCCAAATTTTCATCGACAGATACTCAATCCATGTAGAAGCCTGCTATTAGAGAGAGAGATACCTCCAACAAAGAGCTTGGAAGCGACGCCTCTTCGAGAAAGAAAGAAACAAGAGGGTCGCGCGATATGGGTTGTTATGTTCTGTAGCCTTCTCAGGGCAGCCATAGCTTCTCCCTCTGGTGTCCTGTTTCTTCTGAGGCTGAGACAGATTGACGCTTAGGGCATTTAAATTTTGAAAGGAAGGACTTAAAGATAATTGAGCTCACCTCATCTTGGGCCCAGTAATTGGGTTACCTATATTTTAATAGTGGGCTAAGACCATTGCATTGTTGTAACAGATCATTATTACATGGATCATAAGTACATTTTTAATAAACTAAAAGTAAATTATTTTTGTACATAAAGTATATTATTTTATATATACTATCAAATAATGTACTTTCAGTACAAAAATAATGTACTTTTAGCATAATCAAAATGTACCTTATATTCATGGTTCATCTTGTATTATGGATCCTGATCCAAAAATTATATGTCTACAATTGACAAATGAACATTTATGCCATAGACATGGATCTACATTGCAAGGTAGACACGGACCAAAATACACAATTTATATATTGAATGTTCACAATTTAAATTATGAATATTCAGTATGTAAATTGTGAACATTTAGTATATAAAATTGTAAACATTCAATATGTAAATTGTGAACATTCAGTATGTAAATTGTGAACATTTAATATATATAATTGTAAACATTCAGTATGTAAATTGTGAACATTTAGTATACAAAAATGGTGAGCATTAAGTATGTAAATTATGAACATTTAGTATATGAAAATTTGAACATCCAGTATGTAAATTGTGAACATTCAGTATATAAATTGTGTATTTTTGAACCCGGGTTCACCTTGGTCCACGTAATAATTTGCCTTGACATATTCTGTAATTGCAATTAATAGTTTATGTGCCTGTAAATAAATTGAAGTCACATAATATGTTAACTACATATACAGAATATATCAACTGCAAACACATAATCTAAAAGTTATTTTGGATCTGAGTTCACAATGCAAGGTAAATCATGGTCTATGGTATAATTTATCGTAACTATATTGCGAGATTTAGAATCAATTGTTATACCATGGATTAAGGTTCACATTGCATTGTGGACTTTGGTCCAAAACAACATTTAAATTATATATATGCAGTTGACATATTATGAACCATCAGTTAATAAATTATGAGTAAAGTTGTCATTTTAGTCCACTATCTATAGGAGTCCTGTTAATTGCAATCCACGACTTTCAACGAGCTCCGTTTTGGGAAGCCCTAAACTCTTGCCTCTCTACCTCTCTATATCTCTCTCGACTCCCCATTCTCCAGCGAGCAACAGACTCTTCCTCCTCCTCTCTTCTTTTCGTTGACGGCAGCAATGGCGAAAGGTTGGCGTGACGCGTAGGCAGCTCTAACGACCTCCCTTCTCAGCAAGCTTAGCAAACTGGCGTGGAGCAGTGAGCAGCGTCCTCTGTCCCAACAAAGGTAGAGCAGGCGGTGGCCTTTCTCTCTCGCCAACTTGAATTTTTGGCATAGCGACTCCGACGGTCTCTCTCAACCGCATATATATCTCTTAACCTCCCATATATATCTCTAACACTCCCCTTCAAGTTGAAGCATAAATATTGATCATCTTGTTACAAATATACTCAACTCTACTTCTACCCAGCCCTTTCGTATAGAAATCAGTCAGTTGATCAACACTCTGAACATGCATAGTTGAGATGATCCCTTGTTGCAGTTTCTCACGAACGAAATGGAAATCCACTTCAATATGCTTGGTCCGCTCGTGAAACACATGATTATTCGTGATATGTATTTGTCACAAAAAAACTTTATTGGTAACCTCACTCGTACACCAACTTCCTCAAGAATATTGAGCCATATCCCTATACTCTGACTCTACACTAAATCACGCTACAACATTTTGTTTCTTACTTTTTCATGCAACTAAATTACCTCCCACAAACACAGTACCCTGTCGTAGAGTCACTTGGTGACCCAACCCAATCTGCATCCGAGAACGCCTAAATGTCCATGTGTCCATGATCCGCATATAAATCTCTTTCGCCTCAACATTTTGTCAGTTTGTTTAGAAAACACATTATGATCACAGCCACTCCTATGCATGCCAAACTCAACAACTGCACTACTAAACCTTCCAAACCATGCCCGTGGAGACTGCTTTAGGTCATACAAGGACTTCTTCGATTCACATACCTTACCAGACTCCCCCTGAGCAATAAACCCATGAGGTTGCTCCATATAGCATCTTCAGTTAACTTTCCGTATAGAAAAACATTTTTCACATCTAATTGATAGAGAAGCCAATGATTAGTAGCAATTAACGAGATAAAAATATGAACTGACATTGACTTAGCCATTGGAGAAAATGTTTTTGTATAGTCAACACCATACGTCTGTGCATAGCCCTTAGCTACAAAGCGTGCTTTCAGCCAAGATATAGAACCATCAGGGTTTGTTTTGACCATATAAACCCACGCACACCCAATGGAAGTCTTACCATTCAGAAGATGAATAAGGTCCCACGTCTGGTTTTCCTTTAGGGCTGCCATTTCTTCCTCCATAGCTTTCTTCCATCTACACAGATTTTGGCCCTGAAGAACTATAGAATGAAGCCAATTGATTAGGTAACAAGCTGTATGTACGACATCCGACCAAACATTATAGAAACCTTCATTTGAAATATTAAGGTGCGGGTCACCTCCAACAGATGACGATTTTTTTGTCCTACCACACCATTCTGTTGAGGAGTATGGATAGAAGAGGTTTGGTGTATCATTTCATTCTGGGCTATATAGGACGAAAACCAATTTTGAAGATATTTTAATGCATTATCACTTCTCAAAATTTGGACAACCTTATTGAATTGGGTTTTAACCATGGTACAAAAATTGCAAAAAATATTAAACAACTCATTTCTCGATTTCGTAAGATATAGCCATGTATATATAGATAAATCATATACGAATGTAACAAAATATCTAAAACCACTTTTAGATGTCACATGACATGGACCCTAAACATCCGAATGAACTAATTGAAGCAAAGATTCTACCCTGTTATTAACTCTCAGAGGTTAGGGCACACAATAGTGTTTAACAAGCTGACAAGAATCGCATTGTAAAGTAGATAAAGACTCTAAACTATAACCTCTTCAACTTTGACAAGGATGGGTTACCATACCGACAATGCAACTGGAACGAAGATGTACTTCCCAAGAGACAGACCCGTTCAACCTCAGGAGACGAGAATTCAACTTGTTCCAACACATATGGATTCTGAAACAAACAATAACATAAAAAGAATGTGACGCAACAATTTAGAGCACGAATAATTTGGCTTATTGAGAGCAAATTAAATGGGAATTATGGAATGTATAACACAGACGATAACGGTAAAACATGAGCTGCACCAGCATCGCCTTTACCCATAACTAGAGTGGTTAAACCGTTTGCAAGGGTAACTCTAGTCGCACAACTAAATGGGAGGTATTTAGAAAACAGATTCATATTACCTGACATGTGATCACGAGCTCCAAAGCCAATGACCCACTAGTAGGAGGAAGAAGTAGAGGAGACACATACAGTAGGATTACTTGTACGGAAAAACATAGCAAAAGCCGAAGATAGAAGTTCTGGACTGGATAAATGTTGCGAGGAGGAAGACAACTTCATTTGATTAAACATGGCCAGTTCTTCATGAGACAGAACCACTACATTCCTTTCTGGTTTGGTAACTGCATTAGCAAACCTTTGTGGTCTAAAGGGCTTCGTACACTGGTTGCATAAATGACTGAGTTCTCCACAGTTGAAACAAACCCTTGGCCCTCGACCACATCCTCATCCTCACCCAAAACCACCACGTCCTCGAGAATGGACACCACCACCTCGTCCATAATTCTCATTGCCACTGGACACAAGAACTTTGTCTTCACCACTATTTCCCCTGTAACATAAAGGTAGTCCTTTCGGAAATTTCATCCGTAATATTACTGTGTGTTGAGGCATTCTGGACCATAGAAAATACTTGATCTAGTGTCTTCATCTCCTTATTCCCTAGCAATTGAGATCTAAGAGTATCATATTCCTTGCCTAGCCCAGAAATCCAACTAAAAACAAGCAACTGATCACGTTGTTTTTTCAGTGTCTTCACATTATTTGTTATGGTCATCGTAGTACATAAAGCTTCACTTGCATTCTTAAAGGCATAGTAATAATCCCTAATATCTTGTCCTTTTTTACTAGGACGATAAACATCTTGAGATAATTGATATAATTTTTTTTTAAAGTTTTTTGTCCCACTAAACCATTTATCTATCAACTCCCAAACTTCTTTCACGATGATTGTACAGTGTTGCATTGATAATATAATCTTCCTATCAATACAATTAATTAAACGGGACAAAAGAGCTTTATAATCATTTATCCACTCTGATAATGCTAAATACGGACACTAAGTGAAACCGGAAAATACGATCTCTTATTGCCTCAAGGATCCAAACCCGGTTACAAGTCAAGTAAGTGCTTAAAGGGCTCGGCGGGTCGGCAGTGGGCTTCCCTACTGTCCGAGCTCTTTCTAAGTCTTAGTCTAGAAAAGGCCAAAAGATCCTCTCTCCCCTCATAAATGCGCTATTTATAGGGGAGAAAAGTGCGGGTGCCGGACCTCCGGCATGGTGGGAACGTGGCGCACATGCGTCCGCCCCACCCCGCACCCATGCGGGAAAGAGCACGTGTCAGTCGTGGGCATGCCACGTTGTGGACGGGTCGGGGCACTGTTCGGCTCGTGACCTCCGAGCTGACCACTGTCATCCCGACCTTCCGGTCTCCCGACCGTAACCCCTTTCGACCGGGTCTAGAGTGTACCCGACCGGTCCTAGAGTATATTTACTATCATCTAGCCCCCTCACCCCAAGACGCGACGAGTACGAATGCGAGGGAGCGGTTTTGGGGTGAAAACTGACGTCGGGCCGACCATATGGCCGTTTCATCGTGACGGCTCTCTTGCGCGGGCGCACAGGAAACTCGATGGGGACTCATTCACGGCGGAGAATGCCTTTGGCGGGAAAAGTCTCGAAACCCGGACCGTTTTCCCGGGCGACGATTGGCCTTCCACGCTCCACGCCTATAAATAGCCGCTTGCTCCTTCGGTTCTCACTTCTCGCCACCACAGCTATCCGGAGATCAGAGCTTCCCGAGCGAAACAAGAGCAGCCGTTGTTTTCCGCCGCAAAGTCTTCACTTCCTTCCGCCGACTTACACTCGGTAAGCACTCTCTCCTTGCTCTTTTAGCAACATAAAACCCCTTAGTCTAGGTCGGCCCCCGCGTCCAATAGCTGAACCCCGATCCCTTCGCTTAAATAGGAATTAGGATGTCGGACTCAGATAGCCAGAACGTCTCTGGTTGGGACTACGACGAGGGCGACGAAGCGGGTTACGAGAGTGTCTCCCCTTCAACGGGAGGCTCCACCTTCGACCAAATCGACGAAGTAGAGCACGTTTCCGTCGACGCCGAGGAGAACGAGGGGCAGTTACAGACCGCAGCCTCTCCCGAGGACGTCAGCAGACCGAGCCGAGGCAAATCTCCGCGGAGGGTGGTCTCGGCACTTTTCCCACACCTCAGCCCCCGCACCGTGGAGGATGTGGCTACATCGTTACGCCGAGGGGGCGCTCCTCGAGAACTACGCGCTTCAAGGCGAGCTCCGGGCCTCGAGGTCTCATCCGGACCTCAAGCCCTCCCGGCTCCGGGCGAAGCAAGTTCGTCAGCGCCGAGTCTTCCTGAACCATCGACGTCAGCCCCAGAACCTTCCGAAGCCGAGCCAATGTCCGCCGAGCCTCCTTCCACTCGGAAGAAGATGCTGTTTTTGAACAGCGAGGTGGTCAAGCAGCAAAAGTGTCTGCTCACTCGCGCCGAAACCGACGAGATCCACGCACTGCTGCGTGGTCGGATCCCATACAAGGTCAGTCGGTCGCTCGGTAACGTAATCGATTGGCATGTCGACGACTGGCTTGGGATCCACCTAGACTCCCTAAAGGCGCCGCTGACCTTCCCCTTTTCTCCTTTCCTTCTCGCCTTTCTAAGGTATTACGAGGTCCTCCCTGGGCAGATCATCCCAAATGCCCATCGGATGATTGCGTGCTTTACTCAGATCTGCGCTCGGCACAAGCTAGTGTGCACCATGGAGTTGTTCAACTTCCTCTACGCCGTCAGGCCTCTTTCAGCGAAGCATGGCGGGGGTTATCTAATGCTCCAGTCTCGGGGGCACCACTGCACTCTCATCAACGTCCCCGATAGCAACAAGGGGTGGAAGAATCGGATACTCTCGGTCGAGTACAAGTGGAAGCTACCGGTCCCCCGAGTATGGTCCACGCATTTCACCGAGCACAACTTCCCCAAGCGGACCAGAGCTCTCACTGACGCGGCCGCGAAAATTTCCTCGGAGGTGTACGACTACCTCATCTTCCGCACCCCGGAGGGTTACAAGAACGCCAACCTCGAGCCCCCAGACTACGGCCGCGACGACAAGTATGAGCCGGTGTCGATCGCCATTCCAACCGCCCAAGGTTCGTCGGCCGAGCCGAGTCAAGGTCGACGGGATTACTTTCACCTGACTCTAACTCCTCCAGATTGGTTTTTAATTGCCCGGTCATCCGAGCTAACCCCTCTGTCACTTGTGCAGGTATGGCGCCCGACAAAGCATTCGTCGCCCCGGCCGCCGCCCCTCGCCCCAAAACCAAGGTAGCCCTGGGGGCGAAAAAGGCCGCCGCCAGGCCAGCCGCCGATCTCCCCGTCATCAACGTTCCTGATCCGGTTCCTACCGACACCTCGTCGGGTGGGGGCACAGCCCCCGATCTTCCGGTCGCTCACGGGCCAAGCCGGCGAGGGAAAGAAAAGCGCCAGGAGGTCGAGGTCGAGGAGGTTCTCACCTTAAAGTGCACCAAGCGCTCCTCCAGTACCCGACCTTCCGAGCTTCACGAAGGTCTGCGCGAGAGGGACGCGTTAGCCTCTACCCTCGTCGATCAGATCAGGGACAAGGTGCCCGGCATGGAGACCATCATGGGGTGGTCGTGCAATCGCCTCGGTGAGCAGATCGCCGAGGATATCCTCCGGGTAAGTTTTTGTTTATCGAAATGTTGTCAACCTCCTATCGGACGTAAGTATCAAACCTTCTTCGCTCTTTCAGCACACTCACACGACGACCAACCTCTTCTGTCGGGCTCGGGCCTTGGAAGGTATCCGAGAGAAAGAGGTCGTGCCCCTCCAGGAGTAGGTTACCGCGGCCGAAGAGAGGATCCAGGAGCTGGAGAAGGAGCGCACAGCCGCTGAGGATCGGGCCGAGAAGGCAGAGAAAGCCCTAGCCGAGGCCGAGAGACGAGCTGAGAAGGCGGAGCAGGCCGAGAAGGAGGCCATTGACAAGATGAAAGACGCCAGCAGTCTTGCTCGGTTCATATGCACCGATGAGGCCGTAGCCAAAGAGTTCCTCACCGCCTTTATCAACACGGAGGCGGGGACCAACTCACATGGGTCTACGGGCAATGAGCCTTTTCCTCGGGCTGCCGAGCCATATAGGAGCAGGTTCACACGGCCCTGACTGAGGGCCCCGAGGAGGCTGATCTCCCCGCAGTGCTGGCTCTGCTCCCCAGCGAAGTGGCTGACCCCGGCCCTAGGCCTTACTCCAAGCCAGGTCCTTCGGAATGAGTGGCCGGTGGGGGAACTATTTGCGACGTTTTGAACCGGCGGAGCTCGGCCCGCCCTTGTGCCGAGCACTTCGAACTCTTTTTTAAATTAATAAAATTTCGGTTTTGCTTCACTCAGTGGTTAATTTTATCTTAACCTTAAGTTCAAACAATCGGGCACCTTACTCCCGAGATGGGCACCTTGCTCCTATCGGCCTCAAAGGCCATGAGGTCGGCAGACCAACATAATCGGGCACCTCTCTCCCGAGATGGGCACCTTGCTCCCATCGGCCTCGAAGGCCATAAGGTCGGCAGACCAACATAATCGGGCACCTTGCTCCCGAGATGGGCACCTTGCTCCCATCGGCCTCGAAGGCCATAAGGTCGGCAGACCAACATAATCGGGCACCTTGCTCCCGAGATGGACACCTTGCTCCCATCGGCCTCGAAGGCCATAAGGTCGGCAGACCAACATAATCGGGCACCTTGCTCCCGAGATGGGCACCTTGCTCCCATTGGCCTCGAAGGCCATAAGGTCGGCAGACCAACATAATCGGGCACCTTGCTCCCGAGATGGGCACCTTGCTCCCATCGACCTCGAAGGCCATAAGGTCGGCAGACCAACATAATCGGGCACCCTCGAAGGCCATAAGGTCGGCAGACCAACATAATCGGGCACCTTACTCCCGAGATGGGCACCTTGCTCCCATCGGCTTCGAAGACCATAAGGTCGGCAGACCAACATGATCGGGCACCTTACTCCCGAGATGGGCACCTTGCTCCCATCGGCCTACTGATCCTTAGATCAAAGCAACGATGTCTAAAGAAACTGAGCTGAAGCTCTTCATTTAACCAACATAGACTCATTACATTAGGGGGGGAGGGGCTTCTTTGGGCCCGATTACATCATCCATCATCCTAATTAATGGTGAAAAAACACTAAATGTTCCGAGTTCCAAATCCGATCGACCGGCCTTCCCGTGGTGGTTTCCAACTTGTAGGTGCCAGGTCGGATTACGGCAGAGATGACATACGGCCCTTCCCAGGTCTGTGCGAACTTTCCGCCGTCATTTGGTCGGCTAGCTTTCCGCTCTCGGAGAACGTAATCTCCCACCTGGAAGTACCTTGGCCGAACTCGAAGGTCACGGGTCTGCTTTATCTTGCTCTGATACTCAACTATTCTCCGAGCCGCGACCTCTCTTCTTTCCTCCACGGCATCAAGCTCAGCGATCATCATTCGCTCGTTGTCAGCCTCATCGTAGCCGCGCTCTCGGGAAGTCGGGATCCAGGCTTCAATAGGCAGCCGTGCTTCAGCCCCGTACACCAGTGCAAAGGGGGTTTCCTTGGTGGCCTCCCGAGGAGTCGTCCGATACGCCCACAATACGTAAGGCAATTCATCTGCCCAACTTCGACCGGCATCAAACAACTTCTTCCTCAGTCCATCTAAGATCGTCCGGTTCGCGTTCTCGACCTGTCCATTCCCTTGGGGGTACGCCACAGATGATCGGATGGACTTCGTGCCGACCGTAGCTAGAAAGTTTTGAAAATATTGGCTCTCAAACTGCCTTCCATTATCCGTGATCAGGTGCACGGGAACTCCGAAGCGTGCGATGACGTTCCTCCATATAAAGCGCGCGCATTGTAGGGCTGTTTTGGTCGCCAAGGGTTCCGCCTCAATCCACTTCGAAAAGTAGTCGATAGCCACGATCACGAACTTCTTCCGACCTGCCAACATCGGGAACGGACCTATGATGTCCACCCCCCAGCGAGCGAATGGGATCGCCGTGCTGATCGGTTGGTAAAAGGTCGCTGGCCGACCGGGAGTCTTTGCGAATTTCTGACAAGGCTCGCACGCTCTGACAAGGCTTTCACAATCCAGTTGGATGGACGGCCAGTAGTATCCCATAACCATGATCCGGCGTGCGAGCGACCTGCCCCCTTGATGTGCCGAGCACAGGCCCGAGTGCAACTCCTTCATGACGATATCCGCTTCGAACGCGTTCAAGCACCTCATCAATGGGCCCCCATAGGATCGTCGATATAGACGGTCGTCCACGACCTGAAATCTGGGCGTTCGGAGCCGTACTTTGCCCTCTTCTTCAGGCATTTTCCCATCTTGGAGGTATTCTTTGAGGTGGGTAATCCATGGGTCCTGTTCCACCCCGACTGGCTCAACCTCAAGGGAATCGATGCATGGCGCAATCGCTTCCTCGATGTGAGCTATCTTTGATATATGCTCGGGGGCCTCGTGTACCAGTCGCGACAACATGTCTGCATCAGCGTTGTCCGACCTGGGAATGTGGGTGAGCTCGTGGGCGTCAAATTGTTGTAGGGCGGCCAGCACGCGATCTTTATAGATCATCAGCTTTTCTCCATTGGTGACGAACTCGCCGTTAACCTGCCCGACGACTAACGCAGAATCCGTTTTTAGCTCGGATGGTCTTCGCCCCTAGTTGTCTCGCCAACATCATGAGGATAGCCCCAATTGGCTGATCTGTTAACATGCTCGGAGATGGTCTGGATGGTCGGCTCGAACAGTGCTCTTGACGAGCATATCGTTGATGTAGGCTTCCATCGACCTTCCCAGCAATCCCCCGAACACCAAGTTGATCATCCGTTGGTATGTAGCCCCGGCGTTCCTTAGTCCGAACGGCATCACTCTGTAACAGTATAATCCATCCGGGGTCATAAATGATGTCTTCTCCTCATCGGCCTCGGACATCATGATATGATGATATCCTTTAAAAGCATCCATGAAGCTCATGAGTTCCGCTCCTGCCGTCTCGTTGACCATTTGGTGAATGCTGGGGAGCGGATGCTGGTCGAGGGGACAGGCGCGGTTGAGGTCGGTGTAGTCGATACACATCTGCCAGGCTGGGGGCTTGGGCACCAGGACTACGTTCGCGACCCACTCCGGGTACGTAACCTCTCGGATATGACCTGCCGAGAGCAAGGCCTTTACTTCCCCCTTGACGAACTCACGTCGGTCGACGGATAAGTGCCTCTGCTTTTGCTTAACAGGCTTAGAGGTCGGGCTTACAGACAACCGATGGCAAATGACATTTCGGTCGATTCCAGGCATGTCCTCTGGTCCCCAGGCGAAAATGTCGGCGTATTCTCGTAGCACGGCAAGGATCGATCGCCTGAGGTCGGGGTTAAGAGACGTTCCAATTTTGATGAATCGTTCAGGCCGATCTAACTCCAAGGGCACTTCTTCGACGGGCTCGGAGGGCCCAGGCTGCTCCTTTTTTTCCTCATCTTTCCGTCGGGCAATGGTGTTCACCCGAGACGTGCTCGCGGCCTGTTTCTCCACTGCCCGGACGTAGCACAGTCTTGCCGACCGTGGATCTCCCCGAACCGTTCCGACGCCTTCCGGGGTTGGGAACTTCATGCATAGGTGCGACATGGAGATAATGGCCTTCATTTGGGTTATTCCAGGTTGGCCCAAAATCACGTTGTGAACGCACGCCAGATTGACGACGATAAATTCCATTTCCACTTTCAGAATCTTGGGATAAACTCCGACTGCCACAGGTAGGACGACCATTCCCTCAGGGTGGATCATATCGCCCGTGAAACCCGACAGAGGGGTACAGACCGGCGTCAAGGCCGACTTCCCGATTTTCAGCTTGTTAAACGCCTCCAGATACAAGACATTCACGCTGCTGCCAGTGTCCACCATCACCCTTCGGACCTCTGCGCCGCAAATATCAACGGTAATAACCAACGCCTCAGCGGATTGGTCTCCGCCGAGGGGGAGGTCCCGGTCGGTGAAGGTTATTGGCTCGTCCTTCATTCTCTTCTCGGGTTGGTTGGAGCTGATCGAGCATACGGGCAAGTCCCTCGACCAAACTCGTCGACGGTCTGGATCATCACCCCGTTGTGGTCCGCCGAAGATAACGTGGATGATCTGTTTCGACCTGGAGGCAGGGTGGTCACGGTCGGGTTCCGGCTCCTTATCCTTCTTCCCTTTATCAGACTTCTTGAAATATTTCTTCCACCCCCGGCGTCGGTTCTTCTTCTTCTCAGCAGCAAACTGCGCTAGTTCTACTGAGCGCAAGAGGTCTTCAATCAGCCCTTTGAGGACATGGCACTCATTAGTTTCGTGCCCCCAGTTCCTGTGGTAGGCGCAGTATTTGTCTTTGTCGGGGCCATCTCGCGCCGGGGCCGGGAGTTGAATCATATTGCAGGACTGAGCGTACTCTAAGATCTCTCCGATCGGCCTCGATAGGGGAGTGTAGATCGGATTCCCATCCTGATCCTTCCTTCTGGGGTCGGGCTGTCGTCTCACATCTCTCCGACCTTGTCCTCCAGTTTCTAACAAGCGCTTAGCAGCGTTGGCTTCTTCCGCCACAGCGTGGTCGGCCATCCTCTTCAAGGCTTCTTGGTACGTATTCGGCTGGTGGAGAACGAGGTCCTGATATAAAGGCCCCGCTCGTAGCGCAGAGAGCAGTAAGTTGACCGCGGTGCGATCATCTACCGGCTCTATCTCCGCCACGGCGGCCTTCCACCTTTCGCTAAAAAGGGTCAAGGACTCGCCTTCTCGTTGCTTGGCCTTTTCCAATGAGGTGAAGTGTTTCTTGGCAGCCCGCGAGATTGCAAACCGGTGAATGAATTTCCTCGCAAGCTCGGCAAAATCGGCAATGGATCCTGGTTGGAGAGAAGTGAACCATTCGGCCGCCCGACCAGTCAGGGTCGAATAGAACGCCCGGCACATTACAGCATCGGACACCCCCATCATTAGCATGTTTCAGTGGTAGGAGTTGATGTGTTCTTTCGGATCAGTCCGCCCAGAGTAATCCTTACTTCCTGGCACACGAAGGTCCATAGGGTACGGTTGGTCCATGATGTCTTGAGTGAACGACGCTCGGAACAGATTGCTTTCCATCCCCCCGGGGCCGGCCTCAGCTTGTTCTTTCTTCCATTTGTTGAACTCAGCCCGCACTTGGTCCAGCACTCCCCGGGCTAAGCCCCGACTGGTCCTAGCATGACGATCCTTCTTTGGCTTGGTATACGAGGAGCTTGTTTCACTGGAATGACTGGTTGCCGAGATGCTCATCGGTTGAGGTTCTCGGGCGGCGCGTCCACGCGATCGGATGTCGGGACGGTCAATCCGATCGGATGTCGTGCCTGCGATGCCTCCACCTGTGGCACCCCCCTGGCCGGTCAGACGTACTAAGTCGAGACAATGCCGGTCTCCGAGCCGGTGCCGTGGGCATAGTTTCGGACCCACGGGATAGTCGCTCGGATTGGGAACGGTGTAGAGCAGGTGGGACGGCAGGGATTGTCTCGGCGGTCGTCGCATCCGGCCTAATAGGCATGGCAGGATACATCGGCTGTACAGGTGGGTACATAAACGACTACGGGTAAAACCTCGGAGAAGTTGGCCACCATTGCATGGTTGGGTCCATCGGATACTGGTACGGCATCGGTCCACCGGGCATAGGGTATTGGTAGGGTACCGAGCCCCTAGGGATCGGGAAAGGGACCTCTTGGTGGATAGCGTTCACTGGTTCCGGTGGCTAGAGCTGTCAATACGGGCTCGCGGGGCGGGGCGGGCCAAAGCCCGGTGGGCCGCAGGCCTAAACGGGGCGGGCCTGGAAATCCCAGGCCCTGTCCGCCCCGCCTAAGGCCCGCGGGCTAGGCGGGCCCCCGTTTTTTTTTTTTTTTTTTAATCATCTTATCCAATGGCATTAAATTTTATCACTTTGTTATTTTGTAATTTTGTGCACACAAATATAATTAAAATAACATATACATAAGTACATAACTTATAATTGAAAAATTGTTAAGTCAAATCACAAATTCACAATATCACATAAGCACTTAAGCACATAACAAATTAACAATACAACGCATAAGTCAATAATACATAATTGACATAAGTCTAAAAGTCCATAAGTACATCACTCACATAAAACATAATGAAAATAATGTAAACATAAGTATCATAAATTCATAATTGATCAATGATCATACACAAGACATTCCATCATTCAATTCATCTTCATCTCCTTCATCTCCTTCATCTCCTTCATCTTCATTATTGATTTCATCCACATCTTCATCATCTATATATAAAACACATAAAAATTGTTTAAAATTAAATCATTACATTAAAAAAATCAATATAATATAACATGTAACAAAATATATTATCTTACCCATATTAAAACCATGCAACCAATTACGAGTGCAAATTAGAGTTTGCACTTTTTCAGGCAACATACAACTTCTATATTTTGTGAGCACACTTGCACCAATAGAAAATGCAGACTCCGATGCAACAGTAGTTATAGGAATTGCCAAAAGATCACGTGCCATACATGAAAGGATGGGAAATCCTTTAACACAACCCTTCCAATGATCTAACACGTCCAAATCCTGATAAAATTTCATCTCATAACATGGCTGCTCCAAATAACGATCCAATTCAAATATTTCAACAGGCTCAACAATTTCATCACTAACATCTAGAATATCCTGCATTAATTCAAACATAATAATTATACTAACAACTAAGATAATATAATAAAAAAAATACACAATAAAGTGCTCAAATACTTACATCAAACAATCTTTTGGGGTACTTCTTCGCTACTTGACTTTCCACTCTTGAATGCATGATAGTTGAAGAACTTGGTTGTGATGAACTTGATCCAATGGCACTCACATATTGATCATAAAGCTTGTAAAGCTTTTTTCTAAGCATCTCAATATATGCTTGGCATTTAGTAGGATTTGTCTCAACCTTAGCATATAGCTTCTGCAACACTTTAAACTTAAACCGTGGATCAAGAACAGCACCAAAAGCAAGCACTACACTATATTCACTCCAATATTTGTCAAATTTTTCTAACATCTTTTTACACATCGCACTCATCGATGTGTCTTCATCACTTAAACCCTCTTTCAACAACCTTTCAATTTTCCAAACTTGCAAAAAGTACACATTTGATGTAGGATAAGAAGAACCAGAAATCAAGTTAGTCATCTCATAAAATGGCTTAAAGAAAGTACACAATCTTTCACCCCTTTTCCATTCTTCATTTGAAGGGGAAACCTTAAAATTCTTATCTCTCAACTGGAGAAGACTAAAAACTTTTTTATATCTAATGGCACTATCCAACATCAAATACGTAGAGTTCCAACGAACTGGCATATCCAATCTTAAGCCAATTGAGGTATCAATACCACCAACTTCAACCACACACTCTTGAAATTTTTTCATCCTACTTTCAGTACTCTTTGCATATTTCACAGATTCTCTAATTCTATGCAAAGTGTGGTTAGCAGCTTTTAAACCTTCTTGGACAATCAAATTCAAAATATGAGCTGAACAACGAATATGGAAAAACTCCCCATCACACAATAAACTATCATGCATAGTCAATTGATCCTTCAAAATATCTTGCATACTATCATTATTACTTGCATTGTCCAAAGTCAAAGAAAACACCTTCTTTTCAATACCCCAATCCTTCAAGATTTCATACATTTTTTGTGCCAATTCAAAACCAGTGTGTGGAGGAGGCATCTTATCAAAAGCAAGTATTTTACTATTTAGTTTCCATTTCTCATCAACAAAATGACTAGTCAAACATATGTATCCTTCAGTAGTACAAGCAGTCCATAAATCAGAAGTCAAGCAAATTCTATTTGGAATACTAGTCAACACTTGTTTAAGTTTATTTTTCTCCTTCAAATACAACTTGTTAATGTCAGACACAAGAGTATTTCTAGAAATCATTGGAGCATCAGGATTGAGTAATTTATGGTATTTCCTAAAACCAGGATATTCAGCAAATGCAAAAGGACAATCATGTTCAAAAATCGCAGCAGTAAACACCTCACGAGCAAGCCCTATATCCAATTTTTTAGACCTAATTGTTCCATCACAATCAAAATTCGTTTGACTTATATCATGAAAGTGATATTTCAACAATTTGCAAGACTTCATATGTCGCCTCATTGTGGATGTTCCATAAGTTTTACCCCCCGATAATAAAATCGTTTTACACGCTTTACATTGAGATCTTCCTTTGCCCTTTTCATTTGGCCCAATATCAATAAAATAAGTCCAAACTTCAGAGGTTTTACTTTTACCTTTTGATGCAGTACCGCCAGTACTTTCTACTTCCAAATCAACCGCCGTATTAACAGTAGTAGCATCATCTTGATTTGCTTCCATTTTTTATTTTAATTTTTCAATACAATTCTGCAAATAATAAATCATAAAACATTTATATATAAATATATAAAGCATATAAAACACATATATAAACATGTATGTTTGACTGTATAAACACATATATGATATATAATAGTAATGTATAAACACAGATATAAATATATAATCATATAAAACCTACTGTATTACTGTATAATCATACATTCATACTGTATAATCATACATTTATACTATATAATATGTAGTACTGTATTACTGACTTACGATATAAATATATAAATATATCATAAATATATATACTGGAAATCTGATATAAATATATAATATACCTGCGGTCGGCGGAGTCCGGAGAGCGGCAGCGTTGCTGAGTGCTGGCGGTGGGCGGTGGCGGACTGGCGGATGCTTGGTGGCGGTGGCGGATGCGTGGCGGTCTGGCAGACTGCTGAGTGCTCGGAATCGTGGCAGGCTGGAAGAGTGGCAGCCTCGGATGCTTGGTGGCGGACTGGCGGTGCGGATCCGTGGGCGGTGGGCCGGTGGCGGCGTTGGCATAAGTGCGTAACTGCGGTCTGCGGACTGCGG
This sequence comes from Ipomoea triloba, assembly GCF_003576645.1. Classification (NCBI taxonomy): domain Eukaryota; kingdom Viridiplantae; phylum Streptophyta; class Magnoliopsida; order Solanales; family Convolvulaceae; genus Ipomoea; species Ipomoea triloba. Next base: position 16,946,991 of record NC_044916.1, on the reverse strand, counting down.
TCTGCGACTTTGTGTAGCCGTGTAGGGAAATAAGAAATTAGGGCATTTAGATTGTAGGGGCTGATGGCTGAACCGTGAAGTCTACAAATAATAATTTTCTAAAACAATATTATATATATATATATATATATATATATATATATATATATATATATTATTAAAAAAAAAAAACGGGCCAAGCCCGCTGCCCGCCAGGCCCGCCCCGCCAAGCCCGCGGGGCGGGCCAAAAAAGCCCGCCCCTTGGCGGTCTTCAATTTCCGAAACCCACCCCCTACCTAAGTAGGGGGCGGGGCGGGCCGGCCCGGCGGGCAAAGCCCGTTTTGACGGCTCTACCGGTGGCGGCACTCCAGCCATGTTGTTGGGATCTACTCGGGAGCTCAGGTGAGAGCGAAGATCATAATTGCCGTCGGCTTCTTGGTTGTCGAAGAAATCCATGTTCGAATACATGGTAGGACCGGAAATGGCAAACAATTGCTTTTAAGTCGCAGTCCCCACAGACGGCGCCAAAATGATAATGCTAAATACGGACACCAAGTGAAACCGGAAAATACGATCTCTTATTGCCTCAAGGATCCAAACCCGGTTACAAGTCAAGTAAGTGCTTAAAGGGCTCGGCGGGTCGGCAGTGGGCTTCCCTACTGTCCGAGCTCTCTCTAAGTCTTAGTCTAGAAAAGACCAAAAGATCCTCTCTCCCCTCATAAATGCGCTATTTATAAGGGAGAAAAGTGCGGGTGCCGGACCTCCGGCATGGTGGGAACGTGGCGCACATGCGTCCGCCCCACCCCGCACCCATGCGGGAAAGAGCACGTGTCAGTCGTGGGCATGCCACGTTGTGGACGGGTCAGGGCACTATTCGGCTCGTGACCTCCGAGCTGACCACTGTCATCCCGACCTTCCGGTCTCCCAATCGTAACCCCTTCCGACCGGGTCTGGAGTGTACCCGACCGGTCCTGGAGTATATTTACTATCACACTCTTTCGCAACATTAGGTTCTGTTAGACACTCTTGACCCAAGCCACCCAAATTTATTTTAACCAAAAATTTCCACTCAGCAAAGTTAGATCCATCTAAAACAAGCACTATATCAATTAATTTAGAAGGGGTAGATACTACAGTTATGGTTCTTCCTTCAGCCATTCTCCTAAATAAAACTTACAAAGCAAAAAAGAAAAATAATTAACGTCGTATGTTCGTACTACATCAACAACACTCCAAGACCCATTCACAATCTTATACCCAAACCATACCTGGGCACACTCAGCATAAGAAGATGAACCCAGCTGTACAAATTGTGATCGAAGAAGATGCCAGAAATCACCACACGCGCCGGCACATGAAGGCGGGTGAGGACCCCATCGACGGCGAAACTCAGACTCTGGCGTCGTCTCCCGGTTCTGACCACAACCTAGTACCTCACTATCGACCGCTCTGATACCATGTTAGTTAACAAAATAGAACTATATGTGTGAACATGTAAATGTGTTTTAGGATTCTATAAAGCTATACAAGCTAGACTATTTATACAGAGGAATGAAGGATGTTAACCACATATTCAAACTCAAGAAACCCTAGGCTAGAGTTAATCTCTCAACCTCCCATGTATCTCTCTAACAGTTGTTCTAGTTTATTTAATAATCTCACAACTAGAATCTCTGGCCAAAGTATACTGAAATTAGACTTTATGTTATTAATATTGAACAGACATTTTAAACTAAGTTTATGGGTTTGACCAAGGTTAACAATGACCTTTACCTAGTTCATAACAAGTGTCGAGTGGAATGATATTATTGCATTTTATTTATAACGGAAAGATTCATCATAATATATTTTATTATCAACTTGGTAGTCATTACGTACTGTTAAGTGTTACTCGTGACTTACGAGTTATTTAATAATGACTTATTAAATATTGCTTGTTGTTGGTTTGACTATGAACCTAGAAAGTCACATTTTAATGATCCATAATTATGCAAAAAACTTTAAAAGAAATTGATAAAAGTTATTGATATTGAATTAATATATTAATAGATGATTGATGGATTAATTCAATTTGAGTAGTTTTTGGCCTTTTCAAAGGCTAGTACCTTTGGGCTCAAACCATGCAATATAAATAGCCTTACCCTTTTTTTGAACATAAGTTTTTGAGAGATTTTTGTCCGAAAGAATAATAACTTTCACATAAAATCTCTAGGGTTCCTGTGTTCTTGCATGCCTGACTAGTGGACATACTAGAGACCAGACAATTGAATGGTTTCAGGATTCGACTATATAAAAACATGCTTCAAGGGTAGAATTGTACAACTGTTAATTAAAGTAAGATCTATGAAAAAGTTTTTGATACTTTCGCTAAGCGTTTGAAATTTTTTTTTTCTGACAAATGGTTCACAATGCAAGGTGAACCCTGGTCCATGGTATGATATTTCAATTTAGAAGTGATCCCTTAACATAAAGTTGAGCAAATTATATTATGAAATAAGGTCCATGTTGCATCATAGACTCATATTCATAAAAATAATATTGTAAATTAAAAAAAAGAAATAGATTCATGAAAATGATATTGCATATTCATAAAATAGCACTTAATTATCATTTATCGCTTAAATATATTATTTAATATTTCTTCTTGTATAGATAAGATCAATGTATAAAAATATCTCATTAACTCAAGAGGAGTTTTCTTCTTGCCTAAATGATGAGTGGTTCATTCCTATTCTTGGTGATAGGTCTTTATTTATGTCATTACTAAAGCTTTCTTTGGTTGTGTTTTCTATTCGTGTTGTCTAAATGGTGTTTTATTCCCATATATGGAAGTCAAAAGGTCACATAAGCTTGAGACAACGTGTGCAACACTGAACTTGAAGGAGGAAGAAGAGGAAATCGTTGTTGTTGCCAACAAAGACACTGATGAGGAGACTCATACGACTGCATGCACTTAGTAGGAAGACTTATTAGGGACAAGCCCATTAAGTTTGCGGCGATGCAAGACACCATGGCGGTGACTAGGCGACTGGTTAGATGAATGAAAGTCTTTAAAATAGCCCCTAATCTATTTTTTTCAACTCTATCATGAAGTGGATGTTAAATGTGTGTTAGAGGATAGACCATGGTCTTTTGAACAGAGGTTACTCATCTTCCACCGATTGGAACCAAATATCTCACTACAGGATATGAATCTCAACTCGGAAGAATTCTGGGTCCAAGCTCATAATGTTCCTATGGGTTTTTCTTTTCACCCAGGAAGTTGCAAAAGTAATTGGTTCATTCTTGGGAGAGTTTATCAAGGCAGATCCAAAGAACTTGATATCACTAAATCATTGTAAAAGAAGGTGAAGATGAAGAATGAGGGGGGGGGGGGGGNCTAACAGTTGTTCTAGTTTATTTAATAATCTCACAACTAGAATCTCTGGCCAAAGTATACTGAAATTAGACTTTATGTTATTAATATTGAACAGACATTTTAAACTAAGTTTATGGGTTTGACCAAGGTTAACAATGACCTTTACCTAGTTCATAACAAGTGTCGAGTGGAATGATATTATTGCATTTTATTTATAACGGAAAGATTCATCATAATATATTTTATTATCAACTTGGTAGTCATTACGTACTGTTAAGTGTTACTCGTGACTTACGAGTTATTTAATAATGACTTATTAAATATTGCTTGTTGTTGGTTTGACTATGAACCTAGAAAGTCACATTTTAATGATCCATAATTATGCAAAAAACTTTAAAAGAAATTGATAAAAGTTATTGATATTGAATTAATATATTAATAGATGATTGATGGATTAATTCAATTTGAGTAGTTTTTGGCCTTTTCAAAGGCTAGTACCTTTGGGCTCAAACCATGCAATATAAATAGCCTTACCCTTTTTTTGAACATAAGTTTTTGAGAGATTTTTGTCCGAAAGAATAATAACTTTCACATAAAATCTCTAGGGTTCCTGTGTTCTTGCATGCCTGACTAGTGGACATACTAGAGACCAGACAATTGAATGGTTTCAGGATTCGACTATATAAAAACATGCTTCAAGGGTAGAATTGTACAACTGTTAATTAAAGTAAGATCTATGAAAAAGTTTTTGATACTTTCGCTAAGCGTTTGAAATTTTTTTTTTCTGACAAATGGTTCACAATGCAAGGTGAACCCTGGTCCATGGTATGATATTTCAATTTAGAAGTGATCCCTTAACATAAAGTTGAGCAAATTATATTATGAAATAAGGTCCATGTTGCATCATAGACTCATATTCATAAAAATAATATTGTAAATTAAAAAAAAGAAATAGATTCATGAAAATGATATTGCATATTCATAAAATAGCACTTAATTATCATTTATCGCTTAAATATATTATTTAATATTTCTTCTTGTATAGATAAGATCAATGTATAAAAATATCTCATTAACTCAAGAGGAGTTTTCTTCTTGCCTAAATGATGAGTGGTTCATTCCTATTCTTGGTGATAGGTCTTTATTTATGTCATTACTAAAGCTTTCTTTGGTTGTGTTTTCTATTCGTGTTGTCTAAATGGTGTTTTATTCCCATATATGGAAGTCAAAAGGTCACATAAGCTTGAGACAACGTGTGCAACACTGAACTTGAAGGAGGAAGAAGAGGAAATCGTTGTTGTTGCCAACAAAGACACTGATGAGGAGACTCATACGACTGCATGCACTTAGTAGGAAGACTTATTAGGGACAAGCCCATTAAGTTTGCGGCGATGCAAGACACCATGGCGGTGACTAGGCGACTGGTTAGATGAATGAAAGTCTTTAAAATAGCCCCTAATCTATTTTTTTCAACTCTATCATGAAGTGGATGTTAAATGTGTGTTAGAGGATAGACCATGGTCTTTTGAACAGAGGTTACTCATCTTCCACCGATTGGAACCAAATATCTCACTACAGGATATGAATCTCAACTCGGAAGAATTCTGGGTCCAAGCTCATAATGTTCCTATGGGTTTTTCTTTTCACCCAGGAAGTTGCAAAAGTAATTGGTTCATTCTTGGGAGAGTTTATCAAGGCAGATCCAAAGAACTTGATATCACTAAATCATTGTAAAAGAAGGTGAAGATGAAGAATGAGGGGGGGGGGGGGTGTCATTGGATTGATTTTAAATATCAATGATTACCATTTTTTTTATTTGTGGTTTGATCATCTTCAATATTTCTTTGGCCAATTCCTTCTAAGAGAATAAAAGAGTGAAGAGGTTCAAGTTTGAGAATTTGTGGCTTAACGAAAGAAACTACAAAACTATTGTGGCTAATTGTTGGAGTGGGACTTGGAGAAGTAATTTGAGTTCGAGGTTGGGTACTTGTAGCAAGGCACTCTGGGAATGGGGGGGGGGACCCTAATTGACAATTTTCAAATGAAGATTGATCAATGCATGAACCGAATGAAAGCGTTAATGCATATAACTGATGAGCGAAGAATAAGAAATTTTATTGAAGCCCAATGGTGATGTGTTCGGTTACTGAATCAACAAAATACCTTCTATAAACAAAAAGTAATGGCATTTTAGTTAAGAGGGGATGATCTGAATTCTAGTTAATTCCATTGCACAGTTGTTAAAAAACGAAGAAACAATTAACAAACTCAAAAATGCAGAGTGGGTGTGGATTGCGAAGGGAGCTGCCCTTAATGAGGTAATTATAAATTACACTGAAAATATTTTTAGCACTCAACAAGGGAGTTTGGATCCTGTGTTAGATTGTGTTCAATTTGTGATCACTGAAAATAAATTTTGTATGCTCATTATAGAAGTAACTGTGGAGGAAGTGAGAAGCGCAATCTTTAACATGCATCCTGATAAATCTCTTGGACCAAATGGTTTTAACCCTGGGTTTTATTGAGCTTTTTGGGATATTTTGGGGTTAGATTTGGTTCATCTTTGTAATGATTTTATCCGAACTGGAAAACTTCATGTTGGTTTGAACAAAACTCAACTTTTCCTTATTCCTAAGAAAGCTATTCCAAAAAGTATGGGAGATCTAAGGCCTATAGCTCTATGTAATGTAACTTATAAAATTATGGTTAAGGTTATGGCTAATAGACTGAAATCGTGTTTTGGATAATGTGATCCATGAGACTCAAAGTGCATTTTTCCTTGGGAGGAAGATTTTTGATAATGTGATAGTGGCTTTTAAAGTTCAACATTTCTTAAAGAGGAAACATCAGGGGAGGGATAGGTATATCACCCTTAAATTGGACATGAGTAAGGTGTATGATAGGGTTGGAAGGAGTTTTTAAAGAGCTATTCTGTTAAAGTTTGGTTTCAGTCTTAAATCTTTGGTTTTATTAAGGGTAGAATCCTAAAGAGGATCAAAGTTGCAGTCATAGATTCTTATCTAAAACTGGGAAAGAAGTAGTGCTCTTAAAAAGTGTAATCCAAGCCATTCCTTCATATTTCATGAGTGTTTTTCTATTGCCAAAGAAAATGGTTAAAGATATTGAAATGGCCGGTTATGAATGTTTTTTGGTGGGGGCTGGGTATGGCAGTAGAAAAGGGATAAGGTGGAAGGTTTGGGATCATCTTTGTTATCCAAAAGATTGGGGGGCCTAGGTTACCGTAGATTGGGATGATCCAATCCCCTACATCTGTTGTCTCCAGAATTATAAAAGCAAGGTACTACCTAAACTCTTCTTTTCTGGAAACCTGTAGGGTAAACAACCCTTCCTTCAGTTGGAGTAGCTTACAAGTCACGTAGAAGACCCTTAAGGAGACATAGCAGATAGAGAGTTGATAATGGCCAATCCATTAAGATATGGAGGAACAGATGGTTACCAGAAAATAACAACCCAAAGATAACAATAACTCATTTCCCATATTTAGAGGAAGCTATTGTTTCCTCCCTTATGATCCATCAAGAACAAAAAAATGAGATTTTGAAACAATCCAAGATATTATCAATGCAAGGGACTCGCAATTAATCACTGATATCCCGCTTCCCAATTCCAACAGACTTAACAAACTAATTTGGATGATGGTGGAAAAAGGATAAGAGTTTTTCATAGTAAAGAGTTGTTATAGAATAATTTTGGGAAAGGAAAAGATTAAAGATAAGAAGGGAGTGGGCTATGCTATGGAGAATCATGGTTCCTCCAAAAATTAAAGTTTTCATGTAGCAAGCTTGTACTAACTGTCTCCCCACAGCAGACCTCCTCATGGTCAGACGAGTCAACTGTAACAGGCTGTGTGGTTTTTACTCATAGTGTTATGAAATTGTATCTCATGTTTTCCTAGAATGTCCATTTGCAATAGCTTGTTGGGACCTAGCTAGACTGAATATCATCAATGGATCACGGGAGGTGTTTGCAGAGTTAGTGGTTCAGAACCTTAAGAGTATGACAAAAGAGTAGAGTAGCCAATTCATGATGATTTGTTGGTATCTATGGTCTACAAGAAATGAAATGATTTGGAACAACAAAACTCTATCTGATCTGTCAGAGTAATAGTGGAGCAAGCCAAAGCATATCTCAGTCCGTGGAAGGAAATGAATGTCACAAATGTTTTAAATTCTGCTCCACATCAGAATTTTATTGAAAGATGGCTAAAACCCGAAAGAGGATGGATGAAGTTAAATGTAGATGTTGCGGTTGATATTGAGGGTCAAAGAATAGAATTTGGCTGGATTCTTAGGAGTGACAATGGTGATTTTGTGGCAAGCATATATGTTCCATGGAAAGGGGTTGCTACGCAACCAAAGGAATGGGTAGTTTATTCATGCAATAAAAAGAATGAATGCAAGAATGAAAATCAGGAAAATCAGAATGCACAAATCAAGGAAAGAGCTTAACTTAAGGGATTAGACAAGAATAAATCAGAGACACAATTATCTCTTTTTCTATATTTATTTATTTCTTTGCACTATAAATTGGAATATCTAGATGACAAGAAGGCATCCAATCTTTTATCCTTAGTCTTCAAGTTTTAGTAGCTGGGCAAGAGGCTAAAACCAGGGCCGGCCCTGGGCATGTCTGCCCAGGGCCTTTGCACAGGGCCCCCAATTCTTGGGGGCCCCATATTTTAAAAAAAAATTATGTATATACTACATTAAGCATTACGCATGGCGGCATTGCTAATTGGCTATTAGTACTGTAGCTTTTATTCTTTCAATACTTTCATTACCAAAATTACGCAGCTTATATTTACACATCTCACAACTAGCCTAACTACGTATTTGGTAATTTTTTACATAACTTTTTAAACAACTATTATTTATATATATAAATTACTTGAAAAAGGGGCCCAATTTAAAATATTGCACAGGACCCCAATTTTTATTAGAACGGCCCTAGCTAAAACTCTTTTTGGGGAAAGTTATAGTGACAATCCTTCTTCTTTTTTTTTTATTTTTTTTTTTCAATTTACAATCAATAAATTTACTTCTATTTTTTTCTCTAACAAATTGGTTCGACCTGCTCCGGAATGACAAACACACGAATGAATTCTCGTGTGGAGATGTTAGAGAAGAACTAGGATGAGATCCATACTGAATTGGCCACATTAAATGATTGATTTGCAGCCATAGAACCTTCAATGGCTAGGACTTTTTTATCTCCTCACTTTCTCTTTCCAAGGCAAAGAGCACGACAATGCTAGTGCTTCAGCAACTACAATCCCAACGCTGAATTCAACCTCTCTTCCAGAACATGTTAAGTCTGTAACACCCCAATTTTCACATCTTGGATTTATTACAAAATCCCTAATAATGCAATACATTGCGGAAGCATCTAACCAGCAGAAAACTGGGTGTTACCGCCACGCTTAGGTATCTTTCCTATACCAAACGCTAAGGCTAAACTTACAACCTCAAATAACCATATCAACATCCAAATATGTACACATGGAAATAATTCTTCCAGGGTGTCTATTCTAGGATAGAGTGGTCCTCAACCTCGACTTCCATCCTATTCAGAGCTCATCGGGCTTCAGGAGCCCACACTAGATAACATCTGTAAACACATCGAAGTGTAGTTAGCGCGACGGCTAAGTAAGGAAATCCATTGTCACTCAAAAGTAAACAAAGGTTTCGAAAAAGTGATATTTAGGAAGCTGTAAGATTTACCCAAAAGTTGAAAATCTACCTGCAACCAGATTATCGACAATAGAAATTATAGTAGAGTATATGAGTGACATTAGCATATAATACTTTCATATAGTAGAGTATATGAGTGACATTAGCATATAATACTTTCATTTCCGAGAATTTCCATCAGACATTAGCATATAATACTTTCATTTCCGAGAATTTCCATCATTTATTAGCATATAATACTTTCATTTCCGAGAATTTCCATCATTTAACTCCATATAATACTTTCATTTCCGAGAATTTCCATCATTTAACTCAAAATAATACTTTCATTTCCGAGAATTTCCATCATTTAACTCAAAATAGAGAGTTCACAACACACACACTTTACTGTCCAAGACTCGTGACATTTTATTCTTTGACATAGTTACGGAGTAACTATGTTTTCATAGTTAGTAAAATTTACTTAGTTTCCCCCTGGATAAGTGTATGGTATTCTCGGGATATTTTCAAGAACCTCAGGCCGCGGCACTCATGCCTCCCGCAGGTCAAACATTTCAACAACTTCCGGGCCCCGGCTCACAAGCCTCCCGCAAAGTCAAACATCTCAATAACTTCCGGGCCACGGCTCACAAGCCCCCCGCAAAGTCAAACATCGCAATAACTTCCGGGCCACGGCTCACAAGCCCCCCGCAAAGTCAAACATCGCAATAACTTCCGGGCCACGGCTCACAAGCCCCCCGCAAAGTCAAACATCGCAATAACTTCCGGGCCACGGCTCACAAGCCTCCCGCAAAGTCAAACATCTCAATAACTTCCGGGCCACGGCTCACAAGCCTCCCGCAAAGTCAAACATCTCAATAACTTCCGGGCCACGGCTCACAAGCCTCCCGTAAAGTCAAACATCTCAACAAATCCCGGGCCACGGCTCACAAGCCTCCCGTAAAGTCAAACATCTCAACAACTTCCGGGCCCCGGCTCACAAGCCTCCCGCAAGTCGTACGTCTCAACAACATTATCCATAAACTAAGGTTTTCAAAACATTCTTTCTTCCCTTGAGTTTAATTAGTATTTTACACATGATGTCTCAAAACAACAAGTCGTACGTCTCAACAACATTATCCAGAAACTAAGGTTTTCAAAACATTCTTTCTTCCCTTGAGTTTAATTAGTATTTTACACATGATGTCTCAAAACAATTATTCTTATCCAAATATGTTTCCAAAATACTCATGTTTGCCAATGACTTTTCACCATAAATTCCCAAGTGACAAGGGACACACTTGTTTCTTAAAAACACGATTTTTCTCCAAATGGATGAACATAATTTACAAAATAATATTTGAACTTTCAAAAATTTGACTCGGTTGCCCGTAGGCCTTCCAAACATCATAACATTCAGGAGCAAAAACATCGGAAGAAAGTTCGGTCTAAAACGGACCCGCGTCGCGCAGACTCGCGGATGTCCGCAGCGTCGGACGCACGGCGGACGCGTGCGTCCGGGCCGCGTCCGTTCGTTCGGCTTGACGCCGAAACATTGGACGCCGCGTCCGGCCTTTCGGCCGTGACGCCGAAACGTTGGATGCCGATGGACCCGCGTCCATCCGGATCTGCCAACTTCGGGCAGCAAAAACTGGGTTGCAACGCCTCGATTTTCCAATATTTTCACAAGTATAAGCCTATATGGGCATAAATACAATATATACATGCATAAACTAGTCATGAACATGTATACAAAAATTACCAAAAATTTAAAGAGTAGTCTTTTGAGCCAACTTGTAGATCCACAAACTTAACACATAATTTTCACATAAAATTCCTAGTCACATGATTTACTAGCATTTGTTCATTTCCAAGTGACTAAACCAACTTAAGGGATTCCTTACCTCCCAAGTAGATTTTTAAGACCGTAGAAAGATGGTGACCTTCTCCTCCAAACTTTTCACCGAAGATCCTAAACAAAAATCACCATAATAACAACATTTTCATGAATCCTTAGCTTAAACTTAAGTTCTAAGAAGGATTCTAGCCATATTAACCGAATAAAACCAAAGTTTTACCTATTATGGAAGCACTTGTGTTGAAGAAAATAGTTATGGAGTTCTTAGATCTCAAAGATGAAAATGATATTTTTCCTTCTCTTTTTCCTTCTCTATTTTCGAAAATGAGTGTGGGAGAGATGGGGAAGACTTGGAGTGTAAGTTACATCTTAGCATGGCTTAGCTTATCCCATACTCTTCCCATTTAATCAATTATTTATTACTATGTGGTAAATAAATGTGACACTTGTCACAATCCCATGGTATGCCTTGTAGAGTAAGTTTGCTTTGCTAGTTAGGGATTAAATCAGATAAATGTTCGGAGGAATATAACTTAATTCGGGAAAATTTTAATACCAAAATTATTCTAAAAATAATCCCGTCATTAACCACTAAATTGGGAATTTTCCGGTATCTCGCGAAATACAGTGGTACGGAGGTTCGTAATAAATTTCACTCTTACAGTTCGTCTAATTTCCACTGAACTGAGTAGGAAGTTCACGCTTAATCGTATCATGTTTAATAATCCATTTCTTAGGGAAATTCGAACTGTATATACATCCTCAAAAATTTTACGGTTCGTGACCGGTACGTAGATCGCAGCTTATTAATAACTAGTCTCACTTATAAACATCCTTCTAAAGTACCGAGAGATCATCTCATAAATGTCATAGCCTAAAAAAATATTTTTCGAACCATAAACTTATCGGAATAGACGAGGGGTTACAAAGTCGGACAACACCTCGCTGCCCATAGGAAAAACAAAACTCCCTACCTTTGAAGGCACCGACCCGATTGGGTGGTTAGCTAGAGTGGAGCAGTACTTTGCCCTTCATCACACCCGAGAGGATTTGAAGGTCCCAACAACTTTCATTAGTATGGAGGGAGCAGCTCTACATTGGCTCCGATTGCTACAATGACAATAACCCACTCTTACTTGGATTCAATTCACACATGGCCTTTTGGAAGAATTTGGTGAAGAATTACCTAGGCCACCGTTTGAATAGCTCGTTGTTCTTCATCAAACGAGCTTGGTCGATGAATTCATCGATGAGTTTAGAGCTCGAATTGCTCAAATTCCTAGATTCGCTCCTCACATTCAATTAGGTTTTTCTCAATGGCTTGAAACCTTCAATTCGGGTGCGGCTCCAGACCGAATGATGTGATAGACCTCCGAACAGCGATGTGTGTTACTCACGCTGCAGAACAAGAAATTGAATTTCTCTTCACATGTTAGCTCCTTGGACGCAATCTGCAAGAAGAAATGCAGCATTCCAGATAATTCCTTCACATAATGGGTCTACTTGGTCTAACATTGTGATTTGATCTTGTTGAATGTTAAAGATATGTTATTAGTTTTATCTAATGTTTATATCTCTTTTGTTAAATGATCAACGAATTGGATTGCCTACGTGTTAGCCCGAGAATCCCTTTCTATGCCCCTCCCCCCCCCCCCTTCCCCCTACCCTGCTTGTTGACATAGTATTCCGAAACTAGTTGATTGAATAAAGTTTTAATTCATTAACTTTATAAACCTATAGTAGTGACTTTATGAACTTATAATAGTAACTTGATGAATTTACAATAATAACTTTATAATCCCGCATTGGTAACTTTATTGGAGTGACTTTAAAAATCTTCAGTAGTAATTTTATGTACCTATAGTAGTGATTTATGAACCTACACCGGTGACTTTATAAACTTACAATAGTGATTTTATGGTAGTTGTAAATTTATTTAAAAAATTAAAAAAAAACTATTAATATATGTGTCATTTAAAAGATCTTAATAAGAGTTTTTTTAATGATATATTTTTATACATTAATGTTATTACTATAAAAGAAAATAAAATTGAAAAAAAAATAGGGAAAAATTAGGAATGGCGTATTACGAGATTGTGCACATGGTTTATGATATAAATATTGAGTTAATACCTCCAATGGTCCTCCGAGTATTAGCGATTTACCAGCTGTGATCCCTCGACTTTTAAACGACCATGCGTCGTCCTCCATGTTTTTAAAAATAGCCACCCGTAGTCCTCCGTTAGATTTGCTGTCAAATGGGCGTTAAATGTGAGGGCAAACCTGTCATTTCACCTATATTAGCTATGGTTCTCTTTTCCCTGTTAGCTTCTCCTTCTATGGCCTGATAGGCATCAAATCCCAACATAAAACAACAGTTAGCATCTAGCAGAATTGGTTCCTAGTGGGTCTTAACGATCAGCCATTCCAGAAACATGTGCTAGTGCCTCGTGCCACCAGTTCATTGCATTCCACTATATATGAGAAATATTCAATGCACCAGTAGACAAGTTTTTAATCGAGCGCAATAATTACAGAAACATATGGACATAATTCAGGATACAAATTGAACTAAATTCCACATAAGACGGAGGGATTAGCCAAGAGCCTTTTGTACATATCAGAAGAGAGAAGATCTAATTGAAATGAGCCCAGGAGTGCTTGCCTAGAGCTCCAGAAGGTCCTAAATTAAGTTAGCTGTTTGTGTTTTGTTCTGGCTCTGATTGCGCGCTTTGGAACTGTAATGCCATTATTCATCCTTGCCCGTGCCTCAGCAAACACCCTCTGTTGCACAGCCAATGCTTCTTCGGTCATTTCAACTACGTTCTCCATTTCCCGCCCTAACTGAGTCCTGCTGAAAGCATAGACACCCAACCGGAGGCATAACTGACTTTGTTGATGAAATCAATGCAGTGGACAAGATCACAAGAATATCGATAAATGGAGAAGTTGATAGGAATATAGAAAGTACCTATGAGTTTACCGTTTTCATCCACCTGTATTATTTGTGGCGTATGTATTCTTTTATATTTGTGGCTTATGTATTATCAGCAAAATATTTTGTTTTCTTTACTTACATAATTTAATAAAATGAGAACAGTGTCTCAAAAGACAGATCAGCACACTCTTAGTTTCAAACAGTGCATGTAAATATTAAAATTTATATGTTTATTCAATTGTCTAGATTTTCCATTAAAGAAAATCATAGAGGCAACTAGAATAACTACTATGGTTTCAAGTTAGTGTTGTTCATATGCTGCATAAACTTCTTAATTATGCTCATTTTCTCTGGAACACTGGCGGCGAAGACGCATGCATGCTTTCCTCTTGATAATTCCCTTGATGAAATTGTCGACATTTGATCCCAATCAACATAAATAAACGAACCGTGGATGAAAAATAAAAATAAGACGTAGACCATCATCATTTCTTTTTTGCATGGGTTGTTCTCGGCAAGCTCATTCTCGACCTCATAGTTCCCGTCAACAAAGAAGAAAATAATAGGAAAATCCTTGAACTCATAGTTCTCGGCAAGCTCACTCTCTATTTTCAAGTTCAGTTCTAGGCAAGCTCATTCTCCTCGCGACCGAATCCCCGCGGAACCTCAAAATCATTGTAATTCTCGAAGGCTTCATCGTCGTCCTCAGGTTCGTAGTCACTTCCGAAGTGGTGAGGATCCGATTGGTGAGTGTGCTTCGCTGCGCCATCGTTCTCGTCCTCAAATTCGAGGAAACTGAAGTCTTCATTGTCATCCTCTAGGGTGGCTTTGGCCAGAGATGGAGAAGCTATCAGGGAGAACAGTACCATAGTTAATATATGTGAAATGACATGTTTGCCCTCACACTTAACACCCATTTGACAGCAATTCTAACGGGAGGACCACGGGTGGTTATTTTTAAAAACATAGAGGACGACGCGTGGTCGTTTAAAAGTCGAGGGACCACAGCTGGTAAATCTCTAATACTCGGAGGACTATTGGAGGTATTAACTCTATAAATATTGCATAAAGTTGGTGGATATGTCCTTTGCAAATTATATCCTTCACCCCATGTCACCTTATAAGTGGACCATTCATTTTATTATATTGTAGGTTGATTTTTAACTTATTATAAGTTCAATTTTAATATATTCATTATTATATTTTGACACAAATTTATTTTTAGTTTGTAAGTTAAAATAATTCTATTGTACACTAAAAATGAACTTATACCAAGAATTTATCTTGCTACATGAACCCTAATCTATGGTATATGCATTTTCTATCCTTACCAGACCTTACAATTTGCAATCAAACTCGTTAACACCACAAAATCGAACACAAATGCAATAGGTTAGTGCTTATCCTTAATGTGTCCCGAATCTTTAACGCGTTGACATGTTAACTCATTAAAAATTTATTTAACCCATCAGTATTAACATTAGTTATAATTTTTAAATATTATTTTATCATTGTAGGAATATTATGGTATGTTATGGATTAAATATATTTACTATTTTGCTTATTTAACTATAGATTTAATAAGAAAATTTTTTCTAAAGTTTTATTTTCTAAAAAGAAAATTATATTAACATGTCAACGGGTCCTAAATGGGTTATCGTGTCATATCGTATGGTTCGAACCAAAACTTATTAACTATCATATTAACCCTTTAACACGTTTTAAAATCATGTTCATGCATAGAACTCCAACTCATTAATCTTGATAGATCATGTCGTGTTTAGTCTTAACTCAAATAAAAAAAAAATCCAAAGAAAAACAAATTTTCATGTTTTTCGAGTTACCTTTGCTATTTAAACTTCTTTAAATTGATTTTCTATCCAAATTTAATAGAATATTAACCAAAAAAGAAAAAAGAAAAAAAAGCCAAAACCACCATTTCAAAAAGTAATTGAGGAACAAAAATAGACTCAATAATAACTGGAAAAACAAAGCATATACCTGATTGAGAACTACCAAAAGTCATTTCCCTAAAGAATACACTGTTGACTGATCATAGAACACATGACAACAGGCAAATCAAAGGATGCAAGCAATTTCACAAAATTTAATTGTTGCCAATGAGAAAATAGTAGCCATAACATTACACTGACCAAAATCTTCAAAATCTTCATGTCTAAGGTGGATGACAACACACTCCAACTCATATACAATTGTACATTCACTTTCGTATCAAGATTAATACATGAAACTACGAACAGACTGAAAAAAAAATAAATAGAGAAATGAAATCATGACACAAGAAATGCACCAATCTCCAACGTGCATGTGGAGTGTATGCATAATGATCATACACAACAAGATCTACAAGTCTGATGCTGCCAAATTCTTTAATGTGCTCACGACTGGTGTACTTTCAACAATGCCTGGTAGACCAAGTCGATAAACTGATTGTCCTGTCATAAGAACCCCCCAAAGAAAATGAAACATTAAAATCTCAGCATCAGAACGAAGTTGACCAAGCAGATTAAACAAAACTTAATGTACCTGAACAAGCACTAGAAGTGCATCTCGAACTTTTTCTCTGCTCAGTGGCACATTAATAGGACTGGGGTTAGAGGTGAGAGATGGTGGTGGTGTCGGAGGTGGGAAGGGTTGAAGCATTGGTGTACCATGTGGGCGCTGTATATTCAGAGGAGGATGAAGAGCAGGTGTAGAGATAGAAGAGGCGACAGGGTTGATTGGCAATACGGGTGACAAAGGAGGTGTAAAGAAAGTAGAGGGCTTAACAAGATTAGCAACTTGATTGGTTTTGACGGTTGTCGGGTCAGTACCTTCATGAAGAGACAGAGAAGGAATTGAAGGAGCCGATTGAGGTGCTGTAGGGACCTGCAGATTGGATGTAGGAGAGGGTATGGGGCCAGGAACATGCAAGGTTGGAGCTATGTTTGGAGCAGAAGCATAGTAAGGCTGCCCAGTATTCAGAGGCTTTGAAGGGTTGGCTCCAATACTAGTAGCCGCCTGCAAAACAATGCAAGTATCAGTGCCATATATACTTGATGTATCCCATCACTTCTCACATCCACATCCATTCTCTTGACATCACTAGAAAAGAACTTAAAACCAATGAGTTAACTTGGAATTTTGTATTTGCAATATAAACAAATCTACCGAGTGGGAAGAATGCAAGCATTATTGAACTCCACTTGTCATCTAAATAGAACGTCTCATTTCCATTTTTCCAAACTTTGGTCCATCTAATATAATTAATATCCTAAAACACTTGCTAATTATGAAACTGGTCAATGCAGTCCCAGCTTGGAATGGAGAATTTTCCATGAACAAACCTAATGAGGGAAAGGAAAGAAACTTGAGTATCGGTATGACAATGCATTTAGAATTCAGGAACTAGACATAGAATTATAAAGAAATAGCAGTTAGCCCTATGAAACAAGTTTACATGAAATACAAAAGTTATAATTTTGCAAGAGATTATGGATTATATCATTTATACGATAACAGCAGGACGTGGTTGCCTGAAGCAACATGTGGAATATGAATTAGGCAGAGACAGTACATACTTGGCATATTGCAGTTTTAGAACCTAATATCCACAGTTTTCAATATAATACCTACAAAATATTGTATCTGATCCCTCTGGGAAATGAAATCTTCACACAAACTGCTAACTTACATCAAAGAAATTCAAAAAGGAGGAGTCTTCAGCAACATCAGTATGAGCAGGCACAGTAAATGATGGTTCAAGCGGCCCCTCAATCACTGCACAGGTTGGTACTGCCTCCAGTTCTTCATACTCACTGTGAAGACAATAATATATGGAAATAAAGACAGGGAATCTATATTAAGATAACAGCACGGGAAATCTCAAATCTTCTGTTTATTGGGAACAATGAGAATGCATATCTGGTGGCTTGGGGTTCAATATGAAGAAATGGACAAGCATGTGATTTTTTTAAAATTACTTTGGTAGTGTAACAGTTTGCTGCTTACCTTTTGTTTGAACTTAGCTTTGGCTTTGGAGAAACCTTGGAATATGCACTAAGAATTCTGGACAGAAAAATTACATATAAGTTAATTTTAAGAGACAAAAATTTAGGTATCTGTTTATACACCACAAAAGAGGTATAAGAAGAAAATGTTGCCTCTATAAATACTGGTCAACATGCAACAATCAAATTAAACACGCAAGACATCTCTTCTGTTAATAACTAACTTAATTCAAACAAATGAGCAATTCCTTAATGCTTACCAAAGGTGCAGATAATGCCTTTGAAAATAAGATGTTTTAAGATATGGTTTCATTAACAAACACTTTCGGAAACCAGAAGCTTATAAGAAAAAGTAATGCCTTCATCATAGATCATTCTTTAGAGCTTTTATGTAGGTTTCAGCTAAAAAAACTCAATACGGAATCATATTCAAGGAAAGGCATCCAATAATGCACGTATAATCAAGAGTCAAGACCAAGAAGAGCACCAAAGCCACTAGTAAGAACTAATTTTACCCTATGGCCATATTAGCTTCTGTCCCATAAACCATGTTTGATAGACACAAAGATCTTTTACTTGCTTGGGAACAATTAAATCAGGAACTTTATGCATACATAGTATATGCATATATCATACGTATACACATCACAAGCATTCCCATAAGTAGATAACCGACAGATACAGTTAGAGACTATACAAAATCAGATTTGATAAAAAATTACCTACTAAATAGATTTCCAACCTCCTGACATTCACGTGAATTGTAAAACCAGATGCCATTAACTTCTTGTGCTGCATTACGATACAACAGATATGGAACCTGAATTTCAAACTCAAAATCTCCCAAGAGATCCTCCACCAGATTCTCTGTTGATATCAAAAAAAAAATCATGCACATTATCATTAGAAAGAGATAAAAATAAAAAATAATAATAAAATAACGAAAAAAAAAACACAGAGTTGGCATACAGTGTACAATTTTCCCAAAGCACCATTTGGAGGCATATGACACACCTCAGTATTCATGTCAAGTTAATGCACATTTGCCACATATCAAGTTTTAGAGAGCAATGAGCAAGGCGTGTTCAAGCAAGGCTGGGTTGAAAACATGATAGGATTGGTTGGACTAAAGAAACCATCTCAAGCTCCATATCTTGAGATAGGATTGGGCCATTGTTGTTAAGGCGGACTTTCAAAGCGAGGTGCCACCAACTGCCTAGTCACCTAGGCGATGAGTATATATATATATATATATATCGATTCATAATTTAGCATTTTAGCAAATAAACATATTCTCAAATCTCAACAATAAGTACAGTAAATTATGCAATAATTTAGCATTTCCAGCATGGGTCTTTTGATTTCACCTTCCTTTTAGGATCCGTTGATGGATCATAATTGGGGTTATTTTCATTCTCAGCCATAACCTGTCATAAAACAAAGTAAACAACCACTAAGGCGAGGCTGGGGGGGAGGACTGTTAACAGTTTCTCCATTTGTAAACCAAATTCCATATTACCCGCATTCTTATAGAATCAAAGTCTGTGGTGATGCTAGGAATTTATTGGGGTACACGGTTGTCATTCAACTAGACACACAAAAAACACTTTAAAAACTACTATAGTACTATAAGCCCTTCAGGCTGATTAGTTAGATGCCACAGAGCCAAGCTCAGTCAAATGCTATGAATCAAGCTCAAAGATCTTAAAAGCCAGCACAACTAATCAACACTTCCTAGTAATAAGTATGTCCAGGCATTGTAGATCCTAAAAAGCACCACGACGTTGATAACATTGTGAAATCTGGAATCACCTCAAGGACCTCAACCAAGGAAATAAAGGAGGCACAATACAGATCAAAAGCAAACAAATTAAACTAACCTGTATTCCGACGGTTCATAACAACAAACTGGAACCTTGGCTGAGCGTTCCTAAAATAAGGCCACCAAAACAACTGTATTTGGTTATCCATTCTCCATAAAGCTACAATCTATCGAAAAAACAGGAACCCATAGAATAGAATGGAAAACAACTAACAAAACAAGACATCAAGATGGACATAACATTCAAGTAATCCAATCATCTACTTTGTGGATTATTAACAAGCATACTATATAGGACACTGCAAGGTACTTCTCTGTTATGATTCAGAAAATCAGAAGATTGACTAATTGATTCTAAAATATCTTGTTACTAGAATTGATTTAGTTCCTTTAGAGATAGCCAATAATTATGGTAAGGAGCCTTAATGATTCACCTTTCCTTTTTATGTTTTATTTAGTCTTTGTAACCCCCTTATATAAAGGGGATTTTCATTCTAATAAAGAGGACAAGCAAGCAAGACGTTAAGATAAAACCAGAGGTGGGAAAACTCTCAAAAGATTCCTAGTATCTTGTTCCCTAATCCCTTTAATTCATCTCTCAACATAGGCAACCTGCAAACAACCCCCGATAACCCTAATCGCCCTGTGACACGTGAGTTTGCTTGAGTACATAACATTTTAGTTCCATTGCCAAACGTCAACATGGGCGATAGCAAAAAACTACAAGGACGTACGGGCTATTCGAACATCCATCCAACGGTGTAGGATGACGATGAAATTTTCCAGATAAAGTCGCAAAAAGGAGAGGAATCCAACGGTGTAGGAGGTGAGATCAAAAACTCACCATAGAAGAAGAGATCTAAAAAAAAATTAAAAAAATAGAGTCTCGACAATCTTTGACGGCGCGTGTGGGCGCATGCAGCGGAGGATGACACCGACATTTCTTGGGCAAGGTCACAACGTGATTCCGAGTGTGACAGTGGTTGTAGATTTTGAAGTAAACAACCATAGACGCGTCAGAATCCAAGACATAGTCGCGGGCGTCTGTTTACGTCAAAAAATGGGAAGGAAAATATCCTAGGAAAGTAGGCTCTGATACCATGTTGAATTTGAAAGATCCAAAGGCCTGGCAGGTGGGGATGGAAGAATAACAACCACCCACCAATTAGGCAGAAGCAGAGACGAAGAATCAAGGAATGAGAAAATGTATATAATACTAAAAGATTACAATATATTACTATAACTAGTTTTTCTTATGCGCGATGCGCAAAAAATAGGTGCCCAATATTAATATTTTATATTAAATTTTTAAATTTATTTAGATTTTTGATATTTAAATTATTGTAAATAATAATAATAATGTAAAATATTTTTATAAATTTTATATTTATATTTTAGAAAATAAATAACATATAACTCCAATATATAATATGTATATATTATTATTATTGAAGAAAATAAGAAAATATATAGTGGATGCATGTGCATGGTAACAATAGTGGAAAAGATAACGGAAGTTATAACGGTAGGGGTACGCTTGTCTAATATATTGTAAAGTACAACTTTTATAGCATAATATACAAAAAAACTTAACGGAAAAAACGGACATAAATGAAGGGTATAACCTTCATTCACACTTATTATGTTTTTAGATTCTATGTTTTTAATGAAGAAACATAGTACATATATATATACAGACACATAACTATTAATTTAAACACCTATTTATAAACAGACACAACCTTATAGACAGACATAATCCTTTGCTTTTCAACAACTACGACCGTAGAATTGCTTTCCGAGACTATAGCCAATCTCGCCAAGCAGATGGAATCTTTCCTCACACTGCAGGCTCATGGCAACCAAGCTACTCTAAAGACCGCAATGCCACAACCAAATGCTCCCATTCTTGCTACACAATTCACCAGACATGAGTTCCCCACTTTTGAAGGTAAAGGGGACCCTCTTGTTTGGCTTCATCGCTGTGAGCTATTCTTTGAGAAATCGCCACATGTTGAGCACGAGTGTTGAATTTGAAAGATCCAAAGGCCTAGCGGGAATGAGAAAATGTATATAATACTGAAAGGTTACAATATATTTATATAATTCTATGTTTCTAATGAAAAAACATAGTACATATATATACAGACACATAACTGTTAATTTAAGCACTTGTTCATAAATAGAGACAACCCTGTAGACATACATAACCCTTTGTTTTTCAACAACGAGAAGGTTTCCGCAGTAGCGTATTATCTATTCAATAGCGCCCAACCGTGGTACAAGCATTGCATGCAGGATGGTCACCAATTTTCTTGGAATCAATTCGAAGACATTTGCACCCTCCGTTTTGGACCACCCTGGTGCATCAATCCTGTTAGGTGAACTGGCAATCCTCAAACAACATGGTCGGGACTTAGAATATGATTTCCAGCTCTTGCTAGCATGGGCTAGCAACATCCTATACTCTCAACAGGTCAGTTTATTCACAACAGGCTTGGATGAGGTGCGCTATGTAAAGATGTTAAAAGGATGCGGACAGTTTCTCTTGATGAAGCCATTAACATAGCATGTGATTATGTTTGTAAAGGCCTCCTACTTCACCATGCACCTCCTCGACAACCTTTCCAATCCCATACACCCCCTAGTTGCGCCATAACAGTGCACCAACAACCACAAGTGCATCAACAGCCACAATCACGTGTTCCTCGAATCCATAAACTCTCCCCGACAGAGATGATGGAACACCAAAAGCGAGGCCTCTGTTATAATTGTGATGACCCATGGATAAAGGGCCATCGTTGCAAACAAAAACTATACATACTTGGCTTTAATAATAATGGGAAGGGGGCGAAGAGCCAATTGACCCAATGGCACCAGAATTATCCATTCCCATTTTTCTAGTTTCAAGCTTGAGGACAAGCTTGATGTCCTGGAGGGAAGTAATGTTATGATTCAAAAAATCAAGGTAAGAAATCAAGAGATTGACTTGTTGATTCTAAAATATCTTTGTTATTGATTGACTAGTTGATTTTAAAATATCTTTGTTACTAGAATTGATTTAGTTCCCTTAAAGATATCGAATAATTATAGTAGCGAGTCTTAATGATTTTCTTTTCCTTTTAATGTTTTATTTAGTCTTTGTAACCCTCTTATATAAAGGAGATTTTCATTCTAATAAAGAGTATACGCAAGCAAGAAGATAAGATAAAACAAGATGTGGGAAAACTCTCAAAACATTTTCCTAGTATCTTGTTCTCTAAATCCTTTAATTCATCTCTCGACATAGGCAACCCGCAAACAACCCCGATAACCCTAATTGCCCTATGACGCGTGAGTTCGCCCGATTACATAACATTTCAAACTTTAAACCCCTAGATTCTTAGTTTACCAATTGGAAAAAGAAACCCACTTTGAAAGAAAATAGACACATGTATGTTTAAATACCACAACACTAGAATACAAATAATATGAATGCATATGTACCTTTTAACTACAAAGAGAGAACCTTCAACATCCTTACGACTCTGCATCAAAACCAAAAACCACATATAATAAAAGATTGTCTTAGGCAGAATAAAGGAGAACACTGAGAGGCAATCTTTTTCTTAGTGTTCTTTTGAAGATAGGATTTATCAATGGAAATATTCAAATCCCTGGAAAGTTATGTATTAAAAGATAAATAAAATTTATGTAAAAGAAGAATTTTACATACTCCAAGGCATACTTGTATTGTGATGGTTGTATTAAGAGTGATATGTTGATCCAAGGGAAAATTACTATTTTTTCCAGTAAAGTGGAAAAAGGATATCCATGTATACAAATTGAATTCTTCCCCACTCTAACCTATTTCATGCCACTTTTAACTCTGGTAATACCTTCCCCAAGCCTCCATCCCCAGAAAATTAAATAGCAAGGAACAGGTAAGTCAAATTTTCTATAGCCAGGCTATGCTGATCCCCCCAGAAATGTTAGCCCAATCAATTTTTACTTTTCCTAGCAACTTGGCCAACTACAGGTTTTTAAGTTACTTTCATGCCCCCAATTGATTTTGAATATTCTGATGGTTTGTTCAGTAAAATATAATCAATAATAGCTTTGCCTATCTTTTGTCATTCCCATGGTGTTTAACATTGATGAAAAGGAAGCTAAAATATGCTCACTGGTCACTGTATTGCATCCAAGAAGAAAATAGAAGGCGATGGATTGTCTTACTGGATTTGTACTTCAAAGTATAGATCTAGTCTTCTTTTCATTTCTCAATGGACTATAAAGAACAACAGAATTACTCCGTATTAAAATTGTAGTAGAGTAAGTAGTACATTGTAATAGAGTAAGTAATACTCAAAAAAAAAAGGAATATGTGTGTGTGTGTGTGTGTGTGTGTGTGTGTGTATGTATATATATATATATATGCTGGTTATGATATCTAAATTCTAAAAAATCAACAATTTATGGAAATTTCACTTGGCTTTACATATTTTCATCAAAATAATTGGCAATCATTATAGAAGAAAACTTGGCTACACAAGCCATATTTGTCCTGTTAAAAAATTTGTATGGTAAATATCATTTGGTGTTTTAGCATTACACTCACCCAAAGTACACAAAAATATGACAGTCTCATTCATCTTAGGCTTTTTTCCCCCAGTTTGTTCAATCTCAACCCTAACCGTGAGCAAACATACACTTTAATACCCTTTCATGCGCACCATAGACATGCATATTTGCTTTACACAATGCTCAATGAAACAATCCGAGCTTACTTTACACAATGCATATTTCCAATGTTCAGTCTTCAACACACATGTAGAGACACTATCTATGTTCGACGGAAGCTCGAATTTTGAGGTTCATTTGCCAACTTCAACCACAACCAAAGCAGCGGATATCTAATTTAACTCAAAATTTTCTCAATCAAAACATGGACACTGATGATACACACTTATTCTAAAAAGACGAAAAGTAATAAAGAGAAGGAATGGAAGAACGAACCCACTGATTAAGGTCGACATTGAACTCGTAGAAGGTAACGTGAGCGGCGGTGATTAAGATCTCCTCAATAAAGGGATCGATTCTCTGGAGAACGGTGAGGTTAAGCACCTTGGTGCTCCGTTCGTCCAGATTCGGCATCAGCTTTGCGGTTTGGGAAAAAGACATCACTTCCCCAGTGCAATCGAATGGCTGATCGCTGAGAGAACGAACTGAGAAGCAAGGCAGCCTGCAACGCCAACTATGTTTGATGTGTGTAGACCTTTTGTGTTTAGCAAAATGGCAGGCATCACATACAAATTCAGAATGTTTATAAGGAGAAACAGACTTTATTCCATTCAGAGAGAGGCTATTTTATTTAAAGGGTAATGTCCTAGTCTGTTATGCCATAATTCTGCTGTCAAACTACTACATTGGATACTAACAGCTTTATTAGCACTTTGAGGTCCTATCTTGACAGCAGGAGGTTGACTAATGAAGTATAAACCATTCTTTTCTTTAGCAAAACCATCCATTCTCCCATGGGGTCCCTGAACAGTACAATAATCAGCCTCTAAAATAAGCTTGCAACCTATCTGCTTAGTTAATTTGCTAACTGACACAATGTTGAAAGCAAATTTTGGAATATACAACACATTCTGAAGCACTATCTCTTCATTGAGCCTGATCTGTCCCATACAGTTAACTCTAACTGATTCTTCATTAGGCAATTTCACAAATAGTCCTTGGATTTCATGGTAAGTTTCAAAGTATTCTAAAGAACATGTGATATGGTCTGTAGCACCAGAATCTAATATCCACATTCTACTCATATTCATAATAGTATTAACACAGATATCAGAAGTAGGATTACCTTCACTGTGAGTTCCCTCAGAGTCCTTGAAGTCTGACTTCATCCCAGAGTTTGCAACTGTCATCATAGCATTGCTTGAGGGTTGACCTCCCTTATCTTGGTTCTGTAAGATAGATACCAGCTTTTGAAACTAATCAGGGGACAATCTAGTGTCACCAACTTGGCTCATAGAAGCATTAACAGATTACTGTGTATCTTGGAATTGTCTGTTCTTGGATTTATAACCTGCAACCCAACCAGGGGGGTAACCATGTTTTTTGTAACATTTCTCAATAGTATGTCCTACCATACCACAGTAAGTACACTTAGGTACATTTCTTCCTCCATTGTTGGTAAACCTCTTCTTGTTATTGAAACTTGAAACTGCCACAACAGATTGTTCACCTCCAGATTGGTTTTGACAGTTCTGGACAACATTTGCTTGGACAAACTCAGTGCATTTTTGGCTGATTGATCCTTTGATTTTCCTCTCAATTTTCAGAGTCATGTTGAGGACCTTCTCAATGTCAGGGATGGGATCCATTACCAACACTCCAGACTTAACAGTTTCATAATCTTCATTCAAGCCTTCCAAGAAACGTATTATCTGATCTTCTTCTCTCTCTTTTTGCATTCTCATCATGAGAGTGCAAGAACACTTAGGTGTGCACTCACATAGAAGAAGAGGCCTTAATACATTCAGTTGTTGCCATAAGGCATGGCTTTTGGTAAAATATTCATTAACACTCATGTTTCCTTGACTAATTTTGAAAATCTCATTCGGAATTTCAGAAATTCTTTATGGATCGGATTGTGAATACCTCTTTTGGAGAGCATTCCAAATGTCTGAAGCTTTGTCGAAATACATCATGCTATCCGCAATGCTATGGTTTAGAGATCTCAACATCCATGAGCTGACGATCCGATTGCATCTCCTCCATGATGCAAACTTCGGATCGTTCTCGTCGGGACTCGGAATCTTTCCGTTGACAAATCCGAACTTGTTTTTAACTTCTAGAGCTATCCTCATTGATCTGCTCCATGAAGAGTAATTAAGCTCGGACAGGGGAGGTGAAACAAGACTGAGATTGGGGTTCTCAGTTGCATGTAGGTAGAAGGGATCATCAAATTCATCGCTGCGCTGATTCGATGAGGTTCCTGCATTCTCTGCCTGATTTCCATGGCTATTTGCCTCCATTATCACCGCCGCTGCGTAGCTCCGGTGTTGCTCTGATACCATGATATGGTGGACTAATCACATCAGCTTAAGAAGCAGAGAGTTTGAGAGGGAAGTAGAAAGTGCATTTGGACTGAAAAGGAAAACTGAATTCATTGACTTTGAGAGAGAGTACAGCACTGTTATATACAAAGTGTAGAAGGCAGTTATAACTGCCTTTCAAGATTAAAGACAAGAAAGCCCCTGGGGCACATCACACTAAAAAGGAGTTGGAGCTGGACTGTTGAGGCTTAATCACTTCATCAAAGTGAACTAAAAAATTCAACTTACGTGAGCCCATGCTTTGAGATTCTGATGTAGAAGAAGTACTCGGCGAACTAACATGCTGCAGTGTATTCTTTGCTGCTTAAGTTTCAACCGTCGGAGCGAAAGGCTTCAGCTGCGAGAGTAGAGGATTCCGGCAGAGGTGATATTGACCGACTAAGGATTTTGTTGAGGCAGAGATCACGGGACCATTTGTATCGTTCCCCACAGACAGAGCCAATGATGGTTTTGTGACCCCGGAGTGGTCACTCGGCAACAGACCAACACAACCGATTGAATCATATAAAAAATATAAAAAAGTGAAAAAAATAGACAAGACAAAAAAATTTTGACGTGGAAACCGAAAGGTAAAAACCACGGGCCTTTTTGGGCCTTGCCAAGCCAAATCTCACTCTTTTTGTAAGGGATTTGTACATGTAATATTGTGTTTTCTAGTCTAAATAAAAATGTGGATCTTTGTTCTTCTACCTCTCTAGAAAAATGCAGCCCCCCTTCTCTCTTGTCCTTCACGTCAGTTTTAGAGCGGTAGGGTGAGTAGTGTAAGCTTTCCACCATAATGGAGTATTCATGGGTTTTAATGGGAGTTAAATGGGTAGTTAAATTGGGGGTTATGGATAATTTGGGTAGTTTATGAGTGATGAATGGGATATAATGGAAAATAAATGGGATAACTAATGGGTAATGATGGGGTAATTATTTGAGGGTTACGGAAGAGTGTTAAGGAGCCGACTGATCACATCCCGAGTACTAACTACCGTGTCCGAGTGTCGTGCCTGATTGCTTGCTAGGTAGTATTGACCGGGTGCCTATGACAGGTATCTATCATGGACTTTATACTACTTACAGCACGTTTGGTTCACGAAATGAATTTTAAGGGAATAGGAATTCTATTCCATAAGGAATGGAATAGGTAAGGAATAGAATATGAATTGTATTCCAACGTTTGGTTCGCGGAAGGAATAGACTTGGTAATTGTATTTCAGCGTTTGGTTCGCGGAAGGAATAGAAATGGAATATATATTTAAAAGACATAAATGCCCTTGTAAAAAAATATTATTATTATTATTATTATTATTATTATTATTATTATTATTATTATTATTATTATTATGTATAATGGAATCTAATATTCTTTGAAGACGGTTCATTATTGAATCCTTTTGAGTTTTGACTTATTTGATTTAAACTACGTTAGATTTGGATCATCAGTTATTCAAGAATGTTTATGCATGATGGAATTTATGTATGAATTAAAATTCAAATAATTTTCATAATCAACTGCTAATCAATATATTATAAGAACATTTATTAATATTCAGAAGAAGAATAACATAAGTTTTTCAAAAACAAAATACTGAAAACAATTCAATGATAGTAGCAATGTTCATAAAATATAAATATGAATAATGATTAATGGCCAGCAAGAAATCTTCTGATCCACTATAGTCTTCGATCAGGATCAAGACTGAGGAAAAAAGCGACATTATTTGGATGATCAGTGAGCTTTAACGAAACAAGGTCCATTTCATCTAAAGTCAAACCATTGACCTCTTGTAATACACGATCAAACTTCTGAAACATATCCATATCACGATCATATTGAAGGCCATCAGACAAGTTCTTACCAACTTCTGACATTGTATTGCTTATTAGCTTCGCAGCATTAAGCATACTCTCAGCACTGATCTCGATAGCTTCATCATTAGTTCTTTTTGTCTTACTTGAATTGTTTCTTTTTCTTCCATCATTTTGTGGCTCAACCTGTGTACTCATGAAATAAAAATCATCCAAACCAACAAATGCACTATCATCTGTATCAACTCTTATATCATTTTGTTCTTTAGCTTGTATTTCTTCAACTACATCATCCGCTGTCTGTGCATCTTTTCCAGNCAATTCAATGATAGTAGCAATGTTCATAAAATATAAATATGAATAATGATTAATGGCCAGCAAGAAATCTTCTGATCCACTATAGTCTTCGATCAGGATCAAGACTGAGGAAAAAAGCGACATTATTTGGATGATCAGTGAGCTTTAACGAAACAAGGTCCATTTCATCTAAAGTCAAACCATTGACCTCTTGTAATACACGATCAAACTTCTGAAACATATCCATATCACGATCATATTGAAGGCCATCAGACAAGTTCTTACCAACTTCTGACATTGTATTGCTTATTAGCTTCGCAGCATTAAGCATACTCTCAGCACTGATCTCGATAGCTTCATCATTAGTTCTTTTTGTCTTACTTGAATTGTTTCTTTTTCTTCCATCATTTTGTGGCTCAACCTGTGTACTCATGAAATAAAAATCATCCAAACCAACAAATGCACTATCATCTGTATCAACTCTTATATCATTTTGTTCTTTAGCTTGTATTTCTTCAACTACATCATCCGCTGTCTGTGCATCAGCTTGTATTTCTTCAACTACATCATCCGCTGTCTGTGCATCTTTTCCAGTTGCACGATCTTTAGAATATATTGCAGATAACTCTTTTCCAGTTGCACGATCTTTAGAATATATTGCAGATAACTCATTATAAAACCTAAAGCTTCTTGATCTAAAAGGTGTAGCTTCTTTATGACTCTACAATAAACATATAAAATAAATTATTAGTACGTATACATTTTCAAAAAAAAAAATTAGTACGTATACATTAATAAAAATAAATGTAAGTAAAACAAATGGTAAATACTTACAATTAAGTATGAATCCCAAATTGCATCTTCAGCATAAACCATGTGCCTGTGCTCATTCCAACCGAACCCACTAGTGTCTTTACCTTGCACCATATCATGAATAATGCCCCATTCTTTTTTCAAAGTTTTAATTCTACTCTCAATATGTGGCTTAGCTTTTATGGTAGTATTTGGTATTTTTTCCAAAATCATTCTTTCAAGTTCTAATAAATAACCTGTCTTAAACCCTGTATCGGAATTATATTTCCCTACATTATGCATTTCGGTCAAACAAGACACTAATATAATGTCTTCTTCGGGTGTCCACTTTCTTTTTGTTTGCTTAGTAGCACTTTGAGAGCCAATGGTTGTAGATATAGGGTTAGAAGACATTTTTAACTACAAATGAAATACATTTATTAAAGACATAACATTGTTCATAAACCACATTACAAAAAACAAAAACAAAAACAAGAAAACAAAAAAAAAACAAAAAAAACAAAAACAAAAACAAAAAACATCAATGCACATGTCCTTAATTTCTAGATGCTATCCATTCATTGAACATGTCATTTGCTAATTTTGTCCTCCAATTATTCCAAACTTCTGAAGGCTCTATTTGTGCAATATCATCATCTTCATTTATTCCGTTACCTTGTACCAATTCATCTTCCATAGGATCAACATTCATCTCATTTTTAATAAAGTTATGCAGCAAACAACATGCAAGTATAATTCTGTTATGTATTCTAACAGGATAAAATAATGGGCTTCTAAGTATAGCCCATCTCATTTTTAATAAACCAAAAGTCCGTTCTATGACATTGCGAGCAGTTGCATGTTTCATATTAAAAAACTCTTGAGGAGTTGTCGGTTGATGACCTTGACGCCATTCATTTAAGTGGTACCTTTGACCTCTAAATGGTGCCAAAAACCCCTCACTATTAGCATATCCTCCGTCAACTAAATATATAGTAACAACCTATAAACATAATTTTATAATATAATGAGAGTGCATATTATATTACATCATATTTGAAATTGAATATTATAATACTTACCATTAGGGACCTTAAGTGGATGCCTTCTAGATAATGCATCCCGAAGAACTCTACTGTCTGATACAGATCCTTCCCATCCCGGAAGAACATAGACAAATTGCATATTAGGTGTACATACACCTAATACATTTGTTGCAATTTCACCCTTTCGAGATCGATATCTAGGTTTATCTTCTGATGACACTTTTATTGTAATGAATGTTCCATCTAAAGCGCCTAGACAATTCTAGAAATTATATCAAATATTATTAAATATATATTCACATTGTAGTTATTTGTTATAAATCAAGTGTAGGGGATAGGTTTAAGTACCTTAAACCATTTCCATCTATGATCTGTTGATGTAGCTGGAACTGGTTCAGGATCTTTGAATAAATGATTCCGGAGTTTCAATACAGCATTTAATACTACATTAAAGTATCGACTAATAGTTTCACCTAACCTTTGAAAATTATTTTGAATGATCCTATTTTTTATATGATGAGCAATAATATGTAAAAATATTGCTACTTGCTCATCAACAAACATATTTCTTGTTGGCCTTAACCCTCCTACAGTTTGTAACATTGTACATAACTTTACAAAAGCATGTCGATTCATCCTAAGTTGAGATATGCATTTTCCATCACAAGAATAGACTGTTCGTAACATATATTCTCGAGACCCTAAAGCATTAATAATATAAGATTTCATTCGTTTTTTATTAGAACACAAAATTGTCAAAATATACATCATCATTATAAATAATGAAGTCACAGAAGCACATATATCCAACCATATACGCAACACAGCTACACATCTTTTCCTTCTTTCAGTACGAGTTATTAAACGCAAACGAGCCATAACTGCAAATTAAATGTAAACCTTACAATACTCAAAACTATAACAATGATTTACAAATAATATATCCAAAACACATACAAA
This sequence comes from Ipomoea triloba, assembly GCF_003576645.1. Taxonomy (NCBI): domain Eukaryota; kingdom Viridiplantae; phylum Streptophyta; class Magnoliopsida; order Solanales; family Convolvulaceae; genus Ipomoea; species Ipomoea triloba. Next base: position 16,915,341 of record NC_044916.1, on the reverse strand, counting down.
TTACAATAAAAAAATCAAAACAATGCATATATAAATCACAAACCCTAATATTGAAATATATATAATCAATTTATATATACTGTATATATATAAAACCTGCTGCAGCGGGCGGTGCCGCAGCCGCAACAGTAATACGGATGCAGTTGTGGCACACCGCCACAGCCGCAGCAGTATGTAATTTACATACTGCTGCGGCTATGGCACACTGCCACAACCGCAGCAGTATTACTACTGCGGTTGCGGGCTGCGGCACCGTTCCGTAGCCGCAACATATATATATATATATATATATATATATATATATATATATATATATATAATTTATAAAACAAGAAAAGGTGAGAAGAATACCTCGAAGAAGAATCTCAATTTGTAATGGCGGAAGGAGATATGTGCGATGACAGAGAGAAAGTTGGATGCGATGAATTTTAGAAAACTGAGCGTAAAAAAATTAGGTTTAACAAGGATAAATAATAATTCGTACAAATAAAGAAGATCAGAAAAATACCTTAGAAGAAGAATTCAATCTGCAATAGTGAAGGTGAGATGCGTGCGATGACAGAGAGGTGATGCGATGAGTTTTAGGTTTAGGTGATGCGACAGAGAGAGGTGATGCAATATAATTCAATCTGTAAAAAAAATGAGCGTAAAAAATTTTAGGTTTAAATAAGGGTAAAAAAGAAATAATAATAAAATACCTATTCCTGAGCTCTTAGGAATAGGTTAATACCAGGGGGGGGGGCTGGTAATAGCTATTACCCTTGCAAGGGTAATAGCTCATTGCCAGGAACATTGTTCCTAGGAATACAAATGCGAACCAAACAACGGAATAGGTTATTACTGGGAATGCTATGACATTCCCTACCTGTTCCGTGAACCAAACAGCCATTATTCTCTCTCAATTTCCATGTATACCAAACATTGGAATTGAAATTCTGAGTAATTTTATTCCTGCAAACCAAACATTGGAATTTAAACTCTCACTTTATTCCCGCATTATTCTTTTCCCATGGAATTGCAATTCTTTTCCCACCTAATTCCTTCCCTCCAACCAAACGCCCCGTTAGAGAATAATATAATAATATTGAACTTAGTCTAGTATTGTTTACTAGCTTTGTGTAGTGGTTCATATAATTACTATATGCCTTTGTTATTTCCTACTTCTGTGATATAATTGTGTGTGTGTGTGTATATATATATATATATATGTGTGTGTGTGTGTGTGTGTTGTGTCCTCTGTTAATGAAATATACAAGCTATTTATATATATTTAATAGCCTCTTATCATGGTATCATGAGCTTGATCCTATTGGGTGTTTTTTTTCATCTCTTCATGGCTTTGGAAAACACTTCTTCCCCTCCAATTACAGATGATCCTCCTATTATCATTCCCACCACACAAGATCCTCAAAATCCTCTTCTTATAATTAACTTCTCAAAAATAACCAAGTTAACAGACACAAATTACCTCACTTGGAGTCTTCAAATCACATATCTTCTTGAAGGATATGATCTTTATCACCACCTTGAGGACTCTTATATTTCTCCAACAGCTACCATCACCACTAATGGTGTTACATCACCAAATCTTGGTTATACAAAATGGAAACGTTAAGATCGTCTCATTTTTAGTGCTCTTCTTGGTGCTATATCCACTTCTTTACAACCACTTATTGCTTGTGTCACCATCTCCCTCACATCATGGCAACTTCTTGCTAGTACCTTTGCAAAACCCTCTCGTGGTCACATAAGACCAAGGTTGAAAATATCGCTAGGCGCCTAGGTTTTTTTTTTTTTTTTTTTTTGATTTTTTTTTAAAAAAAATTTAAAAAATATTTTAAGTGTTAATAATTCTAAAGTGTTTAATATTGAAAGTCTTTACACTTTAATAGCTAAATAGTTAACACTTATTAAGTTATTAGTTATTATTTATTAATTATTAGTGCATTACTTATTAGTTTTTTTTTAACATTACTTATTAGTTTAATTTAGTTATTATGCAGTACTTATTATTTTATTAAGTTATTACTTATTAGACCATTAGAATATTAGTTAATACATTATAACATTAATAGTTTAAATGTTTAAGATTTATAATTATAAAAAAAAAAAAAAAAAAAAAAAAAA
>NC_044916.1:16903893-16913079 GCF_003576645.1 Ipomoea triloba | reverse complement strand
GGTTCAAAAAAAAAAAAAAAAAAAAAAAAAAAAAAAAAAAAACCGCCCAGCCGGCCGGCCGCCTAGGCGCCCGGCCGCGGACGAGGTTGATTTCGGCTTTCCTCGACGCGGCCGGGCGCCGCCTAGCGCCTAGGCGTGATTTTTGCAACCATGCATAAGACAATTAAAGGAGCAATTGAAACGCCTAACAAAAGGCACAAAATCTGTTAGTGCATATATGTAGGCTATTAAAACCCGAAGTGATGATGTTACTTTGTTAGGTAAACCCATTGATGATGAAGATCTCTACAAATCTGTAGTTGATGACATTAATGCCCGTGATACTACAATTTCCTTTGCTGAGCTTCATGAAAAACTCTTAAACAAAGAAGTTTTTCTTCAAACTGTTGAATCCAGTTTGCAGATACTTCCATCAATTGCGAATCCAACTGCCTTTCGAAACAACAACAATTCTAACCGTTCAAATCAGCGTCTGTCAAACAACAGTTCCTCACAACCAAATTCTGCCACTTTTTCTACTCATGACCATCATCAACCCAAACCTTATTTAAGACGTTGTCAAGCATGTGGTACTCAAGGACTCACTGCTAAGCGATATCTAATGTATCAGCTTGTTACTAATCAACATTCTCAGTTACCTCGTCCTCAAGGGTCCTAGGGATATTAGGCATCAACACCCTGGAAACCACGAGCAAATCATATAACACTTAGCGATGACACAACTCCTACGTGGCTTATGGACAGTGGAGCATCTCACCATGTTACGTCTGATTTGAGTAATCTCTCACTTCATAGCTCGTATCCAAGATCTGATGATATCATTATAGGAGATGGATCAGCCTTCTCTATAACGCATACTGGTTCCACTTCAATATCTACTCTTTATCGCTTATTTTCTTTACAAAACGTCCTTTGTGTTCCCTCCATGAAAAAAACAAATTTGATTTCAATTTATCAGTTATGTACCAATAATGATGTTTCTGTTGAATTTTCTCCTTCTACTTTTCAGGTGAAGGATCTAAACACGGGGGCAACTCTATTGCCGGGTAAGCCTAAGGATGGTGTATATGAGTGGCCAACTTCATCGTCCTCTAGTTCATCTTCACATTTACTTGTTTTTTTCACTACTAAAACTACTTTATCTGAGTGGCACTCCAGATCAGGTCATCCATCCTTACCTATCATGAGAAATATTACTTCTAAATTTTCCTTACCATTGTCTAGTTCATTATTGTCTCATGTACATTGTAATGCATGCTCCAATAATAAAAGTCATAAACTCCCTTTCTCAACCTCTACCTTACAATCATCCAACCCTCTAGAAATAATATTTTCTGATGTTTGGACTTCTCTTGTTTACTCTGTTGATGGTTACAAATATTACATTATTTTTGTTGACCATTATACACGGTACATTTGTTTTTATCCACTTAAAAGAAAATCCCATGTGCATGATGTCTTTGTGTGTTTCAAAGCACTAGTTGAAAACCGTTTTAAACACAAAATTGTTACTTTATATTCTGATAATGGTGGTGAATACCGTTCACTTGACAATTTTCTTTCAACAAATAGTATATCTCATCTTACCACGCCACACCTCATACACCAGAACACAATGGTTTCTCTGAACGGCGACACCGCCATATTGTTAAAACGGGTTTGTCCCTTCTCACTCATGCATCAATGTGTGTATCCTATTGGACTTATGCATTTGCCACAACAGTCTATCTCATTAACATGCCTACACCCACATTACATCTTTCATCTCCATTCAAAAAATCTTCCAATCATCACCCAATTACTCCAAACTTAAAGTGTTTGGATGTTTATGTTATCTGTGCCTACGTCCTTACTCAGAACACAAGCTCGACATGCAACCCATTCCATGTGTTTTTTTGGGATATTCTTTAACACAAAGTGCATATATTTGTTTTGATATGTCTACCTCTAAAACATTTATTTCTCGTCATGTTAGGTTTGTGGAAAACATTTTTTCCCTTTAAAAATCAACAAAGCCATCTCCATCAACCTAGCCTAGAAGTCATCTCCAAATGGTTTCCTCCAGTTCAAGTGCTACCTATTTTTGGTGGTTCATTCAATGCATCTCCTCAAAGGGTTCCCTCATGTCAACATCCGTCACCAATTGCCCGTGGAATTCATCATATGCCAAATAACCCAACTATATCACAAAATGACTCACTACGTAATCCCATCACATTACTTGAAAATCCACCAACTTCGTCAACTTCACTTCCCGAACACCTTCCTGTCTCACAAAATGGCCTGACCACATCACTAGACACTCAGTCCATATCCCTTAGACATTTACCTACCTCACAACATGAATTTTCTGCATTATCATCAAACACCACTCCTTGTTGAATTAGTGTTCTACCACTGAGTCACGCAGTCATAATACTTCCCGTACATTATTACCTAAAAAGAAAAAAATCCCTCAAAATATTCATCCCATGGTAACTAGATCTAAAAGTAACATTCGCAAGCCCCTTGACAAAATGAATCTCATTGTTGTCCTATCTAAACCCCTTGATAATGAGCCCACTACCATTTCTCGGGCAATGAAAGATCCTAAGTGGAGGCAGGCTATGAATGATGAGTTTGAAGCTTTAATCAGAAACGGAACATGGGAGCTTGTTCCATCTAACCCTTTGCAAGTGGGTTTTTTGCATTAAACGCCTCCCAAATGGCTCAAGTGATAAATACAAAGCCAGGTTAGTTGCCAAAGAGTTTCACCAACGACCTGGTGTGGATTATCATGATATCTTTAATCCAGTTGTTAAGCCTACGACAACTAGGCTTGTTTTAAGCCTAGCAGTCAGTAGAGGCTGGAAGTTGCGGCAGTTGGATGTCAATAATGCATTTCTTCAAGGTCACCTTCATGAAGATGTTTACATGGCACAACCTCATGAATTTGTTGATACAGATAGTCCAACCTACGTTTGCAAACTTAGAAAGGCTATATATGGGCTTGATGGACAATTTTAATAAGTCCTCGCAAGTGCACGAATCAATTGCAGTAATAGCGCAAGGGTCGAACTCATAGGGAATTAATACTATGCAATTTAAATACTTAAAAATAATTGACTTAATGATTTAAAGCTCAGAACAAATATCAAAGGTAAGAATAATAAACTGAAACGTAAAATAATTTAATCAAAACTTAGTTAGATAACAATTAAAAATAACCAGGACATCAATTAACAATTAAATTAGAAAAGCCTAGGAAAAAGAATCAATAACCATTACCCGAGTTAGAACCAAATAAATAATTCCCTCAACGAACTAATTAATGTCAGAATTGGCCTACGAAACATAGGATAAAACTTAATCAATTGGCAAATTAAAACTTATAACAATGCAAATAGTTGAAGGTACATCATTCATGCTCCTAGAATAGCAATTTAGCTAAGCATTATTTAATAATCAACAATTAACAATAACAAAGCATACACTTATCACTAGTATCCAAATTCTTCAAACCAATTTTCACTCACGCACTAATTGAGACAATTAAAAGATTAAATAATGAATGCAAAAAAAAAAATGAAAGAAAAGGAGATAAACCCTCATGCACTAATTGAGACAATTAAAGGATTAAATAATGAAAGAAAAGGAGATAAAACCATGGGAACAAAAGTACAAAGTTTGCTGCTGAACCAAAATCGCCGCACGGAAAAATCACTTTGCCGCCGCCGCAATCCAGAAATTGCCGCACACCACCGCCGAATGCCAATTGCGATGCTGTATTATCGCATGAAAATCGAAGCTGCCGATCGTAAGTTCGGAAATCTCCAAATTGAATTTTAGAGAGGAGACTTGAAGTGTGATCGGTGGTTCCAATCGTGATCCCTTCGTTGTGAATTCGGCCCTCAATTTATACTGCTCATGATCAACATTTCCTCCGAAATTTCTCCGATCGTTAAATGCTTCAATCGGATCTCCAAGAATTTGTCGAAGACTCCGCTGCCATCCGTCAACTTGTTTGCGTGAACTGTGTTCTCCTTCTTTCTCGCTAATAATAATAATAATAATAATAATACTAATAATAAAGCCCAACATTTATTTTACAAAACTAGTTAATAAGTAAAAGTACAAAATTGACTAAGAAAAAAAACAAATTAATTATAACAAAGTTATTAAAAATAACATAATAAAAATTGATCATCAGGGCTCAAGCAAGCTCCCTGAGCTTGGATCTTGAGCTTCGCACATTTCTTGTTGAATCAGGATTCATAAATTCACATGCAGGCACTTCTCTATTTACTTTTCACTCAGGTGACCTTGTCATATATATCCTTGTTTATGTGGACGATATTATTATCATAGGAACTAATTCTACAATTGTTCAGCAATTCATTGATATTCTAGCACACAAATTTTCACTCAAAGATCTCAGTACTTTGTCTTACTTCCTTGGGATTGAGGTTGACATTACCCCAACTGATATTTTTCTTGCTAAAAAATGATATGTTTCTAACTTGCTTGCTCGAGCAAAAATGTCTACAGCCAAGCCAGTATCTACACCAATTGATACGAAGTGTAACTTAACTCTTGCTTCAGGTACTACTCTAACTGATGCCACTACATACAAGACTATTATCGGTGGTCTCCAATATTTGTGTCTCACTCACCCAGATATTGCTTATGTTGTTAACAAGCTTTCGCAATTTATGCATCGACCAACTACTGACCATTGGGCTGCTGTAAAACGATTGCTTCGATACTTATGTGGTACCTTAAACCATGGGATATTTCTTCATAAGGTCAATCTTGTTTCTTTACATGCATACTCTGATGCAAATTGGGCTGGTAACAAAGATGACTACACCTCGACAAGCGCTTATATTGTTTACCTTGGTCGTCATCCTGTCTCTTGGTCGTCCAAGAAGCAATGGACAATTGCTCACTCGTCTACAGAAGTAGAATATCGATAAGTTGCTGCTACTACTACTTCAGAGGTCAATTGGGTTTGCTATCTTCTTACAGAATTTGGTATCTCTCTGCCTACTCCGCCTGTACTCTATTGTGATAGTGTTAGTGCTACATATCTTTGCTCTAATCCGGTCTTTCATTCTCGAATGAAACAAGTGGCAATTGATTATCATTTTATTCGAGGCCAAGTGCAATCAGGTACTCTTCGTGTTACTCATGTTTCTTCTGCAGATCAACTTGCTGATGCCCTAACCAAACCATTGGCACGCACCCGTTTATTGGACTTAAAGGTCAAGATTGGCATTTCCTCCGAAACTTCATCTTGAGGGGGCATATTAGAGAATAATATAATAATATTGAACTTAGTCTAGTATTGTTTCCTAGCTTTGTGTAGTGGTTCCTATAATTACTCTATGCCTTTGTTATTTCCTACTTCTGTGATATAATTGTGTACATATACTTGTTCTCTGTTAATGAATTATACAAGCTATTTATATATTTCATAGCCTCTAATCATAATCATCAAAAGCTATTGAAAAGAAACCAGAAAATGCGCTTTAAAAGAGTAAAAAATGTTCACTAACAAATAAAGAAACAACAATAATCTGCAAAAAAAAAAATGAAAAGAAAACAAAAATCAGTAGTTACAAATTAAATTTAGAATAACAATTCATCACAATTTCGTAAATGATAACTAAACCTAGGCATAGTAAACAAAAATTTCCATTGTCCGTGCAAGCATCAAATCAACTTCACAATCAACAAACCAATAAATTGAATTTTCAATAGGAGTGCATGAAAATGAAGACCACAAATTAAAGTACAAACCTTAGTGAAAATTGGTTTCGTGATTTGGTGGCTGGTGGTGAAGGTTGAAAAAGTAAAGAGACGCGTAGAATACCCAAAGCTAAATCCAAAATGCCATATATATATATATATATATATATATATATATATATATATAGGGGGGGTGCTCAGGTGCGAATCTTCGCCCAAGAAAGAAATGAGAACACTTCGCACCCGTCCACATGTCCAGATCAACGAATCAGATGTAATTTAAAAAAACGACGCAGTGGCATTTTCGTAAATAACTCGAACTTTGGTGCAAGTAATTGTGTTATAAGTGCAAGTAGCTAGTGCACATTTGCAAGTAAAAAGTGCAAGTAAAATCACTTACAACTGATTATTGACTCTCCGTGGAAAAGACTTACGTGATTGCTTTCCAAGGTGACATGACTCACAGTCTAATGATTCTAAAGACAAACCTGGAAGTCTGGAACCATCCATCGAAGTTTGGAGAGACTAAGATGGCCTAAATGATTATGGAGAAGCATATGAGAGTCTGTGGAAGCATAGACAGCAAGATCACCACCACGAAGGTAATCGAGGCCTTGTGACCTAATCCCGGTGCCAATCACCTTTCCCGTACTACGATCCTGCACAACAACTGAATCCGCACAAAAGGTTATGGAGCACTTCAAGGTACAAGTAATTTTACTCACAAAGATAAGGTTGAAAGGACTATTAGGAACATATAAAACTGACTCTAAAGTAACTATGGGCAAAGTGCTAGGCTTTGTGACATTGGTCAAAAGAGATATATTACCAAAAATGTGGTCTGAGGCCCCTATGTCTAGAATCCAAGTACTAGTGGTACTAGCTTGAGAGAGAGACAACAAAGAGTTAGTACCAATGGTGAGAGAGGAAGCCATAATAAATGTTCAAAAGAACAACAAAATTTGCCTCAAGGAAAGGTTGACCGGCGGGTTGACCGTTGACCAACGAGTTGACCGGCAGAGATGAGGGAACAGAGAACACAGTTAGAAGTGTTACGTCGAGATGAAACCAATGGTAGCAGCGGCGTCTTGATCGGAGACCGGAGGAGAGAGATTTGGCCGGAAAACAGCGGAGACTCCCAGCGACGGCGGTGGCACGTGGCGGCGGCAAACGATGACTGGATTTCAGCACCGGGATCGCGACGAGGTTCCGGTTAGGTCTATGGTATTGGTTTGGGAGAAGAACCATTAGAATGTGAGTCATGCCACCTTAGAAAGCAATCATGTAAGTCTTTTCCACGGAGAGTCAATAATCCGCGGGTTGCTTCTCTCTTTGATTTAGTTCACACTGATGTCTGGGGTCCTTGTCGTGTCAATTTTACTTTGGGGTTTTGTTATTTTGTCACTTTTACTGATGATCATTCTAGGTGTACTTGGGTTTTCCTTATGAAAGATCGTTCTGAGTTATTCCAGATTTTTCAAAATTTTTGTGCTGAAATACAAATTCAATTCGGTAAACTCATTCGTGTTTTGCGTAGTGACAATGCTAAGGAATATCTCTCTAATCCATTTCAGTCCTATGCGACCCCTCTTTTCTGATTGTGCTGCTTGGTCATTGAAATTTCCTAGTAACACCCACGACAACTAAGAATGGTTGCTGAGCTCCCTTAGAAAATTCCAAGCATGTCTCCTACGAAATCTTTTTGGGAAACCCAAGTAAGTCTCTATTGTTGTCGCCCTAGGAGAGACACAACAACATCAATATGGTTATGGGAATAAGTTAAAAGTTGAGCCATCAATATGGCTATAAGTTATTCCTATCTTTCCAAAGGAGGGCCAAACCCCCTCTTAAACCATCACTATCTACACAAAAACAACCGTCAAACCCTAGTTTGACTCTTAGTCTTTCAGCGTGCACCCTTCCTACCTTCGTCTCCATAAAATACACGAAATCATGCTTCTTCTTGGATACCAAGTTTACTTCACGAACTATCCGTGGATTGCCCAAGCCACGACAGTTCCAACTAAGAGTGCTCATTGGGTTGGGCGGGACTGGGAGACACCAGTGCCCACCATAAACAAGTTTTTTGAACAATCTATAACAAGATCCATATGTTCCACTGTTTGTTCCATCCCAGCTTCTGGGTCATCAGTTCACCTCCTTTTTTGATCAATAACTGTAACTTCATCATTCTCAACATTGTCACTAGTTTCATGTAAAGTAACAACACTACGGACGTGGAAGCAACTACCCTCCTCCTGTAGCAATATTATAGCGACTGAAGTTGGCCACCATCGACTGCGAGACACTAGACCCCGGCGCAACCCAGACTTGTCGTTCCACCGTTGTCTCCAGCGCTAGCCACTTTTGTCCTGACATAGGAGGAAGCCGACGAGAACCCGCTCTAAGCCAGGCGCCAAAAGGCTTCTCCATCTGCGAACCTTGCGTTTGTAACTTCCTGAGACAAGGGACCAATGATCCCGCATAGGAAGCAAAAGGTCGCCAACCGCTCATACCTAAACTCCACCGTTGACCATTCCCCACTGTTCTTTTTCAATTTCATACCCTTCTTTAATGGTTTGGAGACGTCAATGGCCACACGGATGCGGTAAAAAGTACGTAGGGAGCCATCAAAATTACGATCATCACTTTTCACAAATCGCCCTAGAATTTGCCTATGGCTTCCAATATTGAGTCCGATCGATAGCCCGACGGAATACTGTGAACCTGAATCCAAAAGTCCAACTTGGTAAGACCAACTAACTCAGGATCATCCTGATGAGAAATCCTACGAAGAATTAACAAGGATTGATCGTACGACCAATGGCTGTCCTCGATGATATGATTGATGTCAACTTCGTGGAAAAAACGAAACAAGAACAGACGTGGTTGGAGCTCCCTTATATTCATGCCCCACACCGGACGCCATATAGAGGTTATAGTGCCCCTAAAGTACTGCAGCTTCACCGGTTTGCATGTCACCAACCTGTTAACCACAAGAAATTCCGAGGGTGGAACAATGTCTGTTATCAGAACGTGTTCGAACTGTTCGGTAGCCGACTCATCATCTAGGTCTGCAAAGGTGAGCTGAGCAAGTTCACGGCCAGGATGGTCTAAATCTATGTCGAAAGAGAGAAAAAAAACGAGCAAAGATAAGAAACCCTAATTACGCCGGAAGTTACGGAGAAGAAGAGGAACTCGCGAAGACAAGCGAGGGGGAAAAAAGAAAGAAAGAGTTTTTGAAAAAGTGTATATAATATTGTTGAATTAAGTCATTTTCATGATTTAAAATAGTATGACTCCAACAGGACTTTAATGCATTACTCAATTATGGGCACTATTTTTGAATTTTGGTATACAATTAACTCAAAATCAAGAAATCATCACAATATATATATATATATATATATATATATATATATATATATATATATATATATATATATATATATATAT
>NC_044916.1:16886889-16902920 GCF_003576645.1 Ipomoea triloba | reverse complement strand
ATATATATATATATATATATATATATATATATATATATATATATATATATATATATATATATATATATATAAATCTGTTCAAATGTGGCCGCGCCTTCTCGTGCTGTCGGTGCAATTCGCATCACTCAATGTTAGAAAATACACCATAGTGAAAATACACAAAAACACCAAAAAACACACCACACGCCCAAAATAATGCACCATAACTCACCTGTCCCTAATGGTACATTTCCTAACATTGTGTAGTGTATATTTGCATACCTAGTGGTGTGTTTGTGGGTGATGCGTACCTAATGATGTATATTTGTGTGGTGTATTTGCTAACATTGAGTGGTGTATATTTGTATACATAGTGGTGCGGCCACACTGACCGCACATTAAGGGGCGGCAACACATGATTATGAACCTATATATATATAATCAAGTTAAAAAAATAATAATAATTGTATAAATGATTTGTTATTAACATATGGATTAACACATTATGTATTTCATTATTTATTAGTTATTACTTATTATTGTGTTTAACAAATTAGATTAATATATGTTTAAATTATCCAAAGTGGTGAAAGACCTTATGGTCTAGTGGCATTTAGTGTTTCGATTAATACTCTCACATGAATTATGGGAGTGGGTTCGAGCCTTAGAAGAAAAATTATCAAAAGTATTTTAGTATACACTTACCAACTAATTTCTTATATTAATTTTTATTTAAATTCAAAACTTTTATAGATTGACAAGCACCCGCCAAGGCCCGAGAGTTTAAGGCAGGGCGGGGCGGAGCGACATTTCTTGGGCCCGTATTTTAGCGGGCCCCACCCACACCTACCCGTTTTGAGAACTCTATTTCTTAATTACATAACCTAACTAACAATAAAAGTTAGGTATATTTAGCTACTTTTTTTTTTTTTGAGTACTATTGACTCTGTTACAATATAGTATGTGTTCATTTATACTTTCTCAACCGGTTGAAGCACAAAGAGTCAATACTTCAATCTCATGATCGACCTCCAATATGAAAAAATCACTACATGCCATCTGAGTACAAAATGTTTGGCATATAAACTCCAATACTTAAAACTTCATTCATGTTATTATACATGCATTAATGAACTCTAAACCTATGCACTAAGCCACTAAGGAACAACTTTTGAAAATGATATCTATTGAGGTTGAGTTAATTTCACTTGTAGAGATTTGAATACAGTAGCATTTACAAATTTAATCCTTCAACCTTACGAATCTTGATAATTAAGATAGCAGCCTAGCAGGTACCCAAAATGACACTTCTTAGTGTAATTGGTCAAAATCAAGTGGAATTCATCCACGACTGTTGTGTTCAATTCATTTATGAGAGATGGACTGTTCATCCACAGTTGAGGCAGCTATATATGGTTTCAATCTCCATCCCCGGTTTGCAAGCGCATTTATCACTGCGCTGGCCGCCTCCTTGGTATCGTTCAACGGAGAATACCTCCACCCTTCAGATATCTAGGCAGTAAACACACGAAGTTAGCAGGAAAAGTAAAGACCTTGTAATCCAATCGTAAGTCTAAGTGTCTCGGTACAAGTTTCATATTCAATCCTTATTTCATTCAAATGTACCAAGAAAAGTCAGTGAAACAACAAACCACTAGCTATTAGTTCCAGCAAGCAAAGTAGGTCTGCCCTTCTCAGAATGGCAAATTATACCATGAATCAAGGTCTACCTTGCATTGTGGACCCTGGTCAAAAATAACCTTTAGATTATGTCTCTGCAATTGACATATCCTGTAATTGTTAACATATTGTGTGTCTGCAATTAACATATTCTGTACTTGCAATTAATAATTTGTGTCTGTAGTTACCATTTTATGTGTCTATAGTATATTATGTACCTTCAATTTAATTACAGACACATAAATGGTTAACTTCAAGTCTGCAAGTACAAAATATATCAACTGTAACAGGTAATTTTTGGACCAGGGTCCACAATGCAAGATGGACCTTAGTCCATGGTGTAACAATTGTCTCAGAACCTTCACAATTAGTTAGCAGCAAAAAACATATCTAAGACCAGAAAGTAACTCACATTTTCTTTTCCTGTGAATGGTCGTACCATGCTTCGGTCGCTTAGTGTTTTATGGAAGTCTGTAAACTTCCATGTACATCGCTCAGCTCCAATTACGTAAACAGGCTTCCTACATTCTTAAGCTATTTAGATGGAGAAACAAATGAAAAGAACAGAGAATTGGCACATTAGAGACATACCCAGTGCTGCAAGCCTCACTCAACATACTAATTGAGTCAGCTGTGATGACAAAAGCATCTGCCCAAGCTAAATGTCCCATATGTGGATTTGGACCTAAAAAGCATTTAACACAAGGCTTTGCATTCCCTTATTTTTTATGTTGATTGTTGACTAAAGGGGATGGGAAGTAATGGAATTAATGGTACCTTCCCCATTCCAAATGTAAACCTTGGGATGATGTCCTAGTTTGCCAACTACAAGATCTGATACCTATTAGTGACAACATTAACAGCAATCAGTGCCTGGAAATTTGAGAAATGAAAACATGACAGCATGCAAGCCCCCTACCATCTTTGGAGTTCTGCGCGAAAAAGAAATTCTGACACTTCCACAGGTTGGTAGAACATTTTGCAGTGATGATGTTAGCTCATTTGCCAGGTCTTCACCATATTTACAATGACCTGTATAACAACTCATTAGCAGAAAATCGAGCCCCACCTTTGATTTCAAAATATTATATGCTCCATGTGGATACATATATGTACACACAAACAGTCTCAATATATATTCGATATGCAAATTGTTAGGAGTCCCACATTGAAAATATAAGGGCTAGACTAGCTAATTGATTAGATTCAATCTTTTAGTGTGGTTTAGCCCATTATAGCCTGACCTTGGCCTAATATTAGATTATAAAATGGTATCAGCATGTTCAGTCCACCACTTGAGGGGGAGTGTTAAGAGAGAACATGGTTAGACTAGTTAATTGATTGGATTCAATCTTTCAATGTGGTTTGGCCCATGTGCATTATAGCTCAGTTGAGTGACCTTGGCCAATATTAGATTATAACAAAGATCAAGATTAAAATTTCTTAATTAATTAGTCCCAACATACATGACCACACCCATACTGATGTAAAAGACCAAGCCAAGAACTTAATATGGTAATTAAAGTTGAAATCTATTTGGTTTCACCTAGTGTAACTGCATTATAACAGATAATAGCAAAATTTGTCCATTTAAGATAAATAGATTAGTAACTGGATATGAATTCAAACTCATTTGTTCCGCCGGTCAGAACTCAGAAGAACTGACAATTTCAGGCATTAATCGCACCAGTATCTATTGTTATGAATCAACAAAAAAATTGTAACTAGAAAGCAATCCACTAGTTTCACACTTCAGTAACAGTACCTAGCCAGGGTAAGATAACGAGATTTGAAAGCAAAACTTACCAGTAGGGCCTCCAATGTTCACTACAAGCAAAGGTTTTGGCAGTAGTCCCATTTCGTCATGCCATACAGAAGCAGCACTTTGCAGTGAAATAGAATCAATCTCATGAAGGGCTCCCAAAGTGAGGACCTGGAATTTTTTTATTATTATTATTGTTGAATGTGTATGAGAATAAAGAACTCATATATTTCCCATATCAAGAACTGTACAGACTACCACTATATATACATGAATAATCTATAGCCTAATGGGCCTATTGATAAACGGGCTTAGGGTTTCAACACTCCCCCTCAAGCTGGAGAGTATAGATCATATGCTCCAAGCTTGTTACAAATATACCCAACTCTAGGAACTCAAAGAGACTTTGTTAGAATATCAACTAACTGATCTGTAGAATTGACAAAGCTAGTCTTAATACTCCTTGATGCAATTTTCTCCCTGATGAAGTGGCAGTCAACTTCAATGTGTTTGGTTCTCTCATGAAAGACTGGATTTGAGGCAATGTGAAGAGCTGCTTGGTTGTCACATATCAATATCATTTGAGCAACCTGGCCACACTGTAACTCTTGAAGTAAGTGCTTTAGCCACATTAGCTCACACGTGGCAAGAGCCATGGCACGGTATTCAGCTTCAGCACTGGATCTAGCAACAACATCTTGCTTCTTACTTTTCCAAGATATAAGATTACCACCAATGAGAACACAATAACCTGAAGTTAGTACTGTCAAAGTGGGTTGGCCCGCCCCACCGCGGGCCTAATTTATGGCGGGCTTTTACGGGCCAGCCCATTAGGCCCGCGGGCTAAGGTTCATGCAACCCTAGCCCGTCCCACGCGGGTTGGCGGGCCCCGCGGGCCGACCCGCAGGCTTTTCTTCTTCTTCTTCTTCTTTTTTTTTTATACTGTGAATATGTATATATATATATATATATATATTCACAGACTATATATTCATTCCCCGTGAATATATATACATATTCACAGTTCACTTCAAAGTGGTGAACTGTGAATATGTATATATATTCATTCACTGTGAATGAATATATATACATATTCATAGTTCACTGTAGTTACTGTGAAAACCCTTTATCCGTTTTGGTATCTCGAGCTACAGATAAAGGGTTTTCTGGACATGGCAGACCTCCACGTTCTGTTAATATGGTGCAGGCCACTGGTTCAAAGGCTCAGGCTCATAGTAGTTTCATCCCTAGTGACTATGAAGAGTACCCCCAGTTTAAAGCATCCCGAGATGTCACTCCCAAAATGAATGAATTTCCAATAGGCTCAATTGAAGGAGCAGATGCAACTCTGAGCAGTCTAACAACAGTTTCATTCAAGGTAGGTACAATAAGACTTGCTAGAATTTGATCACGAACATGAGCAAGATCAGGACGAAGGGCAGCCAGAGCAAACAGCATGAAAAAATTGTCACATTGCTTAACGTGACCATCAACAGTCTTCTCATGTGGCATCGAGTTATTGTATTCTTGCTGTAAAGCTTCAACCCGACCTAAATATTCAAGCATACTCATATCAGCATTTCCACGGAAATTAAACATATTCGAAATCAGTGAATAAAGTCCTTTCACATCATTAGTGTATAGAGACTTTGCTTTATTCCAAACATCATAGCAAGTCTCATATGCCTTGTAAATGTTATGGAGTTTAGGATCAATGGACTGCCATAATATATTACATAATAGGGCATCCACCTTCTCCCATTCACCTTTGTTTTCTTTAACTTCCTCAACCTTCATGTCTAGATGGGTAGACACACCTCGACCTTTGAACCAAAGTTTAACAGAAGCAGCCCAAGATGCATAGTTCTCACACCCAACCAACTTATCCATAGTAATAGTTGGAAAGGAAGTAAAGGAAGTTGCATATGACGCCATACTAAGCAGAAGAAAAGAAAAAACACGCTGGTCCGGGGGTGGCCGAAAAACGGCGGACGGCGGCAGCGACCGGCAGTGGTGACCGGTGAAGACTGACGACATAGGCAGGAGCGTCTCCTCAAGACAAGTCCAACAGTGGCAGCGACGTCTTGATCGGAGCCCAGAGGAAAGAGATCTGGCCGGAAAACGGTGGACTTCCCTAGCGACAGCAGTGGCGAGTGGCGGTACGTGCGGCGGCGAACGGACTTCAGCTCCAAGCTCGCGGCCAAGCCAGCCTGTGGTGTTGATTTGGGAGAAAAACCACAAGGCAAACGTGGGAACGGTGAAGACAGTCGCGGCTCTTGCGGCTAGGAACTCCGGTGGCAGCAGGCAGGAGCGGAAAGAGAATAGGATTTTAGGGTTTTGGCTCTGATACCATGTTGAATGTGTACAGTGTATGAGAATAAAAAAACTCATATATTTCCCATATCAAGAACTGTACAGACTACCACTATATATACATGAATAATCTATAGCCTAATGGGCCTATTGATAAACGGGCTTAGAGTTTCAACAATTATTAATGTTAATCATGATATTAAATACATGTTGAACCCTAAGCCCGTTTATAGATAAGCCCATTAGGTTATTCACTATTCTATTCTTGTATAAGTAGTGGTAGTCTGTACAGTTCTATACACAGAGAAATATACGAATATACATTATTCTCTCATACATTCACATGGTATCAGAGCCTAAACCCTAGGACCCAATCCCCGCTGTCGCCGCTGCCGCCTCGCCGGAAGTCTCGCAGATCGCAACTGATTCACGTTCCAACTTCGGCCTCGTGGTTCTTTCTCCAAACTAACACCACAAGTCCCTCAGGAACGTCGTCGCGAGCATTCTGGTCCAACTCCGGTCGCTGATCGACCCGCCGTTGCCACCGTTGGTCTCGGCTTGAGGAGACGCATCTGCCAGTGTCAACCGTTTCCGATGCCATCGCCGGCCACCGGTCGCCGCCGTCGTCCGCCGGTCGCCGTTTTCCGGCCACTTTCAGATCAGTGTTGTTTTCCCTTTCTTCTTCATATTATGGCATCATCTACACCTTCCTTTACTTCCTACCCTACTATTACTGTTGATAAGTTGGTTGGGGGTGAGAACTATGCATCATGGGCTGCTTCTGTCAAACTGTGGTTCAAGGGTCAAGGTATGTCTGCCCATTTAGATGTGAAGGTTGCGGATGATAAAGAAAATAAGAATGAATGGGAGAGGGTAGATGCCTTATTATGTAACATGTTATGGCAGTCAATCGACCCTAAACTCTATAATATTTATAAGGCTTATGAGACTTGTTATGAGCTTTGGAATAAAGCGAAGTCTTTATACACCAACGATGTACAGGGACTCTATTCACTGGTCACGAATATCTTTAATCATCGTGGAACTACTGATTTGAGTATGCCTGAGTATTTAAGTCGGATTGAAGCATTACAACAAGAATACCATAACCTTATGCCACATAAGAGGATATTGATGATCACATTAAGCAATGTGACAAGTTTTTTATGGTACTTGCTCTAGCTGGCCTTCGTCCTGACCTTGCACATGTTCGTGATCAAATTTTAGCTAGTCCTGCTGTACCCACCTCCTTGAATGAGACTGCTGCTAGACTGCTCAGAGTTGCACCTGCTCCTTCCGTTGAGTCTATTGGAGATTCATCCGTTTTGGTCTCTCGAGCTGCAGAAAAGGAGCAGTCTGGACATACGAGTAACAATGGTGGTCGTCGTGGTACTCGTCCGCGATGTGAGTATTGTAACAAGGTGGGACACACCAAGGATCGCTGCTGGAAGTTACATGGCAAACCTCCACGTTCTGTCAATATGGTGCAGACCACTGGTTCAGAGGCTCGGCTCATAGTAGTTTCACCCCAAGTGACTATGAAGAGTACCTCCAGTTCAAAGCCTCCCGAGATGTCACTCCCACACCTTCTCCTAATCCTGATACCTCCTCACTTGTTTGTCTCTCTACACCAGTACTCCTAATACTTGGATACTGGACTCAGGTGCCTCAGATCACATTTCTGGTAATGTCTCGCTTATGTCTAATGTTTCTAAGTCTAAATCTTTACCCATGATTACTTTAGCTAATGGTCTTCAAACACCAGCTGTTGGTGTTGGCCAGGCTTCACCTATGCCATCTTTTCCTTTAGAGTCTGTGTTATATGTCCCCAGTAGTCCTTTCAACCTTATTTCTGTGAGTAAAATCACCCGTACCCTCAACTGCTCTATAACCTTTTGTGCTGATTCGGTTGTTGTGCAGGATCGCAGTACGGGGAAGGTGATTGGCACCGGGCTTGAGTCACAGGGTCTCTATTACATGCGAAGAGGTGTTGCTGCCAGTGCATCCACGGATTCCCCTATGCTTATCCATAGCCGTCTTGGTCATCCGAGTCTCTCCAAACTTCAACGGATGGTTACAAGTCTTTCTATTGAGTCTTTAGATTGCGAGTCGTGTCACCTTGGAAAGCAATCCCGTAAATCCTTTCCAAGGAGAGTCAATAATCGGGCTGTGTCCCTTTTTGATTTAGTGCATACAGATGTTTGGGGTCCTTATCGAGTCAGTTCTACTTTAGGTTTCCATTATTTTGTAACCTTTATTGATGATTATTCAAGGTGTACTTGGGTTTTCCTTATGAAAAATCGTTCTGAATTGTTCCATATTTTTCAGAATTTTTGCAATGAAATACAAACCCAATTTGGTACGCCCATTCGTGTTTTACGCAGTGACAATGCCAAAGAGTACCTTTCTGACACCTTTCAATCCTATATGAAATCTCGGGGTATGTTACACCAAAAGTCATGTGTTTACACACCTAAGCAGAATGGGGTTGCTGAGAGGAAAAATAGGCATCTGATAGAAATTGCTCGTACTATGCTATTACATTTTCATGTCCCTTCCCATTTTTGGGCTAATGCTATTCTTACTGCATGTTATTTGATCAATCGCATGCCATCCTCTGTTCTAAACAACCTTACTCCATATTCCATTGTGTATCCTTCTGTTGACCTTTTTCCTCTTCCTCCTTGGGTTTTTGGATGTGTTTGTTTTGTTCATGACATGACACCTGGGCGGTCAAAGATGGATCCTAAAGCTGTTAAGTGTGTGTTTTTAGGCTATTCCCGGCTACAAAAGGGTTATAGGTGTTATTCTCCATCACTCAAGCGACACTTTGTGTCTGCAGATGTCACCTTTATTGAGTCATCCCCTTTCTTCCAGCCTTCTCTAAAAGACACCGTTCCAGAAGTCCTCCATATTCCTTACCTTGGTCCTCTTCCTCTTGCCCAAACTACTGATCCTCCAACTGCTCCTAACCGCCCTCTTCAGGTTTATCAACGCCGTCCTCGCCCTACACCTGCTGAGGCTCCTGTTGACTCACCCGGGCCATCTGATCCTCCTGCTGCAGTTCTACCACTTCCACTAGAATCTGTCACTGATCCCACTGAGGCATCCACTGATCTCCGAAGAGGTACACGTTCTACTCGTAACCCTCATCCCATATATACTTTCTTGAGCTATCATCGTGTGTCTTTCCCATACTATGCCTTCCTTTCTCACCTGTCCTCTGTGCCTATACCCAAGACTACTAGTGAGGCCCTCTCGGATCCAGGTTGGCGTCAAGCCATGTTGACAGAAATGGAGGCTCTTCAATCCAATGGCACATGGGAGTTGGTCCCTCTTCCTGTGGGTAAGACTGTTGTTGGGTGTAGATGGATTTATACTGTGAAGGTGGGCCCTGATGGTAAGATTGATCGCCTTAAAGCACGGCTGGTGGCTAAAGGCTACACCCAGATTTTTGGTTTGGATTATACTGATACTTTTTCTCCTATAGCTAAAATTGCATCAGTCCGCTTGTTGTCTCTGGCTACCATTAACCATTGGGACCTACACCAGTTGGATATCAAGAATGCTTTCCTCCATGGCGATCTTAAGGAGGAGGTTTATATGGAGCAACCACCTGGGTTTGTTGCTCAGGGGGAGCCTGGTTTGGTTTGTAAGCTTCGCCACTCTTTGTATGGTTTAAAGCAGTCTCCACGGGCTTGGTTTGGGAGATTTAGCTCGGTGGTGTGTGAGTTTGGTATGGTTCGGAGTGAAGTTGATCATTCTGTGTTCTATCGCCATTCTAATGGGAAATGCATATATCTTGTTGTGTATGTAGATGACATTGTTATTACAGGAAGTGATCAAGAAGGCATATCTAAACTGAAAGAGTATCTCTTCAGTCGATTCCAGACTAAGGACTTGGGCAAGCTGAAATATTTCCTTGGAATTGAAGTAGCTCAGTCTCACAGTGGTATAGTTATTTCTCAAAGGAAGTATGCCTTGGATATCCTAGAAGAAACTGATTTGTTGGATTGTAGACCTGTGGATAATCCAATGGATCCAAATGTTAAACTTCTACCAGGACAGGGGGAGTCATTGCCTGACCGAGATAGATACAGGAGACTAATCGGGAAATTGAATTATCTCACAATCACTCGACCAGATATTTCCTTTGCAGTCAGTGTATTAAGCCAGTTTCTTGAAAGTCCTTGTGATACTCATTGGGATGGTTCGGGTTCTGAGGTACATCAAAAGAGCCCCAGGGCAAGGTTTACTGTATGAAGATAGAGGACATGCTCAAGTTGTGGGATATTCTGATGCAGACTGGGCTGGTTGTCCTTTTGACAGACGATCTACCTCAGGTTATTGTGTACTCATTGGTGGTAATCTTATATCTTGGAAGAGTAAGAAACAAGATGTTGTTGCCAGATCCAGTGCTGAAGCTGAATACCGTGCCATGGCTTTTGTCACGTGTGAGTTGATGTGGCTGAAGCATTTACTTCAAGAGTTACAGTGTGGCCAGGTTGCTCAAATGACATTAATATGTGACAACCAAGCAGCTCTTCATATTGCCTCAAATCCAGTGTTTCATGAGAGGACCAAACATATTGAGGTTGACTGCCACTTTATCAGGGAGAAAATTGTGTCTGGGAGTATCAAGACTAGCTTTGTCAACTCTGCAGATCAGTTGGCTGATATCCTAACAAAGTCTCTTAGAGCTCCTAGAGTTGGGCATATTTGTAACAAGCTTGGAGCATATGATCTATACTCTCCAGCTTGAGGAGGAGTGTTGAACCCTAAGCCCGTTTATAGATAAGCCCATTAGGTTATTCACTATTCTTGTATAAGTAGTGGTAGTATGTACAGTTCTATACACAGAAAAATATACGAATATACATTATTCTCACATACATTCACAATACACAACTCCAAGAAATTTGGAAGCAAAGATTTCTTTCATGCAGCTATTCTATTGAAATAAGAAATAAAAAAATAAAAAAACATAAGGAAGAAACATACCACATGCCTTTCAGGAGGGTTTTGAGGTGTTATCCACCTCCGTATAATTGAAGGAATCTGTTTTTGCCCCTCGGGTGTGTGTGGATAATAATCATGACGAGGTGTAATGACTAAATCAAACCTATCCAGACGTGACCTAGGGTGTTGTATCTGGAAGCAAAATCGAAAATAAATAAATAAAACCTCACTTCCTGAAGACATGTTCTCACAGTTTGATGAAGGCAGAGATCTTTAGAATAATTTCACGAAGGCAGTTTCATTCTTAAATGCTTAGCATAAAAGTTACTTGGAGGGGGAAAGATTGTTTGTACAGATTTATTTTGCACTTTATTTAGTTCAACAATAATATAATGTATCAAATAGCACACCACCGTGTCTCATCAAACCTGGACAAGAAAAACATTTTCTGGTGCTAACCGTTTTATAGAACTTCCAGTGGATATAGTATCTCTGCCTGATGCAACCACCAATATAGGGCCCTCCCTAAAGGTGTTAGAAAATGTAAAGCAAGGAATTAGAGATGACAGAAGCATAAAAAGATTTAGAGGAAGTATTGTCCCAAGGATGCTATAAAGCTCTATTTAGTAAAATCTTAATAGTGAAAGGATAATTCTCTAATAATCGAAGTACTAATAAGAAGTTTTAACAAGCTATTTTTTGAACCATGCAGGAAGATATGCATGCTGGTTGAGTACTTGGCCACTACACCGTAACACAGACCCAACCTTCCAAGAATCTGAACTAAATAATGTTTTTAATATAAAATAATAAGGCCAAAAAAATGAGGATGGACACATACTTCTCAAATGTTTCACGAGCCACTCTTGCAATATGCTCAGGATCAGCTTCTGGAATAACTGAAACATTTAAGTTCAAACGTTTAATGTACCATTTAACCTACAAGCTTCCCGTCTGCAGCCCCATCCCCTTCATTCAACCACATAAACAACAAAAATCCGGGAAGATACCAAGTAGATACATTTGCAAAGTAGCAAATCAAGAAGCAAAATAACATAGGTTAATTCATTATAAGCTAACCTGTTTGCTTAGCAGGAAGATTGGTCACCTTCTTCCCCATATTACCAACTTGTAGCTGCAAATCCCCATAAATCCACTTCACGGCATGTTCTAACTTTTTGTGGAGGAAAACTGGCAACCAACGAAGCCTCTCATTAATTCCTCCCCTTGGCCTAGTGACTCTCTGCACAAGACATGCATGTAAAGAGGTTTAACATCAAAAACCAACTAAACCGTTTTCATGTTCATGTATATCTCAATCACGAAAAATGAATCTAAGTTAGCAACTGAAAACAACCACATAAGGTATCAATTATTAAAAGTCTAGACCTTTTTAACACTTTGTAATGATCTTACTTTCTTAATCACCAGTATTGAATTAATCAACAAAGATATATTATAAGCATATATACTGTTACGGCCTCAGTATAAGCCTGAAGAGTTTATTCAATTTCTTAAACCTCCCTTCTTCTTCTTTAGGAGTTTGTGTTCTTTACTCGAAAAGTTGTATCACATACTCAACTCAGTTGAAATGCAAACTAAGACTAACGAATTAAGAAAAACAAAAGTGGAAATGCATGAAGAAGCTCATACGTAGATAGTATGCCGATGGGAGAGGCCGAGAGCTCGAACTAAGCCGATGCACTGGTTCTCTGCGCCGGCGACGCCGTTTCCGATCACCACCGCTCTGCTGACGGTTCGCATGGAGCTATCTGCAATTCAAATGACGGAACAGAGTTGTTAATGGGGGGTTTTGGAAGGGTTTTGTAAAGTGGGCGGGTTTTGCCGTACCCGTTTGACCGGATAGTCCGGCCCATTTCAAAACCCATTTCCCCCTCTTAGACTCGACAGAATACGCGACTAAACACCTCTCTCTCTCTCTCTCTCTCTCTCTCACAGCACTCTCTAGGTCTGTGAAACGCCTGCCTCCGGGGAGATGTGGCCGAGCGCAGAAGGAGGACCGCCGGAGGTCACACTGGAGACCTCAATGGGCTCTTTTACAGTTGAGGTACTTCTCTTCTTCTTCTTCTTCAACTCCTTAGAGAAATTTGAAATTGGTGAGAATATTGATGAAATAAATGGGGAAAAAAAATAGATGTACTACAAGCATGCACCGAGAACCTGCCGGAACTTCATTGAGCTTTCTCGCCGGGGTTATTATGACAACGTTAAGTTCCATAGAATCATCAAGGTGCTTCCTTTCTCTCCTTCAACGATGCTTTTAATGGAATTGAATGTATATATAATGTTATATTCGGATTACTTGAGTGTTTAATTCATGCTTGTGTGGCTATGTCTTGTGTTATGGAGTAGGATTTCATTGTGCAAGGTGGCGACCCAACTGGTACTGGAAGAGGAGGAGAATCCATTTATGGGTACTTTCCTTTAGTTCTTTCCTTTTATAGTTTCTTCATCCTGAACTATGGAGGAATTGTCTAATGTATGTGTTTCTGGTCACTAAAAATTTCATATTTTTAAAACACATTTGAAGTTTCTCCAGTCTCAAGTTTTGGATCAATTTAAGGGGGAATTTGTTTTATATCTTCTTCTCCCAAAATTTCCAAAAAAAAAAAAATATTCTTCTCCCAAAAGGTTGAATCCCCAACCCCCAAGGGCCACGGTAAGTCGGTAACTCAGCAATAGGGTCAAATGCCGGGGCACACAAGGGTTCTGCCTACTTTGGGCATAATCCCCACACTGCCGCTGCCGAGTTTCGATCTTTGGTCTCTTCCCTCAAATACTGTGTACTTAACCAGTGAGCCATGCGGACAATTTGTTTTATATCTGCCCATTGCTATGCTATGCTTACAAATAATAATTATAGAATTTTTCATGCTATGGGCCATCTCTTGCAAATGACCAAATGTAAAATGTTTCTCCATGTGTGCATTGGTTCTTTATAAGACTTGGTTAGCTCATGTATTACTTCAAGTAATTTACTTGATTGGTTAATTAGTTAATTTGGTGCTTGGTAGTTCCAATAGTTATACCAGGTGGTATGAATATAATGAAGCTAGGAACTCCAATTTGCTTGAAGTTAATGGAAGTTTGGTGGGTTAAGGGCCTTAAGGCAAACCTGGCTTTTCAAAGAGGTGGAAGAACCTACAATTTTAGAAAAGATTAAGCTGTATCTGACTTTAATCATATAACGTAGTGTGAATGTTGCAGCTTTTTTACTGTTAAATGTTTATAAAGGATTGTTTGACCTGCTGCTTTCTTGCTACATTCTATAAGTAAAATATGAAGGTGAATTGTCTATTAATTCTTCTTTTAAGCTCCCTGTGGTAGAAGCAGGTCCTAAGAACATGTTAAATGTGGAAATTAGACAAAAAAAAAAAAGAAGGCAGGGGAAGTTAGTCACTTAGTCCTATACTGAGAAGCATGTTGGTATGCCACCTTGTTGGGCGATGCCTATAGGCTATGGACGCTAAAGTTCATAGTCCATGACTGGAGCCAGGTTTCAATACCATTGTTATGTAATGGGAATTTTATTCCCCATTGTTCTTATCAATTGGTGACTTGCCTATTAAGGAAGCTTTAGATCCCACAACCTTTAGGCATTATCCAAAGAGAGCTAAAATACCACAGTTGCTACTTAGAACTCAACGTTTTCTAATGTACGCTAAGGTTTCAGATAATTTGTATCAATCGTGTGTCTATGCTTCCATCTTCATTCTTAACCACTGACAAACTATTTGGTGCTTTTAATAGTTACAAGGAGAGGAGTGCTTTTGCTATCAGATACTCTACTTATTGACCAACTCTTAAATTAACCTTGCAGGCTGAAATTTGAGGATGAGATTACCCCACAATTAAAACATACTGGAGCAGGTATTATATCTATGGCTAATGCTGGACCTAACTCAAATGGAAGCCAGTTCTTTATTACCTTGGCACCTGCACAATCACTGGATGGTAAGTACAAATATTGAGATAGTTTACCTTAACTCTGATAAAATTAGTTTAAAATACATTGTTGAATACTCTCATTTGACTCCCACATAATTGGTGCCAATGATTATAGTCTGCCAATCTATTTCACAAATGTGCCAAGCTGTATGTCTAAGCCAGTTTCTTTAATCCTTTAAATACATAGCAACATATTTTCGAGATTTGCATCAATGAAATTTAAGGAAAAAAGTATTTAGATACCACCTGTAGTCAATCTTTGATTAGGTTTAGCATGGCAATTTAATGCTCATTGTTTGTACTCACAATTGACGAAGTTGCAATTTGAGCTGATGGAGAGTTACATACTAATATATTAGGTAAGCATACCATATTTGGAAGAGTATGTCGAGGAATGGAAATCATCAAGAGACTTGGCAGTGTTCAAACTGATAACACTGATAGGTAAATCTCTTTGACTGCATCTCAAAAAATTTGTCGAGACCACGGTGAGCACCCACTGCTCGACTGAAAGCTCTTAACTTGGCACCATGAAATGGTTTCAATCGACTGTTTTAGTTTGATCACATAGAATTGGTTTTGATTCATTTATCTCTGCGATGGCTTCTTGTTTCTATCTCAATGCAGACCCATCCATGATGTGAAGATATTAAGGGCAACTGCCAAAGATTGATATTTGTTTAGTAACAGTAGCACCCTAGCTTTTTGACAGCAGCTATGGAGATGATGCTATAGTCAGCTGTACCTTGTGCTTCAGAGTTGGAGAAACTCCATTGATACTGAGACTTCATTTCTAAGCATATTTTAAAACATTTAAACTTTCTCCAGCCTGGCTTCAGTTAGCTTGTAGTCCTGCCAATTGTTATTATCTGTATGAATGGTAAGTGAAGGCTTCCTATTTGTGCTGTTAACCTATACAGTTTCCATGCCTGGAATGCTCTTTATTTTAAATATTCACACCATATTAAAATCATTCTCTAGTCTAGTCCATATGATGAACATAATTGTTCATGTATGTGCGTGTGTATAGGGTTAGAAAGGGAAAAATGTTATACATTTTGACAAATATCTTAAATTGCATCCCATGATAAGTAAAGTGCAACATCTTGAGTGCACTTTAACGTATTAGCAAATATATTTTGGAATTGTGCGTAATGTATTTTAAAATTTGAAAATGCCAAATCTTTCCCCAAGATTTATGCAAGTACAAAATCAACATTGTACTTGCACTTTTTGAGTATGTACAAGGGCCGTATTGATTGCTGTCATAGCCATAATATATAACCATGTCCTATGGTAGAAACTCTTTGTTACACCTTTATATATATATATATATATATATATATATATATATATATATATATATATA
>NC_044916.1:16822468-16885114 GCF_003576645.1 Ipomoea triloba | reverse complement strand
TATATATATATATATATATATATATATATATATATATATATATATATATAGACATAATCAAATAAAAACATATGTCTCAGCCATCTATCAGGTTCATCAATAATTGAGACTGTTTACACACACAAATATATAGAGGGTTAAGTGAGAACACTTTCTTCTGAAAATAGGGTGAACACATCACACATCCACAAGAAATAAAAGGTTAAGAGCTTACTATTTTAAAGATTCAAGTTTGTAATAATTATATGATTTTTTTTAATACTAAAACTCACAAATAAACTTGCCAATTCAACTTTATTTAAAATTACTTGTGAATTCCATCGACAATAATATCTTTAATTAAAATAAGTTGCGAATTACATTGACAACCTCACTTCCCTTTGGAGTACATTCTAAAATGGCAATGGCAATGGCAATGGCAGGGGTACTTTAAACCATTCAAGCACAGGTAAACTACAGAAACCATAAAAGGACAACAGGCCTCTTCTCCAAATTTCTAATGCAAAGTATGAGAATAAAATTAGAAGGGCATTTTCAATCCCCATAATTTCTTCTTTTTGTTTTTATACAAAGACCCCATTACATAATCTAGGGGAATGTTAAAATGAATGACTAATACAGGCCCCCAACACTCATCAATCACTATTAACTCCACAAAACCTAATGCACTGTGGCTGCATTTTCATCTTCTAAAGGAACAATTCTCTTACCTGCCACTGCTTTCCTTGTGGCGATGCAATTTGCAACTCCATAGCCAACCCAAATCTAGTTATATGTCTAACAGCACCTTAAGCCCCATTAAGTAATTATGATACACAGGCTTTATCTGGACAGATCCTATTACTGGAAATTCCTGTGAATAGACAAGATGGTCAGTAATCACTATTTGTCACGAATCGACATCTGATTTAAATGAACTCTTATTTTCATCGGTCGATATGCGATTTAATGTAGAAGATGAGAGACTGAATCCATTGGCCTTAATTGATCCCAGAAGGCCACCTTTGGAATCAGCAGTGCTTCTGTTGTTTTCTGGAAGATCAACAGTTCCTTCAGAAACAGTCTTCTTCTCCTGCTGCTGCTGCTGCTGTAACATTTCCAAATGCTTCAATGATGGCACATCTCCCTTACAGTACCGACGCCAAATACTCCTGTATATTTCCTCAAGATTTTGGCCAAATTTTGGCCCATCACACAGAGGAGATTTCAACATAAGATCCCGAAGACTCAGTCTCAACTTTGAGAGAGCAGTAAGATCTGATGCCAACTGCAGTGCCAACTGAACATATTCATCTTCATTCTTGGCAACCAAGTTTTCCAATCCTGTAATGAAAGTACATCGATACAGCCTTCATCAAATAGGAATTAACTCCAACAAAGAAGCACAAGCAAGGTGTTCAACTTCTAACAAAGATATACAAAATGCACATCCAAGGTGTAATGAAATGAAAGATTTATGTTGCTTTTTAACTGTAATGTTAGGCCTTTTACCTTCAACCATCAAATGGTATCCAGTACACCTAGTCTAGAGTGTTAGGAGGGAAAGGATATGATGAGAGAATACCAAAGAGGAAGCTAGGATGCAAAGAAATCAAAGGAAAGAATCTGGTTATTAGAATAGAAAAGAAATAAGGGAGAGAATTCCCAGTATCATTACTCAAGATTCATCTGGTTGACGATAATATAATTTAGCATAAGGGCTGAAGGATATCATCATTTCAGACCAGACCAAGCTGCTGATAGATCTAATAGCCATATATAAACAGGGTCCCTAGCATGCCAAGCAATTTACTATTCACTTCAGGATATTTAGATCATAATTCTACATCTTTTAGTCTACTCAACAGTGCTAACAATTCTGAAAATGTTGAAGCATGACATACTACCAAAAAGATTATATTAAAATTCTGAAAATCACTTACCAACTGTCTTGAGGAGACTCACACCAACATTATGAGCATGTACAGAACCTCCCATAGTGACACAAGGAACTCCCATGAATAGAGATTCACATGTAGTAGTTGTTCCCGCATAGGGGAAAGTATCCAAGCTGCATAAATATAACAATAATCACTTATGTCCCCTCATGGTTTTTACCCATTTGCAAGTGGAATGGAAAAGATGCCCAAAATTGTTATGACAAGAAAAGAAATTACCTAATGTCCATAAGAGAGTATGCTTGCATATGATCATGGTTAAGAAGAATTAGAGGTAGCAGATCAACACGTTGTGGTTCCAGGCCCAACTGCTCCATTGTTGAAAGAAATCCCTGTCTTACACTATCGCAACAAAAAGGTTTACACTTTACAATCAACCGTGAATTAGGAACTGCACATAGGATCCTTGCCCATACTTGCAACACTTTTGGTGTTATCTGTCATTAGAAGAATGTTTTAAGAGCAAACAAATGGCATCAGATCCTGTTATATGCATCATTTGTAACATACGACTACCTAAACCCATAATATTACCTTTGCCAGATTGTTAAAGCTACCAAAAGTTACAAAGCCATTGGACAGGGCAGGAGTTGAAGATACAGGCCCCACTTCAGGGGAAGGTGTATAACAAAGAAAGCACTCTGGCAAACGAACCAACTCCTCAATGTGTCTGTAATCAAAACATCGACAATAACTTAGATGTCTAGATCCACCACTTAAACAAACATCAGAGGAAAACCTTGAGAAGAAATGAATGTCACGTACTTTTGTTTTGTATCAGGAGGGTCAGCAAGTGCATCAGTAATTCTGTAGTCAATAGTAGGCAAGCCTGTAGTATTCGGGTAGCCAATCCAAGTCACCTATAAGAGTGGCAAGTCAACAAAAGCTTCTTCCAACAGCCCACACATAACGTTCTCAGTGAAAGACTAGTGAAGTATGTTACTATGAATTATAACCCTTATAAGAGATACTGGCATGGAATTGAGTCAGATACTGGCTGGCTACGTAATAGAATTAGCAATTAAGACAACATAAAGCCACCAAAATAGTTGTATGTTCCTACTAGCATACAATTTTTTATGGATGTCCAGACAGGAAAATAGAACATGGAAGTATGTAGAGTTGTAGACCTATGCTCTTAGTATTTATTATGCCTGTAAATTGTCACATGTTATAATGTAAGTATTAAATCCTTAAAGTTAGGAGTGACAGAGTACAACTGTGCATATGCCAAAGTGGTCAAGTATTGACCCTTCTTCTACATGGCACATCAAAATTCATAGCAGTCCCAAGACCCATGAATAAGCATTACTTACAAAGTTGGTATTTGTCAACTATCAGGAAAAATCCATACTGAGATCCTAATAAATCATAAAGTAAAAGCACCATAAATAAAAATGGTGGCCAGGTTACTTGTACACCAATCTTACCTGAACAGGGGCAGGTCGGCATGCCATCATTCCCAGCTTATTGTTTGCAGTATGACCAGTGAGTTCTACCAAGATGTCAACCTTATCTTCTCTGACCATGCTAGCAACTTTTTTCTCATCAATCCCATAGATATCCCTCCAGACCCCACCCTTTTTCAAAACTCTATCTCTAAATTTGTTGGTTTTTGCATCTGCCTGCAACACCATTGTATAACAGTGAGAAAAGAAAGTTATGGTTCTTCAAACCAATCCATGGAACAATTACTAGAAGTATTTAGAGATACAAGGAAATTTACAACTGCAATATGACAGTACCTTAACAACAGCTGAATAGATGACCAATTTATAATTTGCATAGTCATGATAGGTAAGGGGAGCCTCAATAAAATATGACACAGAATGAGTGAAATAATCAGGAGACACATATCCAATAATCAGTTGTCTTTCTGGGTCTTTTGGATTGTCCCATGAAGTATATTGTGGAAACAATCGCATGAAGCGCCTGCCCCAGTCCCTGCATGAGATTCAAGTAAAAGAAAATGTAAAACCAACACAACTTAAATCAAATATATATGTATACTAGTTCATGACTACACGTTTGTTTCAAGAACTGTAGTCCATAGCCAGATTAGTTTATTTATAAAATTCAAAGTTCTAAATGACTGCCTATACTACAAGCCCTGACAAAACATTCCACAAAACTTTTGTAAATTGGAGTTTTAGACTTTTAGGACATTAGGATAAAACACAAAGTCTCCTCTTTAAGAAGAGGAGCTTTACTTGATCTGATGCTATCAAATTAATCTATATGTTAGATTAACAAAGTTATCACTATGCTGGAGATTTCTATGATACAGAAACCCTTTTATGTGTGCATTGACAAGAGGGGCATACAGCAGGAGATGGGGTTCAGCACCTTCCATATCCAGTACACAGAACAAAACATTTCATTAATGGTAGTAGGTACCTGTGAGCCTCATATAATTTATCATCAGTTCCTTCATTTATGTAGTTCATTGCAAGCAATCGGTTCTGCAGAGCACAATTTACAACATATTTGAGACAAAAAAGCATTTTACTGAAATGACATCGTAAACACGTTAACAATTGTGGAAGTGCCAAAATTTGAGCCTCATTCCAACTGCTAATGAGATCATACATACACGTGTACAAGGAGCACTACCCCCCACCCACCCACTCACCCCCCCCCCCCAAAAAAAAAAAACTACACATCCCAATCTAAAAAAAAAACAAATTAACAATCTGGTTATAAACTTAAATTGTGTAAGAACTTGGGCAAAGCTCTTATATGCCATGAAAAGCACAACATTCTTGTCTGGGAAATCAAACAAAAACCTTGAATGGAGTAATAAATTCAAGTAAAAACTATTAAGTATCAAGATGAATTTAGTTGTTGAGTTTCCCTCAATATAGAATTATGCCTTCTATCACATACACGGAATAATTAATATTAACGACTACCACTAGATGTAAACAACTGCAAGTCACACTCAAGTAATAAGCTGGTACCCTTGAGCAACATTCAGTATTATCATAGAAATCATGAATTAAACTGCGATCACAACTCACAAGTTTATAGTGTTAGGAGTTGAGGACTCTTTAACGGATTCACTAGTGTACTGAACCAGAGTTATCTAATTAGAATCTAGGCACCAGGAATATCATTATGAGAATAAACATTACCTGCCCTGCATTTCGTGAATCAGAATCTATCTTAAGGCACTGTTCATATGCTTCAATGGCAAGAGATATGTTCCCAGCATCTCTGTACAGAACTCCTGTGCATAAAAATTTTTGAATTGTAACTTAAAACTACATCTCGCCAAAGGAAGTGTAATTACAAAATAAATTCTCCAAGAATCTCAACTAAGACTGTGGCAAGGCAAATAAGTTAGTTTTTAACTTACCAGGTCAAAACACTACTTTTAACTTATTAGAGTTGTCAGTAACCAAGCTTTTGATAAAAATTAAAGCTAGCCTACAAGAAGTTTCCCGGAAGCTTATATAGCTTCTAAAAGCTAGCTATCAATGATAATGTTTTTCCAATTTTGCCCATGCTTATCAGCTAATTGCACCAAGCACAGCCTAATTGACATCAAAGATGCTTGCAGGACAATGAAGCTTCAATGAAATTCACAGGATATTAAAAGATGTCTTTCACGTCATTTGTGATATCTTGTTAATGAACTTATGCCTCAATGCAGCAATTCTTTCATCTTTTCACAAGCACAAAATCTTTTACAGAGTTTCTAAATCTGATCTAAAAACAAGTTAATAGAGATCAAAGTCTCACCATTTCCAGGAAAAACAACAAAAAGGTTAATGTAGCAAAGTATCAAATTGGAATGTAACTTTGTTCCCATTATGACCAACATCCAAAGTTCAAATTGGCAGGCCACCCACTAAACCAGCCAAATATATAAATGCTGATAAAAATAAAAATAAAAATAAAAATAAAAATAAAAATAAGCAAGTTGACAAGAAACTCACAGAAAGACAGAAAGAGGTACCTAAGTTGTTATATGCTTCAGCATAGGTAGGGTTTGCAATAATAGCTTTCTGAATCATGCTTTGAGCTGCATCCATTTTACCCTGTACAAATCATCAATGCTATCAACTGCTTCCGGAGACATGCATTAATAGCACTAAATAGAAAATAGATATTTTACCTGGACAGTATAGACTACCCCAAGATTATTTAGTGACTGAGAGAAATTTGGTTTGATAGACAAAGCCTTCTGCAAACATTGCAAGAGAAGAATGTCAAAAGATAATAAGCAGTAAGTTCCAATAGGTGTATAAGATAGAGAACTGCCTGATAGCATTCCACTGCTTTATCAATGTTGTCCCGATCCTTGTATATCACTCCTAAATTGTTACATGCCTCTGCACACTGAGGATTGAAGTGGAAGGCAAGTTCATAGAACACAATTGCCTGAAAAAAGGATTGCTTAATTTAGTAACATCATTGTGCAGCTAATAGGAAACATATCCTTCTCATCAAATAAGTTGAAACACAAGAATGATAGGGAAATTAAGGAAAAAAAATGTAAAGGGGCAGCACAGGTAACTGTTTGTACATAATGGATTAGATTGAAACATTGAAGGGAAACTTGTAGTATTGTACAGTGGTTATTACAAATACATACACCACAGACAATGGTCTCAAGCTTTCGCTAATACTTTGGTTCTAACAGAATCTATATTAGCCTATCTAAAGTTCTAAAGTCCACAATCCAATGGTTGAAAACCCAATGCAATGGCTGACATGCGGTATGCAAGAGCAAATTTGATATCTCACTTTCTTCTCAACTTTTTGACAGTGTGAAAATTGAATTTTTTTCTGGGTTTTGGCAGTTGACAGTTGACACCATGGTATATTGGTATCAGGACTTAAGAAATATAGTAACAAAGCTGATGTTTGGTGGTACCAGTGTACCACATAATGATCATGTAGTTAAATTTCTCATGTGTACATAGATACATATTTACAAACACATTTATGGATTTTCTTTCTTTCTTGGGTTTTTTTTTATTCCCCGAGGGAGTCTCTGGACAGAATTTAAAATTACCATGTCAAAATTCAGCATTTCCCCATAAGCAACTCCTAAATTATACATTGCATCTGCATAATGCCAATTGTAGTACAAAGCTTTCTTGTAATAAGCCACACCTTGATCAATGTCCCCCTCAAGTTTAACCTGTGAAAAAGAAATATCAGGAAAAAAACATTTGATGTATTTAAAACTTGCAATTCCTAACAGAATGAGAAAAACTAACATAGATAAATACCAGATTGAAAGCAATTGAAAATCTTCTATTAATTTTTTGAATCTCTGATTATCTAACAAATATACATAAATGAGTTAAAAGTTCAAAGGCTAGAGTCAAAACCAGGATGTAAACATTTTTGAAACCCATACTAAAGATGTTCTAGCACACAACATAGAGGTTTTTCAATTTTTGAAAAGATTATACATTTATACCTAAGTGAAATGAAATTAATTACAAAAGCACTTGAATATAAATCAACACAGCTCAAGATTACCTTTGTGCCAAAATCAGTCAAGGCAATAGCCATGTTATTCTTTGCAATCTCAAAGTTTGGAGACACAGCCAAACATCTGAATTCACGTAGGAAAGGGAAGCATTTCATTAGATGAAGGAAACATGAATAAAACTGAAAGTAAGATAATGAAACTCAATTAGATGGCTACCTCTCATAACAAGCAATGGCTGATTCCAAATCCCCGCGATTTTTGTAGATAACACCCATATTGCAATATGCTTCAGCATACATGGGCCTTTCTAATGCTGCCTTCTCATAGCATCTAAGGGCCAAGTCATATTGCATCATTTCCGAATAGATGACACCAAGGTTATAATAAGCAGGCTGCATGTATCACAATCCATTAAAATCCAATATCTTTGCTAATTCTGCATCAGGACAAAAGTTAGAGAATGATGAATTTACAGCATAGTGTTGATCTATTTCAATTGCTTCGTAGTACTTCTGAATCCCTTCCTGGGTATTACCAGCAAGCTTTAAGCTGGTTCCAAGGTCTGTTAATACAATTGCAAGGCATTCTGCAGCTGCTTTATATGAAGAGTCTGCCCTAAGAGCTTTTTGATAAGACTGCTTTGTTAAAATTTGTTAAATCAGTACAGTAAACATCAAATCAAAAGGAAAAGAAAAACAGCTAGTAAAAGCTCCAATCAACTTTAAAACAAGGACAGAAATGAGTTAGCTATCAAACAAGGTAGCAAATATCCAAGAACAATAGTAGATGAACATAGGGGGACAAATGAGAATCAAAAAAGGAAAAGATCTCAATAAGCTATTATCCAGCTCCAAAGGTAGGATTTATCAAGAACTAATGATAGCTTTAAACTTCACACACATTCAAGTATATTCTTAAAGGGCATTTTACTACCTTCCAAAAAAAAAAGCTGCAAAGCTCAACAAAATAATAATAATAATAATAATAACAACAACAACAACAACAACAACAACAACAACAACAACAACAACAACAACAACAACAACAACAACAACGATAATAATAATGAGAAACTGCTTAATGAATCTTAGAGCTCATTTTAAAGACCAATGAAGGTTATTGGATTTCCAACTTCTTCACTGTGATAGAAAAATCATGATATTCTCAACTCTCAAATGCTGGGTCATGTTAATGATCATGGAAGAGAAAGTTTAATTCTAATTAGATATTAACTGCTAGAATTTGATTACCAAAATATTATTTTCTGCTGAAAAAAAAGTGCCGAGAAAATTAGAATGCCACACACATACCTCAGCTGCCTCTACTAGTCGACCCTCATCCTTGTACAAAATTCCACAATGTGTAAGTGCACATGCATTCTGTGGCTCCAATCTGATAGCTTCTGAAAAACATTCAAAAGCAGGCCTTGCCATGTTCTGCATCTGCAGGCAAATACCTTTGCCAATGAGAGCTTCAACATTCCCACTATCCTTCTCCAATACCTTCTCATAGATAGTAAGCGCATCAGAAAACTTGTTTCTCGAGCGGAGAATGTTTCCAAAAGAAACATCATCTTTCCCTTCAACTTTATTCTTCACAGGACTAAGGCAACCTGGAGAGCCTCCACTGCCGGATGAAAGCTGGTCTGTTTTCAGAAAACCATTGCTAGTAACTGAGTCAGCTTCTTTCACATTTTCAGCATCATTCTCTGTCCATGCCATTGAACTAAGCTAGCAGAACGGCCCTAAACCAAGTGACAGGAACAGCTTCTTCAAATCAAAACCTTAAAAGAGAAAGTATTTCCAGAAAAAAAGTCATAAAGCATAGTTATTACATACCAACCTTAGCTAATTACAACAATCCCCATATTGCTGCTAATTTTTAATGCTTGAATTAGTTTCTTAACAAAAAGACTAATCAAATTCTCAATTGTTCAAAAACACATTTTGTATATTAATTGAAATTTAATGAACAGGCTAATCAAATCCCCAATTATTCAAAAACACAAGAAGACATTCGAATCACTTATATACTCTTGCAATCAAACTCCAGGCAAAATCTAATATAATTCTTCGAGTATTGAGATAATAGGTTTCTTATCTCTAAGAATGGATTACATTGCCCTAACGGGAATGATTGTACAATTATACCAAGTGTAGCTAGAGTTTTGCATGCAGTATGTATAGCACCCTTATCCCCAAAGTCTCACCAGAAACTACTCGAAATGCTTGTGATAAGATGATAAACTGAAAATCTACATGATTCTCTCTGCTATTCAGCTAATAAATACAACCCCCCAAATTTGAAATCTCCATACACAATTCCAGCCGACACTGATTAAAGGCTTGATATGTTGAACAACGAATCAAGAAATCAATTCTAGAAACTGAGGCACTGCAAAAGCATCTCACCAATTGAGAAACACAAAAAAAAAAAGATATAAGTGAACTCTATGAAACAAAAACAAGAACCGGAAATTTTATGCATATAAGCATATGGGTATGAGTAAAAGATTTGATACCTCCAAATAGAGACAGTTACAGAGCTTCTTCACTATGATCTTCAGTCATCTGCAACAACTTGAAGCCAGTAACGTAATTCTTCCCTAAAGTAGGAGACGATGGCGAGAGCAAGAATTACACTATTAGGGTTTGTCTTCTTTTCTATTTCTTTTTCTTTTTCTCTTTTTTTTTAACAGCTATGGTCTCTTTAGGCGCATATAGCTGCGCGAAATGACAAATGGCAAATACCAACCCGCCCCTCAAAAAATCAAAATTCACCTCCTATAGGTGAACCAAACGAATGGTATTATTTTTTTTTCTTTAGAAATTCTTCATTGTCAAAAAACACCTTCCTTATTACTCTACGAGCATTCCCATTAATGAAATTTTTAATTAATTTAAATAATAGAGGAGATAAGAGAGAAGGCAAATTGAGAGTGGTTTTTTTTTTTTTTTTAATACTACTAACTCTATTAGAATGCAGTATTCACCACCTCCCGCCACTGGACTACAAGGTCCTTAGCGAGAGTGTTATTTTAAATAACCCTTAAAAAAATAAAGAGGAGTTAGTGCCCATTGCGCACACCAATGACACTCAACACGTGAGTGCAATGTACACACTAGTTAGATGCGTGAGGATGGTCGTCATTTGGCAACCACTCTTTTCACTTATTTTCTTCTTCTTCTTTTTTTTGTTTTGTTTTTTTATTGCCACTCTTTTCGCTTTTTTTTTAAAAAAAAAATTCTTTTCCTATATGGCATGTTAAAAACCCTTTTTGGGTTTTTAGAGCAAAGTAATCCAAATGGTTACAAATTTTTTATTTTAGATTTTTTGTCATGTCATTTTTGAAAGTTTAAAACAAAAATAACAATAATAAAAAATAGAAAAAATGGTAACCACTCTAATATATCCCGTGTGCACGTGAGATGCACGCACCCATTGGGTATGCAATTTGGCCCTATGCCACATTTTTTTTCTCTTTTTTTTAGGACAAAAATCGGGTATATAGCGTATAATCCCATCTCTCTCTCTCTCTCCCTCTCTCTTCCAAATCGGCAAAGCTGTCTATCAAATTTTTTATTTATTAAAAATACTTATTAATGCTACGCACCCTCCTATATTTCCCATTCCATCTTTCCCTCTTAATGTGGCATTATCTAATTAGACAACTAATTTTCATTTTAACTAGTGATGAAAACATACAATGTATAGACATCCAATGAATGAAAGCTACATCATAAAGGAGAAAAAACTATTATTTTATTTATGCTTTAATGTTATTATGTTTGCATTGTGGTGATATACTTATGTAGTTATGTATTAATTTTGTATTAGGTATATTTCTTAAATTATTTAGAAATACTTATTAAAGTTTTTAAAAATACTTAACATATAGGCTTTAAATAGGCTCAAAACATGACTTACTTTGAAGCCTTTTTAATAGCCTACATATTAAATAGGCTTTTAAAAAGGTTTCAGGCCAAGTCATGCCAATTGTAGACTCAGGCCTGAGCCTAACAAAAAGCCTACATATAGGTTTAGGCTTTGGCCTAGGTCCATGCCTTAGATTTTCGTAATAGGTCAGGCATAATTTTTTAAAGCTCAGCTCGACTCGACCTATTTCCATCCCTACCTATCAAGAAGTACATTTAAATTTTACTAAGGAATGGAAAATGACGGCCTTATGTACGTACACACACACACATATTATATATATAATATGCTCAATCAAAAAGGTTA
Organism: Ipomoea triloba; assembly: GCF_003576645.1. Taxonomy (NCBI): domain Eukaryota; kingdom Viridiplantae; phylum Streptophyta; class Magnoliopsida; order Solanales; family Convolvulaceae; genus Ipomoea; species Ipomoea triloba. The sequence continues at coordinate 16,873,483 of NC_044916.1, read as the reverse complement.
ATTAAGTAGTCCAAGGAGCACGCTATGACCTGGATGCCCAATTAGGTATAACGTGCTTATCTAGTAATCATTAAACGTGTCTAGTGACATTTAATGCCACACGTTTGAGGCACCGCAATAAGCACAGTTTGCAAGGTACACACAAATCTTGTTGCGTACAATTGCGTAAGCGTTAATCTTAAGATTTCATGAAGATTGTAGTATAAATAAGCATCTCATACAATGAACCTAGAACCAACTAGAACATCAAAGCCCGCCAATAATATGGGCTTAATGGAGGCCACCCCGCATTAAGCCTGCAGGCCTAGGACAAAAGAATTTTAAAAGTTTTATATTTAAATAAAAAATAACATAAAAAAGTTAGTAAGTGTATACTTAGTTTAAACATATATTAATGTTGGGGTTCAAACTTGAGACCTTTCATTCGAAAAGCCATAGTTATGTCGTTCAACCACAAGGCCTTTAGTATAAATTCCTTAAACACTAAAACTTAATATACATATACCTCTCTCGTCCCACTTTGGCCTGCCCCCAATTTTTTTTTAATATAATAATAATTACTATGTTGTAAATTAAGGTGTTCATCGCATGATTCGTTGTATCGTTCTTATTATGTAAATGCAATACACATAGCAATATAGAATAAAATGAAGAGAATACAATAGTACATAATAGAGAATAATCAATATGTTATTATTCATTATTCAAACCAATATATACATGATACACAAAGTTCATTCAACATATAAGTCTAATAACTAATATAAGAGGGGTTGGGAGTTCGAACCCTTCTTGTATGGAAAAACCAATCTGGTCAGCACTACTTTTCCCCTTAATTGGGTCGACCCGGTGCAAATGAGGATTAGTCTAAGTATGGTACGAGCTTAAAGGTGCATCCTACAGTTAGGATCTACTCATGACACCTCGTGACCTAACCAAAAAAAAAATACATAATGCGTTATTTCATAAGTCAATAACAAATTGTTTATACAATGTACTAATTTCTAATACACATTTTTTAATATAAATAAATAAATAAACATATATTTATATACTCCCTCTATCCCATTTTATCTATCATATTTACTATTCATTAGTTAAACTGACTCTTTATTCTTTGCTTATTTTCTTTATTAGTTTTTAATTATTTTTAAATTTAAATTTTTGTGTTTTATGGTACTTTTAATGTAGTTTCTAAATATATAAATTTTATATATTAATACTAAACTTAATATTATGAAAAATTGAATTCAAAATAACTTCAGTCAAGCCTCATTAACAGAACCAGAGACATAAAATGGGACGGAGGGAGTATATAATAATTATATAAAATGGTGTATATAACACACACACACACACACTATGTTAGTAATGTATACATACTAGGCCGGCTTAGCGGTCCCGTCTACCCCCTAAAACATACCATAAAATTCAAAGTCCGTCCCGCCCATTTGGCGAGGCGAGATGAGCTTTTGACAGCTCTTGATCCAACTATAGATTATTGTATTGTTACTTTGCTATTCTTTTACTATATAGTTATAATTGAATTCCTTAAACACTAAAACTTAATATACATATACCTCTCTAATCCCACTTCGGCCTGCCCCCAATTTTTTAATATAATAATAGTTACTATGTTGTAAATTAAGGTGTTCATCGCATGAATTGTTGTATCGTTTTTGTTATGTGAATGCAATACACATAGCAATATAGAATAAAATTAAGAGAAAACAATAGTACATAATAAATAATAACTAATATGTTATTATTCATTATTCAAACCAATATATACATGATACACAAAGTTCATTCTACATATAAGTCTATAAAAGATGAAGAGTTATAAGTATAATGTAGCTCATTTAATAATGTCCATATTTATTTATTTATTTACAATACCCCCCCCCCCCGACATTACTATAACATACTTATGTCTCGTTAAAAACGTCACTGTAAACGTGAAAAAGTTGAATTGTATATTATATCCAAAGTATCGGTTAAAATGAAGTATAAAATATGAAGGGGTACAATCTATAGATATGAGAAGTCCTCTGATTCTCTATTAAAGTATGATGATATGTCCTAATTCCTTGCTGAAGGGCCTCCAAAGTTAAGTAGCTTGTTCTTCAATGAAGGGCTTATATGTAGCTTGATTTTCAAAGAGGGGCTTACGGTTCTCAAATGGAGTGATCCTCTGCGGGTGAATATTGTACATGTTCCATATGATATCCTGGCAATATTTCGGTAGAATTTCAATATGCATATTCTGTGAGCTCCCTTTCCTCCAAATGAAGCCACCTTTATCATTTTGGATAATCTTCAAATTAAATTTAAATATTTGAATTAAATATGAGGAATGTATCGGGACACCATCATGTACAGGTTCATGATTCCATCATATTTCAAATAATATCCAATTATAAAAAAATCTTCAAAATTATATAACCCACATATATTCTTGATGAATCAAAACCAAGTCAAACCCACCAATTAGGCAACCCAATTAATCCAAATAACCCGGTCCAACTCAATTAAATATTTCATTATTTTGGGTCGAGCAATCCAACACACAATTACTCTTCATTAAGTAATTAGAGCAATTAAATATTTATTACGGACAAAAACTTGTGTGAGACCGTCTCACCATGAGACGAGTAGGGTTAGGTCGGGCCAAGATGCAAATGTAACACTTATATGCACAAATGTCATACTTATATGCTCAAATGTAATACTAATCAGGAATACAAAATTTTTTACTTATAAGGGTAAATGTAATACTTTTAAGGAAAATACAATACTTTTACATTTCAATTTAAAAGTATTACATTTTTCCTCAAAAGTATTATATTTGCCCTTATAAGTAAAGGGCATTTGTCAACATTACTTATTATGAAAAATGTGTTACTTTTTCTCTTATAAGTAACAAAAATTGTATTCTTGATTAGTGTTATATTTGAGCATATAAGTATGACATTTGCACATATAAGTACGACATTTGCATGGTGCTTTGACCCGACCCGACTCGTCTCACGAATAAGGATCCATGAAACAGTTTCACACAAGTGTGACCCTTTATTACGCATTTAATCAACCCAACTAAATAAATATTTACCTAACTATCCCAATTAAAGTAATTAATTTGGAAAATTAATTATCCACCAAGGCCCAACATCACACATACCAGCTCATTTAAAACTTTAATACTTACAAATTGCCCCCTTTGAGACTTGATAATTGTGTCATTAAATGCAAAGATTAGAAAGTCTAGACGCCTTGCAAACGACACTATCGGACCATCCATGCGTTGATTTTTTGTTTCAACCACTTAATATACATATGAAGCAAAGAAAAATAATAATGGATCTCTTTAATATGCAACTTTCACTACATGAAACCGTTGTGTAACCCATCTAATCCAATGAAGTCGTCGCTCGGTTAGGATTCAACAGTTCTTGAAAATAAAATGCAAGATATACCATTGTCCAAATATGATTGTGATTATCTGTTCAAATATGATTGGGATTATCACTTCAACTTGAACTCAAATGCTTCAAAGTAATACTCCCACCAAACCTCGAATATTGCATGTCACTATAAATAGCGCTCTATATTCATCTTTCTGCATCCTTAGTCAGTCGAGAGCAAACTTCAAGTAATTCTCAACTCTAATTTACGCCCCATTTATACATGCACATATATCTTGCCTTTAATTGTGCAGCTTTCACTACTATGGGAAAACCAAACAAAATAAAGAACTGTAAGCATTGGATGATACTTCTTGGGAATTGATTTTTCAGGATGTTTTCCACAATCGCTTGGACTTGCCATCGTCACAAACACTAGATCACCTCTTAAGAATCAATTTTATGGGTTGTTTTCCACCATTGTTCGAACTTCTCGCCACCTGAGATTAATGTTCAAGAAGAACAACAAGAGATATGCGAGATACATTGGAAAGGAGGCACTTGGGAATTAATTTCCAAAGGTGTATTCCACCATTCTCTAACTCTCACTGCTACCCACCAAAAGAAAATTGTTGGGACATTCCGTACAAAACTCTGGACGAGACGTTGTTCCCAAGAGTGAAGAAATGTCAATCTGCCAAAGACATTTAAGAGACGTTGATGCTCATAGGAGAAGGAGATGAATAAGAAAAGGAGAATAAGCTTACTATAGCCATGAAAGAGGTTCGAGGACTTCCAAATGGGAGTCAACGATACCATCAGCGAGATGGGAACTCGATTCATGAAGCTTCTCATCAAGATAAGTGATCTTGGAAAGGAGCCGGGTCAAAAGAAGATCAACTTGAAGATTCTCCGAGGACTGCCCAAAGCATAGGAGATGAATGTGGCAGCGATGCAAGACCATAGAGAGCTCAAAATGGTTCAAACCTCACAAAGCTTCAGTGATCTGAAAGCATATGAGTTCAAGCATGAATCGAAGCGAGATGAGGAACCCAAGATGAAGAATGTGGCTCTAGTTGCTGACCAGCAATCATCCATATCTACAAGGTGAAACTCTAACCCTTATGATTTTTTAATTGACGAGCAGTTTGCGTTGTTTGTTAGGAAATTTAAAAGGATCATGAGAAAGAAAAATTTTCAAGATCCGCCAACTATACCAAGCTCATCGAGCCAAAGGAATTTAGAGAGAACAAATATCTCCAAAAAGAGAGAACTAGAGGAGTTATAGATGCTATGCTATAACTATAAAAAACCAAGGTATTTCAAAGTTGAATGTCCTCATTCAGTGATCTGCAAGCACCAGGACCAAGTAAGAAGCTCCAACACTCCAAACAACTCGAGGAATACTCAAGTAGAAACGAGTGGACGAAGTTCCAATCAATCGGCCAATCACTCAAAGGGATAATTGATAAAGAAGGAGGAAGGCTTTAAAAGCAGAAGAAGAAGCCGAGAAGGCAGACCCTTAGCCATGCACCTCCAACTCGAATTTTGATAGTGATAACTTAGGAGACGAGAAAGGTCCCATCTGTCTTTACAGTCAAGAGCAGTCAAACTAGAACTTATGTCAAATAGCGAAAGACCATTAGGTAGAATCTCAATCCTTTTTTCTCTAATCAATGTGAATCTGATTCAAGTTGTGATGAAGATCCTATGGATTCGGTATTTAAACTGATGAAGGACTTCAAAGTTGTCAAAAACACTCACGTCAAAGTAAAAGAAGAGAATGCTTGACTTTTGGCCGAAAATGAAGATCTCAAGAGCATCATGCTAAAAAAAATGAGATGATGAGCACAATCGGTCAATTCAAAGGTTCATGGATGGTAGCTATGAGAATGGGAAGAAGGAATACGAGAAATCGGGATAAGAAAAACCAATATGGAAATGGGAATAGTAAAAAGGATATGCGTAGTGAAGGAAAAAGTAATGAAAAAGTGGTAGAGGATAATACGGGTGATGACGATATGGGAAATCAAGAAGTGGAAGTAGAGCCAAACACACAAAGTGAGAAAAAGGGGACAATCGATGCCCAAGTTCTTCAGGTCCAACGAATGGTAGAAAATCCACAACCCAAGTATCTGAAAAGTAAATTGAAGGGAATAACAAGCATGGCAAACATAAGGTGGTGGTTGAAGGGACTACTAGCAAGAGCAATAAAGAAATAACACAACCTAGTTAGAGGAAAATAGCCTACCAAGCTAGGGCAGTTAATGAGCACACCTTGGTCAAAGGGAATAAGAATGGAGTAACGACGACACAGGTGGTGGGGACTGACGTGGAAACAGGGCCTGATTAATGTCGAGATGGACTCCTTTGAGCATCACAGCGATCCTCCAAACCAGATTGATGGTGGAACCACATGGTCTACGGAAGGAGAGCTCTTTGAGGACAGCCTGAATGTAGTGGACGAGGGTGACATGGAGGTGGAACTTTGATTTGCCATTGTTCTTTTTTGTTGTGGTCAGGTTTTGTTTCTTTTCCCTTTGTGTTTTTCTTTTTCTATTTATGTCATTTTGTTTGCATGTTTGTTTTTTGTTTGTTTTCCAATGAAGTTCATCACTTGGAATTGTCAAGGAGCAGCGTTTAGGAGTTTTCTTAGAGCTGCTAAATGGCTTTGCAGCAGCCATAAATCAGATATTCTTTTTCTTTTGGAGACAAAAACTTCTGGTTCCGACGTGGATATGTTGTTTGCTACAAGACGGGGTTCAATAATTGGGCTAGGGTGGAGGCTCTTGGCTTTAGTAGACGTATCTGGGTCCTCTGGAAGGAGGATGTTAATGTTGATGTGCTTTATTCTCACCCCCAGTTCATGTATTTGGAGGTTAAAGATTATAATAATGGTCAGTCATGGAATTTTACGGTGGTTTATGGTAGCCCGTCGCTCCATCTTCGGCGCAGACTTTGGAATTCCCTAACTCGTACTAAAATTAACATTAATGGCCCCTGGCTAGTTGAGGGTGATTTTAATGCAGTAATTAGTAATGACGAGACTTCTAGCCCGGGTAACTCGGGAGCTCATAGGAATAATGATTTTAGAAATTGGATTTTTGAGGAGGCTTTAATTGACTTGGGCTTTGAGGGCCAGAAGTTTACGTGGAAAAGAGGACAGGAAAGTGGAACTTTCAAAGGAGCGAGACTTAACAGAGCATTATGTTCTATTGACTGGTTTGACGAATTTCGTAACACGAAGAAACTCACCTGGCGATGATTAATTTTGATCATTACCCCATTTTGATTAGCATTGATTGTCCCCATGACAATTATATTAATACTTTCAAGTTTCAAGGGGCCTGGGTGAGGCATCCCAACTTCTTGGAAACTGTCAAGGAGAACATGAACGAAAATGCTATTGTTTGGGATAATAAAGACAATTTAGCTACCAAGCTGAAGGATTGGAATAGACATACTTTTGGGAACATCCACATTAGAAAAAATGCGTCTCTTTAAACGTCTTGACAGGATCCAAAAGCATCTTGATAAAGTTAATCACTCAAGGATCATCAAGCTTGAAAGGAAACTCAAGGGTGAACTAGAGGAGGTTCTGAACCAAGAGGAAATATTATGGTACTAGCAAGCTAGAGAGGAATGCATTGCCTCAGGTGACAGAAACACTAGCTTTATCATACAGCCACTAAGGTGGAAAAAAAAACCAAGAAAATGCGGTGCCAAATTCTTGATAATACAAGTCAGGAGGTGCTTAATGAAGAAGAAACTGAGAAGGCCTACTTTAAAGATATTTTCACTAGAGATTGTGACACTGAGGATGGATGTTCTTTAAAGGGAAAGTTCCCGCATCTTAGTCAAGAGGATTGAAATAAATTTAATGCGGATTTCACCATTGATGAAGTTAAAGCAGTTCTTCTCAATATGGGCCCTCTCAAAGCCCTGGAGCCCGATGGGTTCCATGCTTGTTTCTACCAAAAAGCTTGGAATGTTGTTGGGAGCTCTATATACAATCAGTTCCATGGATTTATGGCAATTGGTACTCTTGAGGCGGGAATAAATGGCACGCTGATTGCTCTTATTCCAAAGAATAACTGCCCCTCTAGTGCTAGCCACTTCCGCCCAATAAGCTTGTGTAACGTAATTTACAAAATCATTACCAAGGCATTAAGCAATAGGATTAAGCTCATCATCAGGAAGCTCATTGGGGTGGAGCAAAGCAGCTTTGTACCAGGTCGCCAAATCACGGACAACATTCTAGTGTACCAAGAAGTTCTCCATTCTATGCGCACTAGAAATGGTAATACAGGGCACATGATCCTAAAAATTGACCTAGAGAAAGCTTATGACAAGCTGGACTGGGACTTTGTTAGGGATACTCTCAATGATGTTGGGATGAATAACACATGGGTTCGAAATATTAGGACTTGTGTCCAATCTTCTAGTTTGAACATCCTTTGGAATGGGAAACAACTTGAGCAAATTATTCCTACACGAGGTATTCGGCAAGGGATGCTATTTTGCCTTATTTATTTGTATTGTGCATGGAGCGACTCAACCACATAATCAAGGAGGAAGTACAGAAAGGAAAATGGAGAGGCATCAGGCTGACCAGGTATAGTCCTTTTCTCACCCACTTGTTTTTCCCTGACGATTTGGTTCTTTTTGTAGAATCTTCGTAGGAGCAAATTATGGTGATCAAAGATTGTCTTGAGAGATTTAGTAAGGCGCCGGGCCAAAGGGTTAGCCTGAATAAATCTTAGATGTTCCTTTCAAAGAATGTAAGTGTAGAGGACGCAAAAATTCTCACGGATCTTGCTGGCATCCCTTAATGGATGGAAGATGAAGTTCCTCACATTGGCAGGATAGTAGGTCCTTACGCAAATGGTACTTCACACTATAACATACTATACCATGCAACCTATTTTTATGCCTGTAGGTATTTGGGAGGAAATTGATAAACAAATTCGAAGATTTCTTTGGGGAAGCACCAATGAAAAACATAAATGTCACCTGGTTCGCTGGGAAGAAGTGACGAAAGCAAGGAATGCGGGTGGCCTGGGAATTAGATTGTCTAAAGAGGTGAATAATGCGTTTATGTCCAAACTAGGATGGAGAATTCTTATAGAGGACGATAGCTTGTGGGTAAAACTCTTGAAAGCTAAGTACGCCTACGGTAAGCAGGGTTTGGGTATAATTGAGCCTAAGAAAAGGGAGCTCTAATGCCTAGAGAGGAATGATCTCTACCCTCTCTACCATCCACCAAGGTACCCGTTTCATTATGAAGGATGGTAATTCGGCCAGGTTCTGGGAGGATGCATGGGTGCATGACAAACCCCTTAACTGCTACATCTAAGACGCTGAACATACTAGTACGAGTGGGAAAATAGTGTGCACGTATTGGAATGCTAATGAGGGATGGAGATGGAGTAGTCTGTGCAATCTACCTACCAATGTGAAAGAGAGTATGGACCTTCTTACGCTAGAGGAGAGCGATAGCAAAGATTAACCCACATGGACTAGTAAAGCCTCAGGTATGTTCTCTGTTAGCTCTGCATATAATATCGTTAAAGGAGTTTCAACTAACGTGCAGGGGCCTTTTTGGAATAAAATATGAAAAATCAAAGTCCCTAGCAAAATGAAGACATTTCTTTGGATTGCCCTTCACGATAGAGTTATGGGAAATGCTGAGAGGAAAAGGAGAGGGTTATCTTAATAAGGTGATTGCGACATATGCTTGGGAAGGAGGAAACTGTTGCGCATATCTTGAGGGATTGATGCCAAGCTAGGGAAGTTTGGATTGCACTAATGGGGAGAACACGATGGCATGAATGGAGGCAGTTTAGCTTTCGAAAGTGGTTAGAGCGGAACATCATGGATCGAGGAGATAAGGAGGATCAGAACGAGTGTCCTAGGACGTTTACTATCACTACCTGGTGGATTTGGAGATGGAGAAGTGAGAGACTTTTTAATGCAGGCCATATGGAGATCAACTAGAAGATTGCTTAGATTCAAGAAGCCGACAAGGAGGTGAATGTGGATGGTAGCGTGAAAGCAACCATGAAGACAACAGGCATTAAGGGCCTTCTTAGAGATGAGGACGGTGCATGTGCAAGTGGTTTTGTGGGAAATGTTGCATATGCTGACACAACCTTGACAGAATTACGAGCTATTGTTAAGGCCATGGAGTGGTCTTGGAGAAGAGGTGTTCGAAATCTCGAGATTCAGTCTGATGCTAGGGAAGCTATTAGTTGGATTCGGGAAAAAGCTAACCTCCAAGGTGTTGCTCGTGAACTTGTGCATGATGCTATTCGGTGGTGTGACAAAGATTGGAATATTTTCCTCCGGGCAATCTTTTGTGAACAAAACAGAAGTGGGGATGCCCTTGCTATGATTGGCACTATCTTGACGGCGGAGTGGATGGTGTTTGCATCTTGCCCTCCGGAATGTGAAGAGGTCTATGCTAATGACCTTGTGCAGCTATGCAGGTTCGTAGAGTTAGAGAGACCAGCTAGTCGGTCTTGTCGTCCTAGTACCCCCCTTGAAGAAGCAGTCTTGAGTGGGATGATTCGCCAAAAGATATTTGTATGATAAAACGGAAAGTCTGTGACTCCCCAAGTGTCGGTCTCGAAGGAGGGACGTGGAGGTGTGTCAAATGTTCGGGAGTTTATTTGATTGGATCATGCATAGGATTCGAGTGTGGTGAAGGGGGGATTTGTGAGTGAGAGTAGTTCATTTGGTTGGTTTGAGTGCAAGAGAGTAGTAAAGTAAAAGTGATTTTGTGAATATGTAAAAGGGGTAGAGATTGGATAGTGTTTATGAATATTGCATAGTGGAGTGTCTAAGGTCATGGATTAGGATTGCTAGGATATTGTCTATTCAAGAGTGTGTTGTCTTAGTCCTTTTCCACCTTTGTGTACTAAGGCTTCTTTGACTTAGGAGTGCCTTCAAGCATCCAAAGTTCTAAGAGAAATTTTATCAAACACTTAAGCTACACACTATCCTACTATTCTTAAGAAGTCCATAGGAACTATGATTGTGTCAAGTTTCAAATCCTAACTCTAATCAAAGACATGAAAGAGTCAAGAGCTCAATCTCTCATCTAGATTGGCCAAATCCAAACAAGATCTCATCAAAACAACAATCAATAGACAAGAATAGATAATCCATCAACACAAACTCATAGATCCAAGATATAGAGATAAGATCATCACACAAGCAACATTCAATCACACAATCCAAATCCCTAGACTAAACTAGCTACTCATAATATGAAATGCAAACAAAAGCTAATTTAATCCAAGAACAAGATAGCTAAAATTATAGAAATGAAATAGAGATCACCTAGAGAGAAGAAGATCTTCAATCCAAGCTTGTTGTCTTGCTACAATGGAGATTGATCTAATCTAAAAAACTAAGAAAAATGGAGAAAGTTCTCCAAAGGAAAAACTAAGAAAAGGAAAACTAATTTTCTGGGAACCTCTCTGAAATTCATCAAAGGGGTTTAAATAGTCTCCGAAATGACAACCCTAGCTGAAATTCGCGCATCACCGTCTCCACGCCTCTCACACGCGTGTGAGCGTGCTTGGGAAGCTACTGGAAAGTTTTCACGCATGCTCACACGCGTGTGGCCATCCAGTTTGGTCCTCCGGGGCTCCGCTCTTGCCTGGTTTGCTCTTTAAGCTCAACTTTTGGTCCTATTTGCTCCCGGGGCTCCTGTTTTACTTCTTTTAAGCTAAAAGTAGCTTCTGCGCATCAGTTAGTGATTTTCAAGCATTTACGAACATAATTTACCAAGTAAGGACGCTATAGACGCGATAAAACACCCTAAAATGTGCCTGAAATAAGGGTATCTCGGAGTCTTATCACCCTTCCTATTCGATCTAAAAAAAAAATGCATAAACCAACACATGTTTAGCTTTAAAACAATGCACTTTAACCTCTAAATTAACGCACCTTAATTAAGGTATGACCGTAGTAACTTTCAACTTGCATGTGCAATGCAATTTAATTTTACTTTAACTCACCTTAAGGGTTAAAACAACGCACCTTTAGGTTTTAAAAAATGCGCCTCAAGGTTTAAAACAACGCACCTTGAAATATTATGTTAGAATGATTTTTAATGCATAAACCAACACACGTTTAGCTTTAAAAAAATGCACTTTAACATCTAAATTAACACACCTTAAGGTATGACAGTAGTAATTTTCAACTTGCATGTGCAATGCAATTTAATTTTACTTTAACTCACCTTAAGGGTTAAAGCAACACACCTTTAGGTTTTAAAACATGCACCTTGAGGTTTAAAACAACGCACCTAAGGCTTGACAGTGTTAATTCTCAACTTTTCCATGAATCGTAGGTTAGAAACAACGCACCTTAAGGCTTAAAACTGTGCACCTCATCGAATACAATCATGCACCTTAAAGTATTATATGTTAGAATGGTTTTTAATGCATAAACCAATGCACATTTTGCTTTAAAACAACGCACATTAAGCTCTATGTTAACGCACCTTAATGTATGACATTAGTATTTTCAACTTGCATCTGCAATGAAATTTAATTTTTTTTTAACTCACATTAAGGGATAAAACAACGCACCTTTAGGTTTAAAAAAAAAAATGCACCTTAGGGTTTAAAACAATGCACCTAAGGCTTGACAATGTTAATTCTTTAACTTTTCTATGAATATACAAATTAATTAATGTTAAGCAATAAAATCAAACACCTTAAGTAGAAAAACTACGTACCCTAAGGTTTACAGGCACTCACTTAAGTGTACAAATAATCCTTTATGCCTTGTTTTTACCATTTTTTTCACCTTAAGTGGGCAATTCCTACTGTCATGATGATCCCCTCTAACCCCACAAGTATTGCACTTCATTCCTTGGTTCTTTTCCATTGCTAACTCCTTGCCTCCTTTGATATGTTTGCCACTGCCCTTGTTCTTTGCATGCTTCGATGGAAGTATATTAATATCTAAGATCTCTGTTGTCCCACAAAAAAAAATTCTATAACAGCCTTCCTATTATGCTGAGGTGATAACTTCTCTTTTCCTGACATTAGTAGTTATTTTTGTTCATCAATCACATGTGAGAATGCAACCAATTGATCCATGCTTGATTCTGCAAGGCTGATATAGCAGTGTATATTAGTCCACAATTTGTTCAACAACACCTTTTTTTTCATCATTGGTTCCACTTTGATCACAAATGACACCATCAATTCCAAAGGTAGACTTTAAAGATGTGTCCTTAGTCCATCAATTAACCACATACCTCAAAGGTATCTTTTCAAGGTCCAATTCCTTAAAGACCAAAAAAATGTGCCTACACAGCAGTCTAACCATCTCAAATATTTTGCAACTACATGTAGCCTCTTGTTCACTCACATTGTGCACGACAATGAATGTTCTATTTCATGCATCTTTAATCTCATAGTGCATTAATCCAGCTTTTTCTCTAACACTCAATACTCTATAAGTGAAACAGGAGGCACATATATCAGCTTGAATTTGGTATAAAACAGTAATTGTGTAGACAATTGAAGCATGTTTTTCCAATCCTAACGGTGTCTTCAACTCTGGAACGTACCCTTCATTGTCACTGTTATTTTTTGCATTAATGTGACGTTGTGAATCTAAAGCATTGTCAAAGTTCATCAGAAATTCAACCAGGCTGGATTGTGGGCTGGTAAAATGACTGAATGTATAGTTCTCACTTTTGAATGTGATGTAGTCCTAAGTAAACCACCCATAAAAACATCCCTAAAATAGGTTGGGATCCAACAATGTCTTACATCAAACATATGCATAAACCAATTGTGATCAACTAAGTCAAACTCTTCCATGAGCTGCTAGTCTCAAAATCAACAGGTCCCAAATACGATGTCCACACAAGTTGAGTTCAATTTGTTCTGAAACACCTCATTCTTACTCAGCGTAGGACCAACCTTTTCCCCAACTTTGCACATAATGTGACACATATAATAACAATGCCTAGTTTGCTTAAAAACTCTCAGAATTGCCACCTTCATTGTCGGATCCTAATCAGTAACAATTACTCTTGGTTCAAAACCCATTGCCTTTTTTAAATTTTCAAAGAGCCAAACGTATGACTATATGTCTTTTTTCAAGAACAGTCCAACACCAAATGTGATACATTTCTTATGGTTATCAACTCTTGTGAATGGTGTAAAAACCATACTGTACCTATAAGCTAGAGATCACAGTATTCAAGTGTTAAAAATACGCACCTAATATAGTAAGTTAACACACCTTAAGTGTTAAATTCTCGCACCTATGGATTGTTAGTTGTAATTCAGAGTGATGCATCTTAGAGTTTATTACCGAAATGGTCCCTCGACTATTGCGAAATTATCAATTTGGTCATCAACAATTTTTCGTGCCAAATTAAGTCCCTCGACTTTGAAAAATTTAACCAATTTGGTCCTCTGTTTATTTTTCCGTTAAATCAGGACCAAAATGGTAATTTTGTTATAGTCAAGGTACCATTTCAGTGAAAAATTAATTACCAATTTGGTTCCTTAACTATAGCAAAATTACCAATTTGGTCCCGATTTAACGGATGTTTAACGGAAAAATAAACAGAGGATCAAATTGGTTAAAATTTTCAAAGTCGAGGGACTTAATTGGTCACGAAATATTGTTGAGGACCAAATTGATAATTTTGCAATAGTCGAGGGACCATTTTGGTAATAAACTCTGCATCTTAAGTGGGGAAGTATGTGTACATTTGAACCTTAAGGTGTGTGGTATTTGTGTTTAAGGTGCGTGATTTCAAGACTTAAGGTGCGTTTATTTACACATTCAATTTCAAGCCATCAATGAGTATGTCTAAACCTAGAGGTGCGTAAAGTTACAATTTAAGGTGCGTTAATCCGAATATTGAATGACCTCAAAAGATTTAAATGTGTGCATTGCATCTAAAGGTGCGTTGTTATAGTGCTTAAGGTGCGTAGTTCTAGTGATTAAGGTGCGTTTATTTAAGGCTTAAGGTGAGTTAGTTAATGAAACATACAAAAGCTATTAAAAAGAACAAAGGTTTGAATGAATACCTGTTGGTTGAATATGTAGCATCAAACGAGACAACATCTCCAAATGCAGCATAATTCTTTTTTGAGACTGGATTTGCCCAAAATATCATGCACAACTGCTCATCCTCATCAATGTCATAGTCAAAAGAAAATGTGGGAGCCAAAGACCTTGTGGTCAAGCGGCATGAAGTGACTCTCCCAAGTGGGAGGTCATGGGTTCGAGCCTCAGTGGGGGCAATGTTGACTCGTTGGGCTTCGGTAGGTTGTGAAAGTATATATATGGACAGACCCTATATGTAATAGGGTCAATAGTATTAAAAAAAAAACTCCTCTTTCTTAAGAAGATTATTCATGATTATTTGTGCATTAGCCTAATATAAAGGCTCTAATATCCCTTCTCATATTTTAGAGTAGTCCCCCATGATTTCTTTATTCAAGTTGTAGCATTTTGTTGGCCCAATATTTTCTTTTGCACAGTCTGCAATAAATTTCTTATGTGTAGCACTGATGCTCCTATTGCCCTTTAGGAACTGTTTTGCAAGAGCCGAAGACATGCAATGATTATGTTTTTCTTCAAATCTCTTTACCTCATAACCAACACTTCCCTTGTACTTGAATATAATCTTAGCTCTACAACCAGTTCTGTTTGAAACTTTTATCCTCTTTGGAATGGAAGAACATTCTCCTGCATCTGCATTTGATTTAGAATTATGATGTTGAGCACCTGAGTTCTTAAATCCTTCTCTACTGCACACAATATTCTTTGTGACTATCGTCCCATCCCATGATTTTACTCCAGTATTGTGTCATTCCAGGAGATATTGACAAAGTATAAGCATCGTTGTTGTTACTGGGACTCATGCTGAGGTTGTTTCCAGATTGCAAGTCACTGAGAACTGTAACATATAAACAACATGTTATAGGCACGTGATGTTAAACTTTAAGGTGCATGGTTTCAAACCTTAAGGTGCTTTAATTAAACTATCCACTGCATTAGAGTTCAAAGTGTGAAGATTTTTCAAATGCAAATTTTTAAGTGCGTAGTTTTAAAGTGTAAGGTGTGTGAAATAACACCTTAAGGTGCAATGTTTTAAAGATTGAGATGCGTCAATGTATGAGATATTGCTAAAATTTAAGGTGCGTAGTTTTTCTGTTTAAGGTGCGTGTTTTTAATGCTTAAGGTGTACCAACTTAATGTCTACACTGTGAAGCCTTCGGTGCGTACACTTAAACCTTCAAGTGCATTAACAGAAATCTTAAGGTGCATACATTTAAGTGTTTACGTGCGCCAAAGTAACAACGATTGAATTCAATGTGTGTAGGTTAAGTGTTCCAGGTGCGTGATTTTTATTCTTAGGGTGCGCGACTTTAAGCCCTTAGGTGTGCCAAAATAACAATCATAGAATTTTAGGTGTAAATTACAAAAATCTTATACTGAAACCTTAATGTGCGTGTACGTACTGCTTAATGTGCATATTATTCCTAATTGAAACCCTAAGATGCGTGTTCTTGAATTTAATATCCTATTTGAATTGGTGATTGAACGATGAAGATAATATATTTCATAGCCAATAATTGAGATTTAAAATCAACTGAGATTAGGAAATAATGGAGATTAAGAATCCATGGAGAATTTGGAAATTAGAGATGCATGTCGAAGGAGGTTAGAACAAAAAGACAAAAAAGCCCTTACTTAGCCGTTCTAGTTAAATTCGCGTTATCTCTGCCGTCCGTTAGATCTACGTTGATCTAAAGCTTAGATTTAACCTGATTTTTTTACAAGAGCTATGCTTTGCATGGGAACCCCTAACCCATATATATATGTGTGTATATATATATACATATATATATATGTATATATACATATATATATATATGTATATATATATATATATGTATATATATATATATATATACATATATATATATATATATACATATATATACATATATATATATGTATATATATATATACACACATATATATATATACACGTATATATATGTATGTATATATGTATATATGTATATGTATATGTATATATATATATGTATATATATATATATATGTATGTATATATATATATATGTATGTATATATATATATATGTATGTATATATGTATATGTACGTATATATATATATGTACGTATGTATATATATATATGTATATATATATATATATATATATATATATATATATATGTATATGTATATATATATATGTATGTATATATATATATGTATGTATATATATGTAAATATGTATATATATATGTAAATATGTATGTATATATATATATATGTATAAATATATATATACATATATATGCATACATGTATACATATATATGCGTACATGTATACATATATATGCGTACATGTATACATATATATGCGTACATATGTATATGTATACATATATATGTATACATATACATATGTACGCATATATATGTATATATATATGTAATCCCCCCGTATATTCCGATAAGTTTAGGGTTCGAACAATATTTTTTTTTTAGGGCTATAATATTTACGAGATGACCCCTCGGTACTTCAGAAGGATTTTTACAAGTGAGACTAATTATTAAAAAGCTGCGATCTACGTACCGGTCACGAACCGAAAAATTTTTAAGGACGTATATACAGTTCGAATTTCCCTAGGAAATGGATTATTAAGCATGATACGATTAAGCGTGAACTTCCTACTTAGTTCAAGAGAAATTTGAACGGACTGTAAGAGTGAAATTGTTACGGACCTTCGTACCTATATTTCGCGATATACCGGAAAGTTCCCAATTTTAGTAGTTAATGACGGGATTATTTTTAGAATAATTTTAGTATTAAAATTTTCCCGAATTAAGTTATATTCCTCCGAACTTTTATCTGATTTAATCCCTAACTGGCAAAGGAGTCTTACTCTACAAGGCATACCATGGGATTGTGACAAGTGACATCATTATTTACCACATGGTAATAAATAATTAATTAAATGGGAAGAGTATGGGATAAGCTAGCTAAGATTGATCTCCAAGTCTTCCTCTCTCTCTCTCCCACACTCAATTTCGAAAATTAGAGAAGGAAAAACGGGGAAGGAAAATATCTTCTTCATCTTTGAGATCCAAGAACTCCATAGCTATTTTCTTCAACACAAGTGCTTCCATAATAGGTAAAACTTTGGTTTTGTTCGGTTAAATCCTTCCTAGAACTTAAGTTTAAGCTAAGGGTTCATGAAAATGTTGTTATTATGGTGATTTTGTTTAGGATCTTCGGTGAAAATTTTGGAGGAGAAGGTCACCATCTTTCTACGGTCTTAAAAATCTACTTGGGAGGTAAGGAATCCCTTAAGTTGGTTTAGTCACTTGAAGGTGATCAAATGCTAGTATATTATGTGACTAGGAATTTTATGTGAAAATTATGTGTTAAGTTTATGGATCTACAAGTTGGCTCAAAAGACTACACCTTGATTTTTTGGTAATTTTTGTATGCATGTTCATAGTTAATTTATGCATGTATATGTTGTATTTATGTCCATATAGGCTTATACTTGTGAAAATATTGAAAAAAAAAATCAAAATAGATTTCTAGCAGTAACTTCCGAGATTTATTGGGAAAATTTGGTAAGGTATGCAGTAACTTCCGAGATTTATTGGGAAAATTTGGTAAGGTATTTTGATTCCATCGAGATTTATTGGGAAAATTTGGTAAGGTATTTTGATTCCATTTTCATTTATTGGGAAAATTTGGTAAGGTATTTTGATTCCATTTTCTTCAGATATGTAGTTCAATAAGTGTAGAACCTGCATATAAAATTTCGTAATGATCGGAGCAGTATAAGTATGGTTTTCGAATTTTTTCCAAAACTGGTCCAAAGAGAAAAATTCTGGACAGCACACTGCCAAGGGCAAAAATGGAATTTTCTGTGTTTATTCGCGGATCAAAATGACCAAAACTTTTTATGGGCATCAAGTACTATAAGTTGGGGTTCTACCATAAAAATTTCAAGTGAAAAAGAGTTCGGAAACTATTTTTACCGGCTCAATCTTTCGGACTGCGCCAAGCTGAAATTTTCTGAAAAGGAATGGTTAGAAACAAGTTTGACCAAAAATTTGGATGGACGCGGCCTTGGACGCGCGTCCATCGGCATCCAGTTTTCGTGGTCACGGCCGAAAGGCCGAATGCAACCACGGACGCGCGTCCGCTGCGCGTCCGTGGGTGCCCAGATTTCGGCGTCAATGCCGAACGAGCGGACGCGGTCGGACGCACGCGCCCGCCGTGGGTCCGTCGCTGCGGACAACCGCGAGCTTGCGCGACGCGATTCCGTTTTCGACCGAACCTTCTTCCGATGTTTTTGCTCCCAAATGTTATGATGTTTGGAAGACCTACGGGCAACCGAGTCAATTTTTGAAAGCTCAAATATTATCCTACGGGCAACCGAGTCAATTTTTGAAAGCTCAAATATTATTTTACGGGCAACCGAGTCAATTTTTGAAAGCTCAAATATTATTTTGTAAATTATGTTCACTAATTTGGGGGAAATTGTGTTTTTAAGAAACAAGTGTGACCCTTGTCACTTGGAATTTCATGGTGAAAAGCCATTGACAAATGTGTGTATTTTGGAAACATATTTGAATAAGTATAATTGTTTTGAGTCATCATGTGAATATACTAATTAAACCCAAGGGAGAAAGAATGTTCGAAAACCTTAGTTCTGGAAAGAATGTTCGAAAACCTTAGTTCTAGATAATGGTTATTGTAATGTCCGACTTTACGGGAGGCTTGCGAGCCGGGGCCCTAAAGTTGTTGAAATGTTGACTTTACGGGAGGCCTGTGGGAGCCGTGGCCCGAAAGTTATTGAAATGTTGACTTTACGGGAGGCCTGTGGGAGCCGTGGCCCGAAAGTTATTGAAATGTTGACTTTACGGGAGGCCTGTGGGAGCCGAGGCCCAAAAGTTATTGAGATGTTTGACTTTACGGGAGGCCTGCGGGAGCCGTGGCCCGAAAGTTATTGAAATGTTAACTTCATGGGAGGCTTGCGAGCCAGGGCCCGGAAGTTATTGAGATGTTTGACTTTGCCGGAGGCTTATCAGCCGTGGCCCCAAAGTTATTGAGATGTTTGACTTTACGGGAGGCCTGCGGGAGCCGTGGCACGAAAGTTATTGAAATGTTAACTTCATGGGAGGCTTGCGAGCCGGGGCCCGGAAGTTATTGAGATGTTTGACTTTGCGGGAGGCTTATCAGCCGTGGCCCCAAAGTTATTGAGATGTTGGACCTGCGGGAGGCATGAGTACCACGGCCCGAGGTTCTTGATAATACTCCAAGTATGCCTTACACTTATCCAGGGGGAAACTAAGTAAAACTTTACTAACTATCAAAATCTAGTTACTCCGTAACTACGTTGAAGAATAAAATGTCACGAATTTTTGAACAGTAAAGTGTGTGTTGTTGAACTCCCTATTTTGAGTTAAATGATGGAAATTCTCGGAAATGAAAAGTATTATATGTTGATGCAACTCGTATACTCTATTATACTTTCATTTGTTGATAATCTGATTGCAGGTAGATTGCAACTGATGGGTAAAGTTTACAATTTCTGAGTGATATGTTGTTTTTGAAACCTTTGTTTACTTTTGAGTGACAATGGATTTCCTTACTTAGCCGTCGCGCTAACTACACTTCGATGTGTTTACAGATGTTGTTTAGTGTGGGCTCCTGAAGCCCGATGAGCTCTGAGTAGGATGGAGGTCGAGGTTGAGGACCACCCTATCCTAGAATAGACACCCTGGAAGAATTATTTCCATATGTATTAAGTTGGAATATATTGATGTGGTTATTTGATGTTGTAAGTTTAGCCTTAGAGTTTGGGTATAGGAGAGATACCTAAGCGTGGCGGTAACACCCAGTTTTCTGCTGGTTAGATGCTTCCGCAATGTATTATTAGGGATTTTGTAATAAATCCAAGATGTGAAAATTTGGAGTGTTACAATATATATGTATAAATACATATGTGTATATGTATTTATACATATATGTATATGTATATATATATATATATATATATATATATATATATATATATATATATATATGTATAATGTATACATATGCATACATATGTATAGATATGTATGTATATATATATATATATATATATATATATATATATATATATATATATATATATATGTATGTATGTATACGTATACATATACATATATATATATATATATATGTATATATATATATATGTATACATATACATATGTATACATATATATGTGTATGTATATGTATATACATATATATGTATACATATATATACACATATAGATACATATACATATATGTATAGATATACATATACATACATATATATATATATACATACATATATCTATATATTACATACATATGTATACATACACATACATATGTACATATGTATACACATATCTATATACATATACAATATACATATATATGTATGTATACATATATACATATGTATACATATATATACATATGCATACATATATACATATGCATACGTATATACATATGCATATATACTAGTTTTTTCTATGTCCAATATTTAAACCCAATTAGTAAATCATTTTGAAATAGATATAATGCATTTATTTTAGTTGTCGATGTTTCGAGTAAAATTTTTGTTGTGTATGTATTTGAAATTAATACAAGAAATTCAAATTCATTGTGATGAATATATTCCACTGTAATTTTAAGGGTACTCAACGTTGTATTAAAATATTTTTGTCTTTGAAAATGATTAAAATTTGTCTAAATATAGTCTTCTTTTTTTTCTTTTTTTTTTTTGAGAAAAAATATAGTCTTCTTCTAATTAGAGATATATCCTGATGGATAATACACTAAGCCAGGACTACATGGACCGGCCCAAGAAAGCAATTGGATCAAGAAAACCCAAGAAGGACCCTCAACACAAAGCTACAGAAGAGTTCGATAAAGATTGGACTTAGCACTTGTTACATTAGTAAGATTAGGGCTTATTAGTTATAATGTAACAGGGACTCCCAATATGAGGCGGTCCAGGATTCTTATTCCTTGTAGGGCTCTAGGCCCAAAATATGTATAAATAGACCCACCACACACGGAGAAAGTGGGGAAGCAATTCTGAGCAATACAATACCTATATTCCCTCCACATATTTTTCTTACATATTTCCTATATTCTCGCTATTCTAACAGGTAGTGTTGGACTGCCTTTGACTACCAAGAAGTCATAAAACCAACATTGGCGCCGTCCGTGGGATCGATACGAATAGTCTCGTGATCTCTACCTTTCACCATCGATCCTCGATTCAAATCATTTGGACCTGCACTGGTTCCGACTTCCTAGTGACGTGGTCCCCATATCATCAGGCGGTAATTAAGGCATACAGATTAGAGAGGTGAAGCATTATTGGTTATTCAAGTTAGAGCTTACACGGAACCAAGTAAGTCTTTATCCTTATTCTTGTTTTAATTAAGGATCCATGATCATAACATTGTTTAGTTGATTGAGTTGATTTACATGTGATTCATTGTTAATTGTGCTTCTGCATTCAAGTTATAAGCGCATAAACGTTTTAATTAACTTTTGATATCGGAGTCTTAAATTGATTAATCACTGAAATTAGGGTTCATGATATTTAGGGATTTTTAATTATAAGATTTTATTGTGGGTTTGTTATTATCATTGTATAATATTTTTGGCGTTCGTCGATCACTGAAATCAGCAAACATACCTAATTACGAACTGTATCGTTGACGATGGTTTAAAGTGGATGCTAATAACATTTGTTATCACTGGAAACAACAAACATATATGTTATATATGTATGCGTTGTTTATATACATATATTTATATTTATTGATTTGCATGTTTCTATGAATCAATATGTGTACATTGTACGTACTGTTTATACATATAATAATACATAACTACATATATGTTAGTTATTGGCGTAGGGTTCTTGTACGTATTTTGTATAATTTGTATCATGTATATGATTTGTGCTATATGCATGATTTCACACTATCAATCATGTATTATATGTTATAAGAGAACGACATATCAATTAAGGCTTGTTCACATACATAAATATGTTCGTGGAATCAAAATCAATTGAAACCAACAAATATATACATGTACTGTTTGATTATATATAAGCTGATTTAGTTGGTTTCTGGAATCGAATATTACGTATGTGTACTCCTATTGCTGGATTATTTGTATGAATGTTAGAATCAACTACTGCAATGGAATCAAACTTGGAGTCACGAATGGCTATGGTGGCGTAGCTGGGTTCCCACGGTGGAGGGCAACAGGCAATGAAAAAAAAAAAAAAAACCAGTGGCAGACTCGTATTCCCACCATCGCGTGGAAGAAACGCATACTCACTAGTCAATGAAAAAAAAAAGAAAAAAAAGCCAGTGGCAGACTCGTATTCCCACCACCGTGTGGAAGAAACGCATACTCACTTGGCAATAAAAATAAAAAATAAAAAAGCCAGTGGTAGACTCGTATTCCCACCATCGCGTGGAAGAAACGCATACTCACTAGGCAATGAAAAAAAAAAAAGAAAAAAAAAGCCAGTGGGGCAATGAAAAAAAAAAAGGTATACCCATTAGCTAGTGGCAGACTCGTATTCCCACCACCGTGTGGAAGAAACGCATACTCACTAGGCAATGAAAAAAAAAAGTATACCCATTAGCCAGTGGCAGACTCGTATTCCCACCACCGTGTGGAAGAAACGCATACTCACTAGGCAATGGAAGACATATACCCACCACCGCGTGGAAGAAACGCATACTCACTAGGCAATGGAAGACATATACCCACCACCGAGTGGAAGACATATACCCACCACCGAGTGGAAGACATATATCCATTAGCCAGTGGCAGACTCATATTCCCACCACCGTGTGGAAGAAACGCATACTCACTAGGCAATGGAAGACATATACCCACCACCGAGTGGAAGACATATACCCACCACCGAGTGGAAGACATATACCCATTAGCCAGTGGCAGACTCGTATCCCCACCACCGTGTGGAAGAAACGCATACTCACTAGGCAATGGAAGACATATACCCACCACCGAGTGGAAGACATATACCCACCACCGAGTGGAAGACATATACCCATTAGCCAGTGGCAGACTCGTATTCCCACCACCGTGCGGAAGAAACGCATACTCACTAGGCAATGGAAACTTATACCCACCACCGTGTGGAAGACATATACCCATTAGCCAGTGGCAGACTCGTATTCCCACCACCGCGTGGAAGAAACGCATACTCACTAGATAGGCAATAAAATAAAATAAAATAATAAAAAAAAAATTCTATTTACAGATTGACCGAAGCAAAAAAACACAATTATACTTTCCTGAGACTTTGTATTCACAAAATCCCAAGAAAGTGGAGGACTGGATGATGGATAATACACTAGGCTTGGGCTACATGGACCAGTCCAAGAGAGCAAGTATACTTTCTAGAGACTTCGTATCCACAAAGTCTCAAGAAAGTGGGGGACTGGATGATGGATAATACACTAGGCCTGGACTACATGGACCGGCCCAAGAAAGCAATTGGATCAAGAAAGCCCAAGAAGGACCCTCAACACAAAGCTACAGAAGAGTTCGATAAGGATTGGACTTAGCACTTGTTACATTAGTAAGATTAGGGCTTATTAGTTATAATGTAACAGGGACTCCCAATATGAGGCGGTCCAGGATTCTTATTCCTAGTAGGGCTCTAGGCCCAAAATATGTATAAATAGACCCACCACACACGGAGAAAGGCGGGAAGCAATTCTGAGCAATACAATACCTATATTCCCTCCACATATTTTTCCTACATATTTCCTATATTCTCGCTATTCTAACAGATAGTGTTGGCCTGCCTTTGACTACCATAAGTCATAAAACCAACATATCCCTTATAAATTCATATTCATATATGGATATACATAATACTTGATTTCAACTATCTCAATTCAACAACTTCCACAAATTGATATCCAAAAATCGTGTCTCAATTCAACTGCAAATGCATTATGTTGCTGCTCATTTATAATATTAATATTTTTAAATAATAGTGTGTGTGTGTGTGTGTGTGTGTGTGTATTAACGGAAAAAACGGACATAAACCAGGGGTATAACCTGGATTGAGACTTATTATGTTTTTAGATATGTATATATATATATATATATATATATATATATATATATATATATATATATATTTACATACATACATATATATATATTGTATGTATATGAAATATCTTAAAGAATCATTGAATTTGGAAATATTGGACTTTTCTAATAAATATTAGGAAATATTTTCGAGTTCAAAATAAAGATTTAAAACATCAAGGAGATTGGAAAGCAAGACATGAAATTAGGAAAGTAGCCAAACCATGTATTCTCGTAGGAACTAACCACTGTGTAGTATTTTAGGCATATCTTTGTCTACAATGGTCCAATTGAAATTATTTAAGTTTGTTAGTCCTAATTGGGTAGTGAAAAGTCTAAAGGGGGTGGGGTGAATAGACTTTTCTATCAGTTTAAAATTAATAACAGTTTATCAGAAATAATTCTAAGTAAATAGATTAAGATAAATCCAACTTAGAACACACAACGTAATAAATGTATGTAAAGTGTTATATTCAAAACTGAGTAATAATGATGAGATTTAACACATACTACACAATGAAAAAAGCTTGTAATAACTCAAGTAAGATGTATGTTAAAAATCACTTGCATGCAGTCGTGGGAGATATTAAACCAAATAATAAGGTTAGTAAGATAGATGAACTGTAAATGGGTTAGCAAGTATTGATCAAGAATAAAAAATAGTGGATCTCACACAAAGCTACACTCAATCTCTAAGTACAAGAGTTCTCACACAAAGCAAGCTACACTCAATCTCTAAGTACAAGAGTTCTCACACAAAGGCCCTCAACAGGGTGCGAGAAAAATCTAACTACTTTGAGATTCACACAACCTTATACTCATCATTGTCAATTTGTCATGTTCATCTCCAATGCTCCATTAAAACCTTTCGTTACTAAGATTGCAAATATTGCATAAGTAACCAATTTCTGAAGGGTTATAATTTCATTAGAAATTCGTAAGATTTTTGACTTAGGTTTGTTTAGGAGATTATCTACAAAACTCAAAATAAAATATGGAGAATTCTAAAATTATATTTTTGGCTCATCAAAACTATTACACAATTATTCCTAACTGAGTTGTATCGGAAAGCTAACTCATAAGGCTATAACTTGTATGAAGAGATAAAATCTTAAATTTGAGGTTAAAATGGTAAAAATCGAGGTAAATATGAGTTAGTGAATCTGTCTAGAAAATTCATCAACCTCTAAAAATTATTCTAACCTATTTATTCCTAATTCCTATATATATATGTATATATTCTTCCAAGAGAGGGAAGGGTCAGATATTATTTTTTTAAACTTAAAATCTGTCATTTGATCTGCATCCATTTCGCTATTAGCGGATTTGATCGAATTGGATCTACACCCTATGCGGATATAACCATATAGATGTGGATAAGATTTTTTAAATTTGCGTTTAGTGTATTCTCCCCAAATTCGCTCCAATTTGCTATGTGCTAACCTTACATGGTAGCCTTTTGTCCTTATTTTTTAAATTTTTTATTTGTTATTTTTATATTATTTTATTATTATATTTATAATATATATATATATATATATAAACAGAAGTGTTGTTTTTCCGCCCATCCTAAAAAAATATTTCTGTTTTGAAATTTGAAATTACAATCATTTTTTACCTAATTAAATAATAACAAAAATGCTATATATGTTAATTTAATTTATAGTAATGATTATCTAAAATATTTATTATACCATGAATCATGGTCTACTTTTAAGTACAATAAACTAATACTCAGTATATTCTTTTTCAACTTAAATTCAGTTTTTTTTATATACAAATAAAATTGTACTAAAAAAAATATACAAATAAAATTAATATATAAAAAATATATCATTAAAAAGTTCTAATTAAAAACTTTTAAATAACACCTATATTGATATTTTTATTTTAATGTATTAAATTAACATACAATTATATTAAATCACTATATTATATTCATTTTCAATATAATATTGGTTCAATTTCAAAATTTTGGAGATTGA
Organism: Ipomoea triloba; assembly: GCF_003576645.1. NCBI lineage: Eukaryota > Viridiplantae > Streptophyta > Magnoliopsida > Solanales > Convolvulaceae > Ipomoea > Ipomoea triloba. The sequence goes on along the minus strand of NC_044916.1, from coordinate 16,846,813 downwards.
TTTTTTACAATAATATTGCAATATACAATTAAAATTAACATGGACTTACATAATTAAATTCTAATAGAATTGAAATATTTTATTTAATTTAATATTTTATATAGAATTGAAATTAACATGTTATTATTTTAAGTCTATTAAATTAATCAAAATTAAATTCTTTTATATAGAATTGAAATCTTTTATTTAATTTAATATATTAATATTATAGATATTTTTAAATTCTTTTAATTGTTTTGAATTTCAATTAAAGAAATACTAAAATTAACATAATTTCATTTGGTTCAAGTTTAGTTATATATCTTTTTTAATTTTATATAGTTAAATTACGTACGACAATTGAAATAATTCTTTTTCAAACTTTTCATGCGCATAAAAGTAAATTTTGGTGCAAAATATAACAAAAATAAATCAAATGCAATCTCATTGTTATTCTTAATTTTATTTTCCATCATTATATTGCTATATATATATATATATATATATATATCCTTTTTAAAGTCATTAAATAATAATATGGTAATTTAATGGTAATAGAATTTATTTTAAAAAAAAAAGTAAAATATATATTATAGTAAAATTAAAAAAATTATAAATAAAAATAGATATTTCAAATTTAATTTATTCTAATAAGATAAAATTGAAATCTTCTATTCAATTTAGTTTTTTTTATTATAGATATTTTTAATTTTATTTGTTGTATTTTTTAAATTTTAATTAAAAATTGTTAAAATTAAAATAATTTAATTTGATTTGTGTGTGTGTGTGTGTATTATTTATTTATTTAAATTAATTTAACCGAAATATTTTTTTTTTGATCTTTCCATGCACATGTTTGGAAAATTTTTTACAAAGTAAAAAACAAAATATATCAAGTACAATCTCATTGCTACTTGGTATATTTTTTCTCTTCATATTTTATATATATATATATATATATATATATATATATATATATATATATATATTGCTAAAAAAACAGAGAAAATAATAACTATAATACATATATACATATTGAATCATTGTTGCATGTAAAAAATTCACAAAAAAATAAAATAAAATTGTTGCATGTCAATTTTTTTTTACTTCATCTAACTTTTAAAAATAACTACGATATCTACAATCTACAATCTTAATAAGAGCCAATAAAATTAGGGCTCTAACGAGAAGAAAAAAGTGGTAGTAATTATTTACTTAAACGAATGATTCATATTATTTTGATTTTAGTAATTTTTTATGATTTTCCTTCTTTATCCTCTATTATATTTTTTCTTCCCATTAAATAACCCCACATTATGTTAGTATAAACTTTAATAACGGAATATTCCGTTAACTTTTAACTTACCTATTAATTTCTATAATTAGTTTTTTTTTTGAAAATTATAATTCCATTAGTTATATTGTCTTTATTTTCTACCATGTAAAAGATTCATTACCTTCAAATTAATTAATTAATTATATTCATTACGTTATTCATTGTCTTTCTTTTTACACTATCTTGTAATTAAATTATGTATCAAAGTTATAATACAAAATAATGTTATATATTTTTTACCAAGTATGCTATTAATAACATAGAAAAAATTTTAAAATAATAATTTGAAGCAAATCATATTAACTACTGGGGAGGATTTGTTGACAAAGAAGACATTCAAATAACCCAATAAATTTAAGCGGGAAAATACACCGTAATATCTTTTGGACTACATCACAATTGTTCACTTTAAAGGTAAATCATATTTCTTTATTAATATGATTTAAAATGTATAAATTTTTATTACCAAAAGTAGTATTTATTTATACTATCAGTTTTAGACTAAGTATTTAGACTATCGTTTTTACAAAATTGCAAACATTTATTTTAGTGACAATTATAATCAACCTCTCATATATTATCTTGCATTCATATACATATGCATAAACATCTCCTATATAATCTTATATTGATATATTTTGGAGTACTTATTTAAAAATAAACATTGGGCATTATCCTATTCGCGCAACGCGTATATATAAATTTATCCCTACATAAATTGTTATGATTTTAGCATTCTACTACTGACAAATATAAGTATTATTGCATTAATTTAAAAGTTTTGTAGTACAAATGCTGTAAACAAATTTTATAAAATACCATAAATTATAAAAATTTACAAATCTAAAATAATAGTTATTATTTAAATATTATGAGCCCAAAACAAATTAATTTACATTAATAATATAACTGAAGAAAAACTAACATAAAAATGAACTAATTGAACTAACTTACATTTGTGGAGTTTGAAAAAAATATAATGTTATAGGTAAATGTCTCACATTTAAATATGATGTTATTAAATTAATTGAAATTTACATATTTAAAAATGATGCATCATCTCAAGATCTATCAATTTAAAATGAAGAAGAATAAGAGATAATAGAACTAAAAGAAATAAACTTTCAATAAATTAGTTAGAAACATATCATAGATCTACAAATATTGAACCACAAAGTCTATTATGGACCTATTATTTAAATGATAATCTATAGAGGTTTTGATTGTGCTACATGTATGTGTTGAAAAATATTTAAAAGCAAAACTAAATGATTTCCAGACATCTATTTACTATTTATGATAAGAGTTAATTCCAGCAATGGTCCTCCGACTTTGTTGATTTTCTAAAATTAGTCCCCGACTTTTAATTTGGACAATTTAAACCCCTTGACTTTCAAATTCTTTCCAATGTTGGTCCTTTCGTCAAATTTTGGTTAAGTTGAGGTCAAATGAATGGGTAAAATTGTTCGTTCACTTGTATAGTGTATTATTACTCGTATATCTCCTGTCCTATACGCTATATATATGAATATAATCTCAGTCGAATAGACTTCGACTGAGATTATATGGCTTCGATTGAGACTTCGGCTGAGATTATATTCATATATACAACGTATAAGACAGGAGAAATACGAGTAATAATACACAAAACATGTGAACAGACAATTTTACCCATTCATTTGACCTCAACTTAACAAAAAATTGACGAAAGGACCAACATTAGAAAGAATTAGAAAGTCAAGGGACCTAAATTATTCAAATTAAAAGTCGGGGACTAATTTTGGAAAATCAACATAGTCGGAGGACCATGGCTGGAATTAATTCTTATGATAACAAACAAAGTTTAAGGCAAAAACTTGTGTGAGACCGTCTCATGGGTCTCAACCCGTGAGACGGTTGGATTTTTAATTGACGAGGTCAAAGATCCGACCCATTAATCAAATACCCGTGTCACGCCCCAAATATTAGCGTAACCCGGCCGTATTATTACGACAAAAAAAAAAATATTCGCTATAATACGAAGCCTGCTAAACAAAATATCATTCACCTGATAACCTAAACAACTGCTTGATCTTAAAGTTTCTTCTCCCAAAGATTGCTTAATAGGAAGTATAATATATACATTCAAGCATAGAGACATAGTCTAAATCTATAACATGGAATCCAAGGTCCCACTATGGAGATTGATCTCCACAAAAAGACTAGAAGGAGTCCCCCTCTAACACAAGGCACTAGACTAATACCCTAGAGCCTTTAATCCCAAAATGTGACCTCCATTGTCTTAACCTCGATCAACAACCTAATCTGAAAACATGAAACACATGAGTGAGTTCAAAAGCTTAGTAATCATATGACACTTCTCTACCAAACTACCAAATCAAGTATAGAGAATAAAGAGGACCACAAATAGATAAGATAACATAAGATGTAGAGTAAATTGAATATTAAAAGCTTTAGCATTCAAATACAATTATATCGCATATGAGTACCAATTCTAGAGTTTTCCTTCAAGTCATGAATCATAGATCGATGCTCAAATAACATAAATAAAATAAATAAATAAAGATATTACATACCTAGCTCACCGTTTTACTTTGAGAACTATATTATACTCATAGTACGAGCCATGATCAATTTAATTTAGAAAAATTACATTAGTCAAGGGTAGCAATTCTACCAATTAAAATCAAGGGAATATTCCAAATCAAGGGTGGCAAGACCACCAATGGGGAATCAAGGGAACATTCCAAGTCAAGACAAGGGTGGTTAGACCACCAATATGATTAATACCCTTGAATATATATATATATATACACACACACCATGATCAACCTTAAAACATATATATCAAGTTCTCAAATTTTCATTAGAAATGTACTAATACTTTATCATATAAATCATGCATGTATTCAAGAATAGCTTCAATATTTTGCAATCACTTAGGATATGGTATATAAGTTGCAATGAGTAAGTAAGTACCAAGTTTCCTTACCTTAGTAAACTTTTAAGCATAGAAATCCCTTTACGCACTAACCTTCACGGTCACCTATCAAATACATACACCATTATAACTTACTAGTACTCCAAATATTTACACATTCTTCTTGTAATTTATAAACAATCATGTTCTCCCAACACCAAGCAACAACCCAAAAATATAAATAATTGAGCCTAAGACCTCTATCACCCTTCTTGAAACAAATACTGTCAAAATTTTAACAAGGAAGGTGTAGGTCATTAGGGAGAAAAATCAGCCACAACATGGGTAATAAAGCATAGATTTTTCAGGAAAATAAAATAATAAAATAGCAATTCATCCTACTAAAGTCATCACACAACAAGACTTTAAAAAACAAACGTAGGTAATTTCAATTCTTCACTAGCTAGAATTCCCATTCTTGAGCTTCGAATATAGAGAGAAAATTAACAAGGAAGCTAAAGTATTTAATTTCTTCCTTTGACAACACAAACTAAATTAATTACCTTATCTTTATGAGCACAAAAATAATATCTCTTTTCTTGCTTCCTCTTGTTACTTCAATCGCAAATGAGATGCCTCATCTTCTCCCTTTCTTCTCTACTAAGGTTCAAGAGTCTAATGTGGTTGCCCTACCCCTATTGGACTTCTCAAGCTTAAATATATACAATTATTATTGGGCCCAAGGAAAGACTAAGCCCAATTAAACCTTAATCAATTAAATTATAATTTGCGCCTAGGAAGAATAGAACCTAAAATAACTTGTTAGACTATTATTATTATTATTACTAGTATTTACACTCGTGCGATGCACGGAATGGGTTTGTTATAATATATTAAGAATATTTGAATGGATATATAATTATTTAAATTATAACATCAAATATTATATAGTGCAAGTGAAGATATGAGTTGGGTCATTTATGTTTATTGATGTTACCATTGCTTGAATTCGAGTAAATAATTGCTCAAATTAATAGCTAATGTGTAGATGTAGGCATGCGGTGTTGTAACTTTAGAGATTTTATATATCATTGTTAGGAATTTTTAGAAATTGGCCCAATGTGCTCGTTCTCTGGCAACTTAGTTATAATAATGAATTGCTATCCTAATTCATTTGTATAGATGATATATTTTTTGTCTAGATATATAGCAACTTTATCATTTTGAAAAAAAAACATAATATCATTGATTATATATACACTAAATTGAAAACCTCTTTGTATACGACATTGGAAGTCGCAACACAATCTTGTCCATCCTCGTCTACCGCTAACACCTTCAGGCCATTAGGATGATTGACTCGGGAGAAAGCCACATACAATTGATCGTGACTAAAGACCGGTTTTTTTAGCAATAAACCAACGTGAGTTAGTGTTTGGCATTGGCTTTTGTTTATAGTCATGGCATATGCAAGCATCAACGAGAATTGTTTACGCTGGAACTTGAAGGGCAATCTCGTATCAGAAGGACTAAGAGACATTCGGGGGATAAGAACTTTGGTCCCTTCATGTGTCCCATTAACTATTCTTGCTTCGACAATGTGATCTGCCAATCTTGTGATAATGAGCCGCGTTCCGTTACAAAGACCAAGAGAGTGGTCTATGTTCCGCAATAACATAACACGTGCACCGACCTTTAATGTCAATGAATGACTAGGAAGACCCGACAATCTCAAACTAGTTAAGAATTCAGGAGTGTGCACTTCTGATAGATTTTCACCGCCTGATTCTGCCTTACACAAAGAGTCACAACTTAAATATGTTCGTCCTTCTGCAGTATTCATGTCGCACATGTACTGATTAATTTGATCAACGACATCTAAAGTTGGCGAGAAGATCGCTCGGCCTTCTAGCTGCGACTCATCAAGCATGCCATATCTCGAGCTTGGGAATGTGCTCTCAACTATAGTTGCTATGGGATTGTGTCCACACTTCAACAAAAACCTTGCTGGAATATCGATATCAGATGAACCATTGTTTACAACCCCTACAATCCCCTCTCCGATGTCTGCAATCCATTTTGAAAACCAATCAACTGTATGTCTATCTTCCTCTGAAGCTAAGGTCCGTAGTCTCAAGTTCTTGGTCAGCCTTAATACCTTGCAATTTGTCCACAGGTATGAAGAATTAATAGTTGCTCCAACAACTTCTGGTCTTGTTGCTTTCGGAATAACACGTAGGATCTGTCTAAAATCGCCGCCCAAAACTACTGTTTTTCCACCAAAAGTCTTTTCAGCACTACCCGGTATGGCGAACCTCAACATATCCCTCATGGTTTTGTCCAAAGCCTCAAAACAGTATTTGTGCGTCATCGGTGCTTCATCCCATATTATCAATTTGCTCCTTATTATAAGCTCAGCAAGGTCACTACCTTGCGATATATTGCACGTGGAATCTTCGTTCAAAGAAAGTGGTATAGCAAATCTGGAATGCGCCGTTCTGCCTCCCGGCAACAACAAAGATGCTATTCCACTGGAAGCAACATTTAGAACAATATCACCACGGCTCCTTATCTTTGATGATAACGTTCTCCACACGAACGTCTTGCCTGTTCCTCCGTAACCATACACAAAGAATAATCCACCTCCATTTGAATCAATATCATTCATCACAGAGTCGTAAACATTCTTTTGTTCATCGGTCAATTGTGTTACCAATGTCTCATGCTTTGGAATTGACATTTCCGGAAAGTCTTTCAAGCTTTTTCCCCACGAAGATAGCAAATTCTCCAACTCCATCAGAGCAAACTGTTTTTTATCTGAATCCGATAACATCAACTCTTAAAAGGCAAAAAAAATAAAAGAAACAAAAACAAATAACAAATTAGTTTATTTATAAATAATGAAAAGCAAATAACAAAGTCGAATAAATAGATTGGAACTCGATATACCTGGATTTTGCAAGACACGTTGAACCTGTGCATCCTCGGCAAGAAATTACCAAACGGCATTCCAAACTACTTTTGGCTTACTGAGTGAACTTGAAGTGAGAAGTGTAACAAATAACCTTCGCAAAGCATACGCGGATACCTAGTAACTCGAATCAATAATGCCATCAATGTACTCATTGTCATCATCTAATAATCCATATTCATAACACGCATCCCTAAACGAATTATGAATGAGTCCTGCAACAGTGCGAATATCTTCATGGCTAAAAGGTCCGCGTACCAAATTTAAAAGACATTTAAGATAGTATAACTCTCCACACCTTGGCGGAACATAGAACAATCGTCCTATGGAGGATCTTAAACCGACTTCATGACCGAAATTAGACATTGTACTACCGAGTAAGTTTGGTTACATATGGTGGTTGTAAATAGTAAGTAATTATCAAATTAATGTCACCCTACAATTGCTTCATTTTTTTTTCTTTTTTTAGGATTTCTTGTTTTAATATTATTGTACTTTTAATATTATTTTTAATTATATATTGTTTTAATGTACAATATTTTGGGCGGAAAATAGGATTTTGTTTTCGAGGATTTCTACTATACTAATAAGAGTCAAAGAGAGTTAGGCCTAAAATGGGTAGAAAAAATGGCGGTCAAATTATTTAATCAAATGGATGGTTCAGATGAATTATTTAATCAAATAGATGGTTAAGATAATTCAGATTAATATTATTAATAGAGATTTACCTAATTTAACATTACTTTTATGATTATCCGTTAAGTTTTCCGTTAAATATTCTCTTCTCCGTTAACATTCCGTTAACTTTTAACTTACCCATTAATTTCTATAAGAAAGGTCTTAGGTTCGAACCTCATCTCAATCAAATTTGACATAATTAAGTTTCTCACTCCATTTTACTCTTATTAAATTAAATAAATTAGTAGTTACAACAAAAAATGATACATATGTATTTCTTTAATTTAGAATTATGTGTCTACAATACCTTTATTTGAAAAAATTATTCATTATCAAAAAATTAAATTAAATAAGAGAAATAATTTCATTAGTTATATTGTTTTTATTTTCTCTCAGGCAAAAGATTCTTTACATTCAAATTTATCAATTGATATTCATTACATTGTTCATTATCTTATTTTTACAATATCTTGTAATTAAATATCAAAGTTATAGTACAAAACAATGTTATATATTTATTTACCAAGTATTTTATTAATACTATGAAAAAAATTAAAATAATTTGAAACTAATTATATTAACTACTTGGAGATTGGTTGACAAAGAGAATACTCAAATAATAACGTTACAAATTGAAGCGGAATCACTCTATTTTACTCTTATTAATTAAGTAAATGAGTAGTTACACAAAAAAATGATACATATGTATTTCTTTAATACCATGAAAAAAATAAAAATGAATAGTTTGAAACCAATCATATTAACTACTTGGGGGATTTGTTGACAATGAAAGTACTCAAATAACCCATTACCCAGCAAATTGAAGCGAGAAACTACCTTTTAATATCTTTAAAATACATAATATTTTAAATTTTCAAATTTTTATTAATTTATTTAATCATTTTTCTTAAACTAGGGATTTCTTTATCCACAATAACTCATTCAACAATAATGGTTGAACCAAATGAACTCCAAGCAGAACACCTAAAGGAAAGTCCATAGCTTCTATATCATAATCTCATTGCATGACGTTATCATTTATGCTACCAACAATAACCGAATTGCAAATAACACTACCAACAAAAAGGAAGAGAACAAATAGTAAAGATGAAGACAATGACAATGTTACTCAAAAGAGAATACACTTAGAAAAATTCAAATTAAAAGTAGTATTTATTTAGACTATCATTTTTAGACCAAATATTTAGACTATCGATTTTACAAGGTTGCAAACATTTATTTTAGTAATAATTATAATGAATTTTCTATATTATATTGGATTCATATACTTTGGGTTAGATATTTAAATAAAAAAATNGAAATTACCAAACGGCATTCCAAACTACTTTTGGCTTACTGAGTGAACTTGAAGTGAGAAGTGTAACAAATAACCTTCGCAAAGCATACGCGGATACCTAGTAACTCGAATCAATAATGCCATCAATGTACTCATTGTCATCATCTAATAATCCATATTCATAACACGCATCCCTAAACGAATTATGAATGAGTCCTGCAACAGTGCGAATATCTTCATGGCTAAAAGGTCCGCGTACCAAATTTAAAAGACATTTAAGATAGTATAACTCTCCACACCTTGGCGGAACATAGAACAATCGTCCTATGGAGGATCTTAAACCGACTTCATGACCGAAATTAGACATTGTACTACCGAGTAAGTTTGGTTACATATGGTGGTTGTAAATAGTAAGTAATTATCAAATTAATGTCACCCTACAATTGCTTCATTTTTTTTTCTTTTTTTAGGATTTCTTGTTTTAATATTATTGTACTTTTAATATTATTTTTAATTATATATTGTTTTAATGTACAATATTTTGGGCGGAAAATAGGATTTTGTTTTCGAGGATTTCTACTATACTAATAAGAGTCAAAGAGAGTTAGGCCTAAAATGGGTAGAAAAAATGGCGGTCAAATTATTTAATCAAATGGATGGTTCAGATGAATTATTTAATCAAATAGATGGTTAAGATAATTCAGATTAATATTATTAATAGAGATTTACCTAATTTAACATTACTTTTATGATTATCCGTTAAGTTTTCCGTTAAATATTCTCTTCTCCGTTAACATTCCGTTAACTTTTAACTTACCCATTAATTTCTATAAGAAAGGTCTTAGGTTCGAACCTCATCTCAATCAAATTTGACATAATTAAGTTTCTCACTCCATTTTACTCTTATTAAATTAAATAAATTAGTAGTTACAACAAAAAATGATACATATGTATTTCTTTAATTTAGAATTATGTGTCTACAATACCTTTATTTGAAAAAATTATTCATTATCAAAAAATTAAATTAAATAAGAGAAATAATTTCATTAGTTATATTGTTTTTATTTTCTCTCAGGCAAAAGATTCTTTACATTCAAATTTATCAATTGATATTCATTACATTGTTCATTATCTTATTTTTACAATATCTTGTAATTAAATATCAAAGTTATAGTACAAAACAATGTTATATATTTATTTACCAAGTATTTTATTAATACTATGAAAAAAATTAAAATAATTTGAAACTAATTATATTAACTACTTGGAGATTGGTTGACAAAGAGAATACTCAAATAATAACGTTACAAATTGAAGCGGAATCACTCTATTTTACTCTTATTAATTAAGTAAATGAGTAGTTACACAAAAAAATGATACATATGTATTTCTTTAATACCATGAAAAAAATAAAAATGAATAGTTTGAAACCAATCATATTAACTACTTGGGGGATTTGTTGACAATGAAAGTACTCAAATAACCCATTACCCAGCAAATTGAAGCGAGAAACTACCTTTTAATATCTTTAAAATACATAATATTTTAAATTTTCAAATTTTTATTAATTTATTTAATCATTTTTCTTAAACTAGGGATTTCTTTATCCACAATAACTCATTCAACAATAATGGTTGAACCAAATGAACTCCAAGCAGAACACCTAAAGGAAAGTCCATAGCTTCTATATCATAATCTCATTGCATGACGTTATCATTTATGCTACCAACAATAACCGAATTGCAAATAACACTACCAACAAAAAGGAAGAGAACAAATAGTAAAGATGAAGACAATGACAATGTTACTCAAAAGAGAATACACTTAGAAAAATTCAAATTAAAAGTAGTATTTATTTAGACTATCATTTTTAGACCAAATATTTAGACTATCGATTTTACAAGGTTGCAAACATTTATTTTAGTAATAATTATAATGAATTTTCTATATTATATTGGATTCATATACTTTGGGTTAGATATTTAAATAAAAAAATTCGACATTCAATTACCCAGGTGTAAACTTCTCCTATATAATTTTGCATTGATACACTTTCAAATATTTATTTAAATATAAACATTGGGCATTAACCCATTCGCGCAATGCGCGTATAAAACTAGTTGTTTCTATAAGTATTATAACAATGTACTAATCCTAATGTATAACAATGTTTTGATGTTATAGGATTTCGTGTTTTAATATTATTGTACTTTTAATATTATTTTATTGTTTTAATTGTTTTAATGTACAATATTTTGGGCGGGAAATATGATTTCGTTTTGGAGGATTTTGTTTATATATATATATATATATATATATATATATATATATATANAAGAAAGGTCTTAGGTTCGAACCTCATCTCAATCAAATTTGACATAATTAAGTTTCTCACTCCATTTTACTCTTATTAAATTAAATAAATTAGTAGTTACAACAAAAAATGATACATATGTATTTCTTTAATTTAGAATTATGTGTCTACAATACCTTTATTTGAAAAAATTATTCATTATCAAAAAATTAAATTAAATAAGAGAAATAATTTCATTAGTTATATTGTTTTTATTTTCTCTCAGGCAAAAGATTCTTTACATTCAAATTTATCAATTGATATTCATTACATTGTTCATTATCTTATTTTTACAATATCTTGTAATTAAATATCAAAGTTATAGTACAAAACAATGTTATATATTTATTTACCAAGTATTTTATTAATACTATGAAAAAAATTAAAATAATTTGAAACTAATTATATTAACTACTTGGAGATTGGTTGACAAAGAGAATACTCAAATAATAACGTTACAAATTGAAGCGGAATCACTCTATTTTACTCTTATTAATTAAGTAAATGAGTAGTTACACAAAAAAATGATACATATGTATTTCTTTAATACCATGAAAAAAATAAAAATGAATAGTTTGAAACCAATCATATTAACTACTTGGGGGATTTGTTGACAATGAAAGTACTCAAATAACCCATTACCCAGCAAATTGAAGCGAGAAACTACCTTTTAATATCTTTAAAATACATAATATTTTAAATTTTCAAATTTTTATTAATTTATTTAATCATTTTTCTTAAACTAGGGATTTCTTTATCCACAATAACTCATTCAACAATAATGGTTGAACCAAATGAACTCCAAGCAGAACACCTAAAGGAAAGTCCATAGCTTCTATATCATAATCTCATTGCATGACGTTATCATTTATGCTACCAACAATAACCGAATTGCAAATAACACTACCAACAAAAAGGAAGAGAACAAATAGTAAAGATGAAGACAATGACAATGTTACTCAAAAGAGAATACACTTAGAAAAATTCAAATTAAAAGTAGTATTTATTTAGACTATCATTTTTAGACCAAATATTTAGACTATCGATTTTACAAGGTTGCAAACATTTATTTTAGTAATAATTATAATGAATTTTCTATATTATATTGGATTCATATACTTTGGGTTAGATATTTAAATAAAAAAATTCGACATTCAATTACCCAGGTGTAAACTTCTCCTATATAATTTTGCATTGATACACTTTCAAATATTTATTTAAATATAAACATTGGGCATTAACCCATTCGCGCAATGCGCGTATAAAACTAGTTGTTTCTATAAGTATTATAACAATGTACTAATCCTAATGTATAACAATGTTTTGATGTTATAGGATTTCGTGTTTTAATATTATTGTACTTTTAATATTATTTTATTGTTTTAATTGTTTTAATGTACAATATTTTGGGCGGGAAATATGATTTCGTTTTGGAGGATTTTGTTTATATATATATATATATATATATATATATATATATATATANTATATATATATATATATATATATATATATATATATATATAAACAAAATCCTCCAAAACGAAATCATATTTCCCGCCCAAAATATTGTACATTAAAACAATTAAAATAATAAAATAATATTAAAAGTACAATAATATTAAAACAAGAAATCCTATAACATCAAATCATTGTTATGCATTAGGATTAGTACATTGTTATAATCTATATCTATATATATATATATATCTATATATATATATATATATATGTTTTAATATATATCTTTAATTAACTTCTTTTTTTTTTTTTTATGTGAAACACAACTTTACTTATACACTTGGAAAGATATATACATCTTAATCTTTCTTTCTTCGAACCATAATTTTACTCAAACTCTATATGAATCATATTATGAATATCACTTCTTGAATATATATATAAAAAAAATTATTATTGTACTTTTAATATTCTTTTATTATTTTAATTGTTTTAATGAACCATATTTTGGGCGGGAAATAGGATTTCGTTTTGGAGGATTTTGTTTATATATATATATAGATATAGATATAGATATAGATTATATCAATGTACTAATCCTAATGCATAACAATGTTTTGATGTTATAGGATTTCATGTTTTAATATTATTGTACTTTTAATATTATTTTATTGTTTTAATTTACAATATTTTGGGCGGGAAATAGAATTTCGTTTTGGAGGATTTTGTTTATATAGATTATTATTATTATTATTATTATTATTATTATTATTATTTTCAAATTTGAGAATATGTCATTACAACCCGACCCGTCTTACGAATTGAAACCCGTGACACGGCCTCACACAAGTGTTCCTCAAAGTTTAAAATATCACCAAAGTATATTCTAAAACAAAACTTAGATATCAATGTAAAATTTTAAAATAAGAATGTTTTTCATGCAAAAAAAAAATATTTATCAATATCTATATAATAAAAAAAAAGTATCAATTTCTCCTTTTATCCATTTATGTAGACATATATTATATTTATAGTATTTTGTACAATATGAAAATATATACACATTTTTTTTATAGAATTGTGATTACTAGCATAATTATACACGTTAATTACTACAAAATTTAAAATTTAACATTTTTTTTATTTTTTAAGTATAATTTTCTTAGTTATCATTCATATTGTTAAAACTATAATATATATGAAATACGATTAGGAATAGCTCAATTTATTTATGTAAATTTTTCTCTATAAATTTATCTAAATATGTACATGATTAGAGATTATATTAATCATACAAAATTTTAATTTTAATTTTAATTTTGTATGTTATAATAATAATTTTTTTTTTGAAAATCCTATGATAATAGTTACTTGACCAAATATATGAAAATTCAATTATATTATTATATTGTACATTTTAATATTTTTTAATTTTTTAAAATTTTTTATTTAAATTCATAATAATAAATATTTATTTGTGCATTGCACGGGTAAAATACTAGTATAATATAATAAAGTGATAGAGCAAATACCAGTTTTGGTCACACGATTATTAACAAAATAACAATTTTGGTCCACATGTTTAATTTCTACTAATTTTGGTTCCACGACTATTATTTTAGTACTAATTTTCATCCACGACAATTATTTTAGTGCCAAAATTCATCGCGCCGGTCACCCATCCGTTTAAAACGTTTAAAAATCTAAAATGGTTAAGGGTATTTTCATCCTTTTCAACTTAATATCGCAATTTGAACATGAATATATGGATTTAAGTCCTAAGATCGATCAAAATCCGCAGTTTTTCTCCTCATTTTACATTAATTTGAGGAGGAGAATTGTGAATTGTGGTTGATCTTAGGGCTTAAATCTCTTTATTCATGCTCAAATTGGGATATTGAGTTGAAAATGACAAAAATACCTTTAAAATTTTAGATTTCGACACGTTTTAAATGGATGGATGACCAGCGCGATGAGTTTTGGCACTAAAACAATAATCATGGGACAAAAATTGGTACTAAAACAATAGTCATGGGACTAAAATTGGTAGAGTTAATTCCCAAAATGGTCCTCCGACTATGGTCTTTTCTTAATTTAGTGCCTTGACTTTTAATTGCACCCAATGTGGTCCCCAGACTATTCAATTTTAGGCCAAACTGATCAGCCGTTAGATGTGGCGTGAATTGGGTGTTAAAAAGAGGGGCAAAATGGGTAATTCAAGTGATGGTCTCCAATTTAAAGGCTCTTCTAATCTGTCTTTAAGTGCTTCTCTCCTCCTAACCGGAAAACATTTTTCATTCGAGGCAAATATGACCTTTATTGATTCCGGTGGTCTCTCAACTTTGCAGGTGGAATAATTAAGTGGCCGTCCGACAGGTTGGATACCCACGAGAAAGTGAAGGGTCAGACAAGCTCAAAGCTCAATGAATTACTTTAGCATGGCATTTTTGGTTTTTTTGTGACTATTCAATGGAGGTGAATTTGAGGACTCAACTAAGTTTTTTGACGTATGATATGGTTCATCTGAATTTGGAGGGCAGAAATGGAGTTCGGCCAAGGAATTTGATCTACAATTTAAATTGAGATTATTGAGAAGAGAGAAATTATGAATAAAATTTTATTTCATTTGCTTCTGACATTTCTTAATGAAACTTCCTACAACACACAACATATTTATATAAAACAAAGCTGACAAATGCTAATTTAGTAAGATATCACTCAGATTCCACTAACCCATGTTTTGTGCTTTTTGTCTGCTCCACATCCCATAAAAGTAGTCATCTCTCCAGTGTTCTTCCATTGTGAAAAAAGTGTGTGTTGATAAAATTTTCTTTCAATTTAGAGCTTACACCTTCTTCCGCGGAGTTTCATAGCCGTAGACCTTGCCGGAGCTGCAGTCGTCGCGGTGGGGCAACAGATGGTGGTGGCTAGCGGCGAACTTGGCGGGCGAGGAACGAATGAGGGAGAAGAAAACCCAGATTTGGAGAAAGATGGTGGCGACAAGGAAAACACACTGGTTCGTTGATGGCTATGGATACGACGAACAAGATTTGAAGAAATCGCATTGTGAATGATGGCTATGGAATGAATGAGGGAGAAGAAAACCCAGATTTGAAGAATTGCATTGTATTTTGTTAATTTGGGGAAGAAATCGACCGGTCAAATGGTTTCAAAGACAAAGATGTTAAATTGTCCATTTTACCCTTGTGTTTAACGTCAAGTTCACGCCAAAGCTAAAGGAGACCTTTTTGGCTTAAAATTGAATAGTTTGAGTACCACATTGGGTGCAATTAAAAGTCAATGCACTAAATTAAGAAAAAGCCATAGTCGGAGGACCATTTTGGGCATTTTCTCAAAATTGGTAGAAATTAAACATGTGGACCAAAATTGTCATTTTTCTAAAGTGATACTATTTTTAAAATGAAAGAATATTGTATATAAAAAAATATTGAAAATTTTTTAAATTTAATTATGTGGGAATGAAATTCATTTTTAAAAGAAAGTATTGCAAGATAATGATAGCTTTATTCGTAACGGGTCTCCGGGTCGTCATTACCGGAAAAAGAAACTGCGCGCTACTACATCAGTTAGATTTCGCCCCACCTGTGAGATTTAGCAAGCACGTGTCTCTCTCCATCGCCCCTGTTCTATCAACTCTCTGTTAATCTTCTTTCCGACCTTTAATCGCCAAGCTGCCATGATCTCCACAGTAATACGATTTCTCCATCATCATCTTCTTCTCACTTGTTTATATATCCTGATTGAGTTGGTAAAGCTAACAGTTTTTTTCTTTATTATTGAAATGGTTGGTGCTTGAATGCGGAACAACAGGAGAGAAGCGGATCCGGGTCATTTCAAAACCCTAGATCCCCACACGCATCACAAATGGCGCCTTATCTTTCAATATCAGTGACCGACCCAGCTAAAATGGGCAATGGGGTCCAAGCTTATATCTCCTACAAAGTCACCACCAAGGTCATTATTTCCTTTTATCCTTTACATGTTTTTTTTTCCGGAAATTTGTATTATGCTTTGATATTTTTCTACCTGCATGTGTAATTGTGTCATTCTTTTCAATCACTCAATAATACGGATCGGATTGGTAAAAATGGGAGTGCCCGAATTGTGGTAATGAAACCTTTTCTGGTTCTGGATTTTTGGATTGTTAGGGTGCTCTTGCATTTTCTACATGTCATTTTGAGCTTTAAATGATTTTTTTTAAATGATGTATAATTAGAAATGTTAAGTTTTAAACCAAGAATCCACAATTGTCGTGCAAGTTAAACTACTTTTGAAAGAAAGAAAAATACTACATGTACTCCCAAGTTATACTCCCTACTTGTACTCCCTCACACAAAAGTTTGATGTTGACACTTTCCTTAGGACCCACAAGATGAAGATAACCTATAAGAAAGAAATTACTTGTGCTAAATTTAATGATGACTTTTGTAACTCGCTTGAAAATGGTCTATAAACTACTACGCAACCAAAATTGTCTGGTTCCCTTCCCTCTTTTTAGTGTTGGAATTACCTGTGTGGCTGTGCTAATGGTCTACAAAATTGATTCTTGATATAACAGTACACAAATGCTTTATTTAATTATAGTAGACCTGTTAGTGCAATAGATATGTTAAAAGCTTCAGTACAAATCCACAATTATCTTGCAAGTTAAACTAATGTTGAAATTACTTGTGCTAAATTTCATGATGACTTTTGTAACTCCCTTGAAAATGGTCTATAAACCGACTGGTTCCCTTCCCTCTTTTAGTGTGGATTTACTTGTGCTAATGGTCTACAAAATTGATTCTTGATGTAACAGTATACAAAAGCTTTATTTAATTATAGTAGACTTGTTAGTGCAATAGGTATGTTAAAGCTTCTTATGTGATATAAATAAGTTTGTTGAAATTTTTGTGGCAAACTAAACATCCCCACCAGACCATAAAGGGAAAAAACGAAGTTGAAAAAGTGAAAAGAAATATGCCTATGCTACTTGTCTACACATCTTGTATGCAATAGTCGTTATTTCTTTCACTTAAAATTTAGTCATTTTACATGCATGGCTTTGCATATTCTATTATTCTCCTTTTGGCAGTTGCTTAGAGATAGGGAAATTAAAAGATTAGTTAAGTACATCATTAGAAATTAGAAAGGTTCCTTATTAAATTTTCGTAGCACCCAAAAAGTATTGTTAATCATCATATTATTAATATATGGATATGCCACATAGCTTCCCTTGTCATTGATTCTCAAGATGTTTCTTTTCAATCTTGACTACATTATTTACTTATCATATTAAAAAAAAATTTTAAAAAAAAATCCTCAACAACCATATTTGTCTCTTCATTTTTACAATAAAGCACTCATTTTTGTTTTCTTTTGTTTATTTTCCTGTTGTATATGCATGCATACAAAAGTATGCATGTACAAAATGAGACTCATAAGTAGAAATTTGTGTTGTCAGTCTAATTTACCTGACTTCCAAGGGCAAGAAAAGATTGTTATTCGACGCTATAGTGATTTTGTTTGGTTGCACGATCACCTTTTTGAGAAGTATAAGGGAATATTTATTCCTCCTCTCCCAGAGAAGAGCACTGTAGGTAATAATCCCCAAAACCTCCCTTTCCACTGGCCTCAAGGTGCTCTCATTGAATATTAAGGTGTGCCTAACTGCTGTACTCTTTGCAGAGAAGTTCAGATTTAGTGCAGAATTCATTGAAATGCGATGTCGAGCTCTGGATGTTTTCATTAACCGCATAGCTTCACATCATGAACTTCAAAAAAGTGAGGATTTAAGAATATTTTTGGAGGCAGATGAACAGGTAAAATATTTAATTTTTGGTAGCTTGAATAGGAAAACATATTGGTTCTATTCTTCAATTATGAAATTTTATCAGGGCATTTGGTCATGTTGTGTCTTTAATGTTGTTTTCATTGTGTTATCATACATTGAACTTGAAGTATATTTTCTTTGAACTTAATACTAAAGGTGTATTCAACCTTAGCCATCCTTTCAAAGGGTTATTTCTAGGACTCAAACTCATTACCTAATAATAGATGAATGATAACTTGGTCAGTAGACCACAGACCAAATTCAACCTTATAGGAATTTAGAAAAAGAAAAAAGTGAAAAGCTGATAGTTTCTTGGTAAAAGTATATTTTCTTGAGATCATAGCAAACACTTTGCAGCTTAATATCTTAGTGCTTTAAGACTTTTAGGATCCTCAGGGAAAATAGATAATCACTTTGAATTTTGAAATAAAATGGGTTTTCGTGCTCTGAAAATTTTCCTTGTCAATAAATATCAATAATGCTGCCTATGTATCTGATTCTGTTTCATTACTAGGTCTGTTTTATGGTGTTTTTAATGATAATTTTCCTAAGGAATTTATCTGTCATCTGATTTTACCTCATTTGCAGACAATGGAAAGAGCGAGGTCCCAAGAGACTAGTATTTTCAAGAAAAAGCCATCCGATCTGATGCAAATTTTTAAGGTAATAGATTAGTTTGTAAAAGTAGATTTTACTATTTCGCAGTAAAAAACTTTTATTAGAAAGGATGCAGTCAACCTAATAAAACATGTTGGATGCCTAGAAATACTGTCTTACTCAACCTTTGCTTGATCTTCTCCATCACTTTACTTGGTATGAGGCAATTTGACTTTGCTCCTCCTATTACACCAGGGCACAGGATCACATGAACAACGTGATGCCACTAGCTAAAATTAACCTTAACATCTTGGTGGATGCATGCAATAGAATATTAGTTAGATTTTCTTGGTAGTTATAATATACTATGTTGTTGTTGTTGTTATTATTATTATTCTATGCATGCCAAATTTGGTTGTGCTCTTAATTTTTGTAAGCATTTAGTTGGTCCGCTAAGCCTTGAGTTCCCTGGAGCATTCTGATCATCGTGATATTTAAATAATGAGACACTATTAACTGGTTGGCAGGATGTACAATCAAAAGTGAGTGATGTTGTTCTTGGAAAGGAAAAGCCAGTTGAAGAATCAAATTCTGAATATGAGAAGTTGAAGCACTATATATTTGAGCTTGAAGATCATCTAGCTGAAGCTCAAAAGCATGCATATCGTCTTGTAAAGAGACATAGAGGTACTAAATACTGGCGTTAGAGATGCCGCTTATTATGCATACAGCATACTCATTCAGTGATCTTATAAGAAAGACATTTTGTCAATGTGAGCACAATTTACATTGTCTTCGTAAAAGGTAGAATAGCTTCCTCTTGGTTGCAGTTGGAAACTTGGAAGCAAAATAGCAAGTAAAACAACTTTGACAGAACATTTCTTCCCTTTCCATCTGGGGTTTTGTGTGGGTGGGGCTTTGTGGGGGGGGGGTGTTTCCCTAAGGCTTATATAGCGTATGTTCTGTTTAGGATAACTACCTAGGTGGCATCTCAGACTCTCCTTCTAAATGCATTAGTCTTAATTGTGTAATGATGAAAATTTATGTTGCTTGTTCTCTTTATATGAAACATTTTTTTACCACAGAGTTAGGACAGTCTTTGTCAGATTTTGGAAAGGCAGTCAAACTCCTGGGAACTTCCGAAGAAAATTCCCTTGGGAAGGCATTTTCTGAACTTGGTGCAAAATGTGAGCTGCAATCGATTAAGCTGCAGAAAGAGGTAGTCTGGATTGGAAGACTATTTGTGAAGTTGCATCTTTTTCCTTGAATCTGTTAGGTTGGATCTTTTTACTTAAATTGAAAATGCTGGTTATGTTCTCTCACCCAGGCACATAACCTTCTAATGAATTTTGAAGAGCCATTGAAGGATTATGTTCGAGCAGTGCAGTCAATTAAGGTGAGTTGGAAACTTTTCTAAGGAAGGTTGCCTTGAACAACTAACTTATAATTGGCAACATTTCATTCATTGTTGCTTGACAATGAGTATATGGTTTAATAAAATAACAGTGAAGTACTTGAAGATGGTAATGACATTTATATTATCTCAAATGTTGACACATAATGATTTATTTTCTTATAGTCAAATGACTCAAAACCTGTCTTTTATTTTATGTTTTTTACAGGCCACAATGGCAGAAAGAGCAAATGCTTTCAAACATCAGTGTGAACTGGCTGAAACAATCAAGTTTAAGGAGATAGATATGTATGATTTGGTGAACTGAAATTTATTTTCATTGTGATTTGAATTGACAGCTAATTCTTACTTGGGTATTGTTCTTCCTAATTGAGCCCTTCTGTTCTGTTCAAGAAACAAACTCAGGCTAATGCGGTCTGATAAGTTAGCCGAGGCTGAGCGTGAATATGAAGTGGTACTTGCCTACAAATTTTTCTTTTGATCTCTACCCAATGATATCCCCTGCTTTGCCTGACATCATTTGTATGAAACAGTTGAAGGTTGAGGGGGAAGAAGCAGCTGAAAGATTCAAGACAATAGCCCGTTTGATGAATGAAGAGATTGTCCAGTTCCAAGAGCAAAAAACACTGGATATTGGTCTTGCTTTACACGAATTTGCAAAGGGACAAGCGCATCTAGCAAACAGCGTTGCAGAAGCCTGGCGAGGCCTTCTTCCCAAACTCGAGGCTTGCTCTTAATCAGAGTAACGTAAAATTGCTGAGTTTCCTTTCTAATTCAGAGTCAGCTTTCTTTCATTTCTCTGTTGTACTAATTCCAATTCTGACGTTAATTTTAAAAGAGCAAAAAGAATAAACACAATCTGACAATTTTCAGAACTAAGAGCCATGTAAATAATTTACTTATTAGCAACCACAACAGTGTGAGATTTGGTGGCTGAATATGCTAATTATTGCTGTGATAAGCAATTGCTTGTTGCCCAGAACTGCAAAGATTAACAAGCAATTGTCTGAAACCAAAAAATAGTGGAACTCAAATCTGCATCATAAAGTGATTGAAATTCTCTGACACTGTCATGGTTGCAAATCCTAATTTGCATGATGAGAATACAGGCTGCCCTTTCGAGATACTTGCTAAATCCATTTCAATGTTCTTCTTTTTTTTTTTTTTTTTTTGCTCAATAAAGTTCTTTTCTTGAATAGTACATTTGTACTTCCCCCCTTTATGTGCATGAAATATCAATTGTTCACAAGTGTATAATATATATATATATATATATATATATATATATATGCAAGGACGAGATCCAGAAAATCATCTGAGTGTGACTTTGTTAAAATATAAAATACATTATAATTACAATAGAATGTTTTTGATAGATTACATGATAGTTAGGGGGTCGGAGCAAAAAATATACTTGAGTGGTGAAAATGTAAAAATATTTATGACAAAATATAAAACATAATCAGTTAGATAAAATATTTTGAATAACACTATATTTATAAATACTTTTTAATTTTAATTTCTTTTAGTTAGATCAATAAAAAGTAGACTGAGCATTTTATTTGTTAATTAAATGATCGAGAAAAAATTTTGTTAATTAAATGATCGAGAAAAAATTGATTCGTAAAATAGGGGTCATAGGCTTTTTTATATCAAATTTAACATTAAAATAACTAAGCTCCTCAAACTATTAATAATTTAAACATAAACATAGATTTTATATAAACTTTAATGCTATGTCTGTGTATATATACATACATATATATAAAGGGTGGCGTGGGAAGGGGGCAACTGCCCTAACAGTGGCCCTGTATATAGATTGCATATCTCTCTTCTTTTATTTTTTACTTTTATTTCATAGAAAGAACAAGTATAAAGATTTAGAAACTATATAAATTTCACAACAAAATATAGGTATTCATCAATTTCTAGGAAGTTCCATTTCCTTTGCAAAGGTTGATGGTTATAGGGTTAGAACTTGACAATTTGTAACAAAGCAGCTTAAATGGGAAAAACCTCATTCTAGGAGGGTGAAATTAAATACATATAGTTGTTATGGTGATTCTTATCACAGTACAACTAGTGGATCACTGGATCGGAGGATTAATTTGTAATGAATGAAAGCTTTATGAATTATATTGAGTATTGTGGCACCAAAAGTGAAAATTAAATCTCAAAAGTCGTGGGACCAAAAGTGAAAATTAATTCATTCAAAAATAAGTTGTACTTCTACTACTAATGTAATTTACAAAGAGGTTTTTAATAATTTATAATTTGTGCTTTCAATAATATTAAATTTTTCTCTAAAAAAAGAAATTTATTTGTTCTTATTCCGTTTTTACACCAACACTTCATTTTATTTTATATAATATTAGTTCGTGCATCGCACGGGACAATAGCTAGTTTTATATAAAGTTCGGTGTATTTACTGTTTCCCAACTTTCCCAAGAAAAAGTTAACAATAACCGACTTTAATAATAGAACGGTCGGTTTCTCCCACCACCATCCCTCTTTAACTAACTGGGATGGGCAGAAGAGGATAGGGAGACTGGGAGAGATGAGTTCTATCGCCATCAGCTTTCACCTTTCATTGCCCCGAACTTCAAAGCTCCATTCTTGCCGAACTCCCCTTCCCTTCCCATCTTCCAGTGGAACAAACCCAAAACGCATATCTCTATGGGTTTGTTCTTCTTCAAAGCCCGCCCCCAATTCTAACCCCTCAGCAGACAGTAATCCCAGGTCAACTCTACAACTTTCTCCCTTTTCTTTCGCTTTATGCTATGGGGTTTGAACATTTCTCTGCTAATTTTGGCGAAAAGAAAACGACAAGTTTAGAACTCAATCTGTGTATAATTTGGCTGTTGGGTCCATTGTGTTTGTTGCATTATTTATGAGAAATTTTGTTGTTGCAGTAATTTCTGCATTATTGAAGGGCCAGAGACTGTTCAGGATTTTGTTCAGATGCAGATGCAGGAAATCCAAGATAATATTAGGAGTAGGCGCAATAAGATATTTCTCCTAATGGAAGAGGTGAGTTTTGTAATAAGAGTTACTGTTTGATGCATTTACAGTTTCCATTGGCTTCTGCCTTTTTTCCGGTTGAACAACGTTTGAGTTTTTGATGAATTTAGGTGAGGAGACTAAGAATACAGCAGCGCTTAAAGGGCTTGAAAGTTGATGAGACTGGTGAAGAAGAAAATGAGATGCCAGATATCCCATCTTCAATTCCTTTTCTTCCCAACATGGTAATTAGTGCCCATTTCACAGATATGTCTACACATTAACAAGTAAATAGCGTAGATTTGACCATTCATTTGATTTGCCTCCAATGAATTCTAAAGGAAGAATTCAATAGAATATAGATATTAACACTTGTGACTTTGACCTAAAACCATAAATTTATTGATCAGCTTTTATCTTAATCCCATTTTCTTGCCACAAGATGCGAAATTCCCTCGACCCCAGGCTCTCACACCCGACCCGACAGGATAGTTGGGGGGGGGGGG